>NC_086153.1:214056958-214359988 GCF_035149785.1 Candoia aspera
GTGTGTGTATCCTAGACAGGTAGATAACTATGTGCATATTCACACACACACACATACAGTACGGTAGAGGCAACCAGCTTTCTATGATATTCACTAACTAGCTTAACAATTAATATGCTGGACTATAACCCCGCCATTGCTATCCATGCTGGCCAGGACTATGGGAAGGAACTATGTCTAAGCACATAGTTAAGGAGGACGACTCTGCAAACTGAAGTCACACAATTCACATATTCCTTTGTTGTTTTATCTCCCTCCCTCTCCACTATTTTAAAACAGTGTCACTCTTTCTCTTCCTTTTTACACTTCCTGAGAATCCTGATTTACTGCAAGCCTCCTGTTTAATAGTGTTACCATCCAGCACTTTAGATTTTCAAATCTCATTTGGTGAAATCATCCCATATTAAGAGAGATGCTGAACATTAAGGTGTATATGGCAACCATTTTCTTTTGTTTTCACTTTATGTGTCCTTGGCACATACTTTGCTATAATAAACTGAAGTGCTATTTGCAACCAATAAAAAGTGATTGGCTTGTAATAGGACTCTGCAAATGGGAAGATGGGATGCCTCCTTTCCTTTTACTATTTAGACTCCTTTAAATGCCCTCTGCAATATACTATTTCAAAGAACTGGCTAATGTTATTCAGTTTATTGCTTGTTCCCTTTAAATCCTACTTAGACAAATTCCATTTGTTCCAGTTCCTTACCCTAAGCACAAAAAAGTGTCTTCCGGTTCTTACTGTTACATTTACCATTTGATTTAAATTCTTTGGTCACAATAAATCAAGTCAAAGACCCAGTTTTTCTATGAACAATGTGGCTTTTCTTTGAGAAGAGGATGGTGTTCTTAATTTAACAACTTTTTTTGTTGTTATTTTGCATTTTCTTTTGGAGAAAGAAGATGATAACGAGAACAACAATATTGTTCCATTTTTTCATCCCAAATGTCTCCCAATCGGAGATCTGCTTCGTATCTTTGAGATTAATATAGCTGTCTTTATCAGCTGTATCAGCTATATCAGCCATCACAGTGAATCACGCTTCCTGTTTAGGATCTGAAGGAGAGATAGAGAAAATGGGTGGAAGGCAAATGCTACTGGCAATGGATAAATGGGTGTGTTGACAATGGAATAGTGTCATGTTACCCATTTCAATGTGCTGTTAACATTGTAACGTTTCACATGTCATCTTCTGTTCCGTGTTTCTTCACCCATCCCGGGTTTTTCCATTCCTCCGCCCTCCGTTGTTTTGAGGGCTTGGAATGTATGTTTGGGTTTGCGCTCCTGCTCAAGGTTACTTTCCCAGGCGCGTCTAACGGTTCCTAGCACCTGGGAGGGGGTGCGCACTGACGAGGGATGGGGGCGGAACTTGCTCACAGGCAATGCTTTTAAGTTTGTATTTGGCGCGCTTTTACTCATTCTCAGCTTTCTCTGTATTTGCATACTATTCCTTTAATAAATCAGTTATCCTTAAGCCCGAGCTTGTGAGACTGAGTATTTGGGATTAGGCAACCATTACACATAGTCCTTCAGGGGCCAATCTTGGGACAACATGTCAAAATTCTTCTTAGTTTTGTGATGCTTGCACACTTATTCATTTTAATCAGAAGGCCCTCCACTGTGTCAGCACAACCCTACCCTAGACAGCTATGAGGTAGGAACTGTTAGAGAAAGCAGCACATGGCTGCTGTCTTCATCTAACAAGCACTAAAAATGTTTTGTAGGTTAAGGGAAACAGGAAACATGTCAGCAATCCATTGCAGTGTTCTTTAGATATAAGGAATGAAGAGTGCACAATACCAAGGCCACTGTGACTTAAAATAGAAGAAGAAGGGGAACTAAATTACTTGTCCTTCACTCACCCCAGCTTATGCAGAGGCCAGGTGAGGCACATTGGAAAACTGAATATTGTAGTTTGAGAACATTCAGGATAGGGTATCGTAATGGTATGTGGGAATGACCTTGGGAAATGGGGCGAAGAGATGCCACCTAGGGAACAATGAGATAAGACAGCATAGCCTGCAACTGGATACTGGATGTGGCAAGAGGCTCAGAAGGGACCCTCTCTAAGTTTTCAGGCTGTAATGGTGATTGCAGGAGAATTGTATTTTCAGACTTGCATGATTCTGTTAATGTAGCTTTACATTAAAGCAGATTTAGCTTATCTGGTTGTGTTTCCTGTCTGGTCTACTTAGTAAGGCTGACAGGTATGAGTATGTTCCAGTCCCCCTTGCCTAACAAGGAAAAAACTTAGTTTAGTAATATCCTGATTTTCTGTGGTGATTGTACTTCAACATTGTATCAGCAAGTCAAGGGCGAAAAAAGACAATTTGTTATACAATAAAAATACACATTCAATGAGCCTATCAATTTAGGAAGTCAAAATGAAGGCAAACTCATCCCTTGAGTATTTGCACTAAGCCCCACATTGATTAAACAACTTCAGTCCCTGCAGAGCATCCACATTATGTGACAGGAAAGCTTTCATGATTTGGAATAGTACTGACAGTGGCTTCCATTCAAGCAAGGACTCTGATTGTGCAGGACACATGGCCAAGTGGAAGGCAACTGTCATGAAATTGTACATGTGAAGGTCATTTCCTTGTATTGATCCATTTTGTACATTCTGGATACCTTAGAGGATGGTTAACATTTGGGAGAGGTCCCCTGAGGGCAAGTGTAAGAAATGAAGCTGGTGAGGTAGGACTTAGTGGCTTCTAAGGGAGATAGGACACCTCCAAGAGATCAACCAAATAGTCATTGACCTGGAAAAAGCCTAGAATTTAAATTCAGGAACAGATTTTGATATCAGTGCACTGCAAGGGAGAAATCTTCTTTGGCTCATTCTTGTCTGCAATAAAGGGAACCAATCTTTCAGAATTGTGTCTGTAAGCCTTTGGCCAAGTAAGCCAATTCCAAATTAAGATAAGTATCTGGAGCAGTGCCTGTTTAGGGCTTGAGACAGGAATTATCTGGCATGCTTTCACAGTTGCTTTTAAATAACTAAATGGGATACATTCAGTATTACAATTAAATAATCTAGATAATGTATGATGAGAGCCATCTTGTTGGTGCTGGTCTAAGGCCAGGGAGACCCAGGTTCAAGTCTACTTTCAGCCATGAAAGTTCAGCTGTTTGATTTTGGGCCAGCTGCTCTTTCCCAGCCCAACCAACAGGAAAAAATGATGTGTACACCACTCTGAACTCCTAGACGAAAGGCAGGATACAAATCAGAGGAGGAGGACATCATCCTTAGAGGTGATACCTTGAACTTTTTGAACATAAAGTCCTTAGTTTGTGCAGTATCTGGTAGTGACCCACAGACTTCTTTATCAACTGTGGTGGAAATCACCCTCTAAGTACAGTGATCACCAAAAAGAAAAAAGAAGGCTTTTGCCGAAGCATTGCGTGATATGTGATAACAACAATCATAAGTCTCACATCTGTAGCAGGTCTTTCTAGGTTCTGTGAACCATCACTGCCTAGCTTAAAACCTAAGCAAAGAGGATGTCCAGGCTACCCCATCTCTCCCCCAGAGGAAACCAATAACAGCAAGTTTCACTGGTAACAAATCCTCTTTATTAGACTTCCGGGTGTTCTGCTGCAGATGCTGGCCTTAACATTCTAGAAATAGGAGAAACAGAAGGGGGGGAAAACAGACCCATGAAAAACCTGACTTTTATTCATTTTATGGCAAAAGGTAAATACAACTTGTCCTTCTGGCAGGCTCACATGAGTTAATAATGGATTTGATCTTTTGCTGTTCACAATAGCAATGGGAAGAAGGACTGTACAGAACAGCTGAAACTGACTACTCTCTTTTGTTATTCCTTTTTTGGGGGAAGGTCATTTAAAGGTCAACGTTGCATGAAGGTGTATGCCTTCAGCAACATTTGAAGCTCATCTTTTACATGAACTGCAGACTTTTGGAAGTGGATTTTTCCACTGGGACCCAGAGATTAGGCAGATTCCTGTGGGGATGAGTCCAACAGCTCAGTAATGAACTATAGGATACCAAGTATGCAACTGTATAAAAAGATTGGGAAGTGGTAAAATGCGATTCCAATGTAATTCCAATGTAATTCAAGGGATACAGGCCCTTATCCAGCCATGTTGCTTTATTAGGTTCATGTGTTTCCAAAATACAATATGAAAAGTCTATCAGTCCAAACATACAGAATGAAATAAAATTGGAAAAAGGTACAGTGTTTTTTAAACATTTTAACAGTGAATCTTCAAATGCCTGAGAGAGGGGGCTAGGTGATCTTTCAGTGAGGAAAGTGCAACAGCATTTCCATTGTTTGTGCAATTTTCCTAGTATCTCAGAATGATGCATCATTCTTCCCTTTGATATGTGTTCAAATTACAAATTTGGAAGACTGTTTTAAGAGCCAGTCTCTTTGACAGGAGACTGTATAGTAATATTTTTTTAAAAAATATATGCTCCCATGTTTGGCAGCCACATGTAGAAGAGAAAATTCATTAATTTTACTGAGCTGCCACGTTTAAAAAAATAATGCACTTCCCTCTAGTCTTATGTACAAGTAAAGCATCACATTGCAAGGTTATTTATTTAACAGATAAAGGGAGCAATTCTTAATAGCTTGACAAAAAATAAGCTACTCTGTAGTATAATGATATGGATAGCCAAAAATAAATGAGTATCTTCCCTTCCTTCCTTCCTTCCTTCCTTCCTTCCTTCCTTCCTTCCTTCCTTCCTTCCTTCCTTCCTTCCTTCCTTCCTTCCTTCTTCTCCCTCTCTAGCTTTTGTTGGAGTAATTCCTTCTTTTTGACCAGTTTGTTTCACTGGGCCATTGACCACACTGTTCTCAATAACAGTAGCATTCAAGTATTGATTTATGATTGCGTTATAGATTCATTGGACATCTTAGTGTTAGAATTATGGTATCCACATTTCTGATGAATTTATTTAATATTATGTCCATCGTTTTAACTAAGTATTGTCCAAATTTGGGCCACATCCAGTGGGAAATAGCTAACGTATAGCCATTTTAATTTGTAGCTTTCAGGGGAAGCACTTTGTCTTGTAAAAACACACCAAGCATAAATTCCCCAGGAGGATCTGTATCAAGTGAGGGCAGAAGCTGTACTTGCTGAGTATTCTTGTGCATACATCCTTCTTCCGCCCAAGGCAAACTGTAGGTACATGAATCCTGACTTGTAGAGCCATAATCACATACTAGACTGAACAAATATTTACAGCTTACAGCTTAGAATTGTCATCCTGAGTTGCAATTTCCATAGTTTTTAGAGCATGACTGAACATTGCAAGCATCATTATTCTGATATGAAAAGTTTCACTTTAGACATCCAAACTATTACAAGCCATTATGTAGGAAAAATCTATGGTTCTTATATTTAAGGAGAGGTACAGTTTTGTTCACCCATACCCATGCAATTTTCTTGACATTAATACAGACGCGGTGGCGCTGCGGGTTAAACCGCTGAGCTGCTGATCGGAAGGTCGGCGGTTCGAAACCGCGCGGCGGGGTGAGCTCCCGTTGCTCGTCCCAGCTCCTGCACACCAAGCAGTTCGAAAACATGCAAATGTGAGTAGATTAATTGGTACCGCTTCGGCGGGAAGGTAACGGCGTTCCGTGAGTCATGCCGGCCACATGACCACGGACGGGTCCTTAGGGACAACGCCGGCTCCAAGGCTTAGAAACGGAGATGAGCACCGCCCCCTAGAGTCGGACACGACTGGACTTTACGTCAAGGGAAACCTTTACCTTAATACAGAAATATGTTTCCATTGCCACCTTCTGCACTGGATTTCAGGGTTCTTCCTTGACATGTCAGCTTCCCACATATTGTCGATGACGATTCTCAGTCATCCGGGTGGAATTGTCTGTAGGTTGAGTCATGGCAATTGGATTTCTTTCTTTTTGGTAGAAATGTTTCGCTGCTTGTCCAGACTGAAGAAGCTGCTTGGACAAGTAGTGAAACGTTTCTACCGAAAGGAAAGAAATCCAGTTGCCATGACTCGACCTACAGATATTCCCCCTTATTGCAGAACTCCATTTGCCCTCCCCAAACTCTTGGCTTCCCTCACTCCCTTTGACCTTGCTGGCAAGGGTGACTCTCTGGCAAGCACACCTCTCAAGGTCATTCGAGCTACTGAGGCCTCCTATCATATCAAGATATGATAGGGAGGCATGTGCTCTAATTGTATAATGAACTGGAAGGAATTATTATGCTTGACAAGGATACAGGAAGTAGAAGAAAGGAAAGCTAGTGGATAAAATGCATGGATGGAATCAAAGAGATTATGGGAATGACTTTGGTACAGCTACAGTTAGTTCTTAGAGGCAGATTGAGATGGCATGCATTTGTCCATGCAGTCAACCAAAAGTAGAGCCTGATTTGATGAAACTTAACTGATTTTATTATAAATCTAAGCTGAAGATCTGTATAAGCTAAGTTTATATAAATGCAAGGAGTAGCCTTTTCTTTGTGGTACTTAATATTATATGGAACTAAGAGGCATCCAGGACAAGGTAATATATCTGTGTTCTTCTTCCTATTATCTTATTCTATGCTGTCATTTGAGATTCAAGATGCAAGGGTGAAGTCCAATGACCTGAGCACAGCTTTTGACCCAGCAGCACTTTTGCTACACTAAGGATGGTGGCTACTTTTTCAGATTCGTTTTTTTTTCACCTGCAATCTCCTTTCACACAAGTGTAGAAGATTTCCCAGTCCTTTGGAATAGTTTTTCAGTGGGAGCAATGAGAAGAGGGCATCTGAGAAAAACATGCTCATGAAGGCAGAATGGTAGCAAGATGTGCTTTACATCTTCTCTTGCATGCATAGTGTTACTTGGTTATGAAATATCATTAGTTTTTATAGGATAATGGATTCTGTACAATGTAAACAGAATGCATAGAATGCAACTGATCCTTTACTTTTTAGTCAAAATGTTCAGGACCACTGTGCACAGTGTGAAATGATTTGCTCTGATAAAAAACTATATCATCCATCCATCCATCCATCCATCCACAATATGTATGCATGTATGTATGTACAGTATCTATCTATCTATCTATCTATCTATCTATCTATCTATCTATCTATCTAATCTACAGTATCCATTCATCCATCCATTGCGCTAATTCTGTGAAATTAGGAATGCTTCACTGCATCCTAAAATTCTAGTTTCCTTGTACATTTCTTCCCTGTAAGAATAAAGACAAAAAGTTACCAGCACATAACTCAAATACCTTGTACTGCTTTCTACTATGTTTGGCAAGTTTCGTTTTTCCTGCCAATTTCATCCTCCTCTGGTCTTTAAAAGGCTGTTGGTACCATTAGATATTGATTTGTTTGTAGTAAATAATGAGAGAATAGCAGTTTTGTGTTTCTGAATAACACTTCAGAATTGGGAATAAGTTAGCCCCTGAACAAACCCAAAAGAGAACTGTTTTTTTACATGAAGATCCAATGGCTTGTCTGTTTAGTCCTAATAAAAATCTGGGAGCTGAGTTAAGGAATAAAATTTTCAGGCCACAGTAATATTTTTGTGGTTGTGACAATAGAACTATTAGGTTCCCCCTCTTTTCTATCACATGGAACTCAAGTGCGAATAAGAGGCAGGACAGCAAGAGTAACAGAAACAGAATTTGGCTATGCTCTCTTACTATCAGTGGCTATTAGTCATGAAGGCTGTTACATACAGAATCCAAAGTGCTATGCCTTCCAACTTGTTGTTGGATGCCTCCAGTTGTTGGAGATCAATAATGGAAGGGTGCTGCTATGCTGATCCCTTGCTGGTGGACTCAAGTAGACATCTGGATAGCAGCTGGAGGCTGAACTAGTTAAGACTGGACTGATCCAGCAGGTTTTTCTTCTGCTCTTAAATGTTTAGATCAGTCAGGATTCTGAGGTTTTATTCTTTTCCATTCAGAGTGATCACCATCCACCAAACTGCTGGACTCATATATAAAAGCTATTTCCCTTCATGAGGAGGAGGAGGAAGACAACCACCCCCTGTGGTGTTCTTTGGCAAAGTGTAGAGTGTTGATTTGTTTATCTCCTTAGCGATCACCCCCATGAGATGATAACATGAACATTTTTTTGACTTTGGCAGTAAGGGAGTGAATGAAATGCTGACTATCAGGATGAAGCTTCCTGGGTTGCAAGGGAACTGTTCTAGGAGCCAAAGGATTAACAGCTGGATACAGCAAGACTGGCATATTCATCAGGTGCTTTGGGGAAACAGCCTTTCTAATGAGATGGCTGCAGTCACAGCATTAGTTTCCATCTGCAGCTGCTTTGATTTGCTTTAACTGCATGGCTTTACACCACACAGTTTAATCAGTGTTTCTCAAACAGGGCAACTTTAAGATTTGTGGACTTCAACTCCCAGAAGTCTATACATCTTAAGGTTGTCCCATTTGAGAAACACTGATTTAAATGGTTAAGGTTTTGATAATATTCCTTCTCACCTTATGGAGGTTTCTGAATAATTCCCCCCTCTGTCTTCAAGTAAGGAAGCTCATTCAATTACACATGTATTTACATACGTAGCTTATTTCTATTTTATATTATCCCTCTGAGTTGATCATGATTCTGTCAGAACTGTGAGATGAAATACCATTGTTGCCACATTCCCTTGGGGGTGCCACACCCATTCTTTTTCTTTCTAGCATCTATTTATTTCTTTCATTAGATGGTGCTGTCTTCTCTCACTCCCTTTCTTTCCACCTAGCAGGCTGGGACAGATGATTCTAGCTAGAGGTCAGAACTGTTTGTTGGCTGAAGCCTTTGAAAAGAGGTGAAGTGTGGGGGCTGAGCAAGGTGTTCTCAAGTGTCAGGGTATGTGGGAATGACCTTCGAGACAGGAGGAAGAGCTGCAGACAGTTGGATCAGAGGCAGCTGAGCCCACAGAAGGAACATGAGCATGGCAAACACCTCCGAAGGGACCCTCCCTAGTTTCTTGTACTTTGAAGGTGAGGTGGGAGAGATGTGCTTTCAGACTTGCAAGATTCTGTAATCTGTAACCCTACAGTAAAGTTAGAGCTATTCCTCCTGAGTGTGCTTCTTGGCTGAACTACCTCGCAAAGCTGACACAACGAGATGCTTCTCAATACGTGGGAGTGCAACTGAAGCTCTTCTTTTTGAACCATTTAGCCATGTCCTTGGTCAGCCTCTCACAGCTGCTTCCAACTGTGTCTACATGTATCTGTAAGCACTGCCACTTTGTTTCACTAGGAGAAAGGCTGCAGCTGACTGAACTTTTTCAAAAGGGGTGCTTTATATGTGTTGCCACATGTTGCCAAGCATCTCTTGCAGAGGTGTTGCCTTGCTCTAGTCAGGGTCTCAGGAACACAGATTGAATTATATTATACTGTATTTACATTTTTATATATTCTATTCAAATATTCTATTCAATCTAGCCATATCACTAGCGATCTCTTCTGAATATTTTTTGGCACCTGGGATTACTATCTATGTGCAACCAGAAGGCTGTGAAACACATTCATGTTTCCCTCCATTTGGAAAGAAAAATTGAGTATTGCACATTAGGAAGTGGATCAGAAAGGCCAATGTTAAGGACTGAATTTAGTTAAGCAGCCTTTACCGAAGATTACTTGCACCACAGAGAATTAAAAGGAACATAAAGAAAGGAAGGGATCAGAGTGAATGACATTACTTAAAGAATAAGCCCCACAACAGTCCTGCAGAGGATTTTCATGACTAGTTTGTAAAATCCTGTTCTACTGATTGGCTTTGTTCATATAATATTTTATAATGATAAATGAAGCATTTAAAGAGTCATCATCATTCCTGATTACCCTTGTTAGGCTTATACACTAATTAGGTTAGATCAAATAAGACTGAAAGGTTAATCAGTGAAATTTATGCTTCCAAGGGATAGATAAATTAACGTTTTGTAGAAGTCTATCCAAAAACAATGCCAGCAAATTAGTGATCACCCTGTACATCTTTGTCTACTCCCCCACATGGAAACATTTTGTTTGAAGGAGAATTTTATTTGACAGCTTCAATGCTCTAATTTAGGTGTCTTAGGGATGGGAATTTCCACAGAAAATTTGTCTTTGAAAAGCATGAAACAGGATATAAAGACACTCATAAAGTCCTCACTGGTTCTCATAAAGTTCAGTGCATACTTAGATTCATCCAAACTCTTAGAGTGGACTTTCATTAGCTTCTCTGAATGCCAGTTTGTAAAATATGAAATTAAGTTTTTTTCCTCTTCAGGAGAAAAGTATTCTTTGCCAGAGGTCCACTCCTATGAAACTAGTTACTCCCAGAATACAATCAGTGTTCTTATTGTTAATAAGCAGAAAATTGAAGCAGGCATTCAGAGATTGTGGAGTTGATAAAGTATGTACTTGGGACATGTGTGGCTGCATTATATACTATTGTTTTATTTTTTTTAAAAGACCTACAGTATATGGCCACCCATCTTACATAGCACAAGTCTGGGTAGCTCACAAAAAAGAACAATAAAAATCAGAGAAACACAATAAAACAAAAATACAAAATAAAAATTAAAAAAAAATCCTGACACCCTAAACAACACTTTCCAGGACATCAAAAATTACAAAACATGGCCTCCAGTCTCACCCTATCCTAATGGTTATAGCTTTTATAAGCTGCTGAGAATCATCACTTAATTGAAATGGCATAACAGCACTTGTAATAAGTAAGTAAGTAAGTAAGTGAGTAGAATCCTTTCTCTGGCACAAATAGGCAAAGGAATGTCTGAATAATGTCTTCACCCTACTGTCCTTATGCATGCATAATGAAATGTTCCATGGCAATGCAGTTTCTGTAGGTAAGATACTTTCATTGGCCTTCCAGAATATTAGATGGGTCCATGCAATCAGATTCAGATGCATCCTGGGGTGCAAGAAATTTATCCAATTACCTCTCCTTGGATAAATAAGTTTCAGAGCTTCAGGGTTTAGGGTTTGATTGAGAAATTAAATCCAGTAGTGGTTCAGGTGCTGGGCTAGAAGCCAGGAGTCTGAGAGTTCTAGTCCCGCCTTAGGCCTGAAAGCTGGCTGGGTGACCTTGGGCCAGTCACTCTCTCTCAGCCCAAAAGCCAGTCAGACGTGGTATGAGAGTTCTAGTCCCGCCTTGGGCATGATAGCTGTGTGGGTGACCTTGGGCCAGTCACTCTCTCTCGGCCCAACTCACCTCACAGGGTTGCCATTGTGGGGAAAATAGGAGGAGGAAGGAGTATTCGGTATGTTCGCCGCCTTGAGTTATTTATAAAAATAATACAGGTGGGATTAAAATAAAATAAAATAACCCAGATTTTAAAAAAATGAAGTTGCATGGAAGGAAATGTAATACAATATACTTCTAATAATGAGCAGTTATATTAATTGAAGATAAAATATTATATTTTGCTTATTTGCCTACATAGCCTTTTAAAAACTTTCTATGAATTGTATCCTCTGTCTTTCTCTTAGTTGCTTTCTTCTTTTCCTTAATTTTTTCTAGATAGAAATAGTTCTTGATTTAGGATATTCAGAAAAAACTTGATTTTATGCTAAAAATCTAAAATTATGTCAGATTTTAGTACCCTTATTGGACATATTTTATCCTGTCCTAATGTTTTCAGGGTTCAAGGTGAAATATATGACATTATCCTATTTTAGCTTCATAACAGTTCTGATAAACAGTGTCAGATCCCTCCGATCAAAGGGTTCACAGAACCCCTTATTGGAGCATCTTCCATAATTTCCTTATCAATGGTGTAGACTCTCTGTCGCTGGTTGGAGGGGGTGTGAAGTTGGAGTGTGAATTGTATTATTATGGCTACACATTTATGATGGCAGACATCAAGGGCAATTGGTAGAGATACTCCAGAAACACCACCTGGATGGGAAGGGAGGTGACATACTTCCATGGGAAAGGGAACAAGATAAGGGAATGTAGTTTTAAATGTAGGTTTGAGTGGGAACTCTCCATTTGCAGCTTTACCTCTGTCCTATTCATTTTGTTTCATAAAACAGTTAAAGGATCTTGGTCTCCTGACTGTTCTTGTGTGAATGCTCGAATGAACTGGGTCTGACAAACAGGTTAGATAGAGATATAGGTACTTGCTTCCTATCTGGTGTGCTTCTTGGTTGATTGTTGTTGTTTTTCTTAGGATTTGCCCCACACGGTTATATGGTGTGCTAATTTTTGTATTGCAGTTGCCTAGTTCTTTTAGTAAAGCTATCAATGCCTATGCAATGAGACATTTTGTTTATCAGCCAGCTTGTTGCAGAGCCTGACCCTGATTAGGGCTGACCGGGAATGACTGGCCCAAGAAATAGAATGTGGGTCTCCCAGCTCCTAGTCCAGCTCCTTAACCACTATGCCACACTGGTTCTTGTGCTTCATTGTTGATCAATAATATTGATATGTATGCTATCCCCCACTCCAATATTTATAATGATCTTCTGCTGTATCATACGTTCCACCTAAAGAGTTTTTGGCCTAAATTTACAGAATTAAGCTATAAGTCAACAAACATAAATTTGGGGTTATTCAATTGTAACATGCATTCAGAAAGTGCTTAATTCTTTGTATTAAAAACTGAGTTTTTGAATCTCAAGTGCAATCGCTTGAACAATCAAGCACTAACTACTTTGGATAATGGTCTTGGTACGCGTCGAAGAACTGGTACATAATTTTAGGTGGTTACAAGAAAACAAAGGAATAAGAAACATCTGGGTTTTTTTTTTTTAAATGTATTATAACATTTTGTGTACAGGTAGTTCTCGCTTAACAATCATTCATTTAGTGATGGTTCAGACTTACGACAGTATTGAAAAAAAAGACTTACAACCAGTCCTCTCACTTATGACTGTTGCAGCATCCCCATAGTCATGTGATCATGTTTTGGATGCTTGGCAACTGGTTCACATTTATGACCATCACAACATCCCGTGGTCACATGATTGCCATTTTCAACCTTCCTGGCCAGTTTCTGGCAAGCAAAATCAATAGGAACCATGTGATTCACTTAACAACCATGTGGTTCACTTAACACCCACAGTGATTTGTTTAACAACTGCCACAAAAAAGGTCATAAAATTGGGTTGGATTTGCTTAATGACTGCTTCACTTAGCAACTGAGATTCTGGTCCCAGTTGTGGTCATAAAGCAAGAACTACCCTTAAGTGACCTGAGCTGCATATACATCTATATATGGCTGGCAGGAGAGTTGAACAGCAAGATCAAAGTGCAGCCATATTCAGGGTACAGATAATAATGATTATAATAATGGCCATTTATAGAACAACTGTTTATAATACAACCATCCAGGACTAGATAAATTAATGCATGTAGTGTGCTGTAAAATGTTATTCTAATGCAAGCTTCAGAAGTTAAAACAACATTTTGGTGAATTATAACTTTCTCTTTCTAGTTTCTTTTGAAAGTTCCTTTGATTAAGAATAGACAATTAAATATTATAGTCACTATAAAATATTCCTAGGAAGCCATTTCCCCTGACTAGATTTTGAATATTGCTAATTTTAAAAAACTCAAATCAAAATGTCCATTTATTCTTTTGTATAAAACTATCTTTCTTTTATATACAGTACATTCCATCATTTGTCAGCAAATGATGGAATAACAATGATGGAATGACAGTAAATGACAAACAATGGCAAGTTTTCCACCAAAAAATGGACAAGTATATTAACCCTTGTGTCAGCACCTGACACAATAAATTGCAATGTTTCTTTATGCCCCCCAACCTCATGGCCAAAGACTCAGTCCGGAATTCCACGGGACCCCCGTGGGCAACTGAACCATCCATCTGAGTGAAAATAATTGGATTTTAAAGTCTTTTGGTTTTAAGGCTCAGTGTGTCAATCAGGGCGGGGTGTATCAAACATTTTGTGCACCCCGAGTCTAACATAGCTGTCAGATAGGCTTTGTGCCGGGTTATTAAGTTTTTTAGTTCTACTTTCACCAGCAAGGTGGGGCAATCATCACTCACCAAAGGGTCTTCTTTGTTGTCTATCTCCGAAGTAGGCACATTGCACCCTGGAGTTTCCACCTGCTCGCGGGCACGATTTAGAACAGGTGAAATTCGTTTCCCACTGGCTCCAGTTCCTCCTGTTCAGAGTCTTTGCTGGAGTCAATCAGGGACTTCATCTCTGGATCCTTTTGAGCCAGTGCCGTTGCAGCAGCTGCCTTGCATCTAGTCGGTGGGGTTTTAGCTGGTTTGGTTGCTCCTTTTGGTGCATCTGACTCCCCGTGTGGGCATTCTGCTGCTCTGTCGGTGTCCTTCCCACATTTAAAACAGCTGCCTCTTTTCCCTGGCCTGTCTTTCCGGTCCTCCCTCCTGGGTGAAGGGAAATTGACCTAGGCCTACGGTATTTCTTCCCATCGTTTGCGCTCAGAGTTGCTGATGGAATTGGTATTGGGTATTCTCCAGCTCCCCTGCTAGGCAGATCCATTCTTTCAAAGTGGGGGGGTCTCTGCGGCACAGCGCCCATCTCAGGATTTCTGGCTGCAAGCCCCCTTTGAAGTAATCAATCTTAGTGGTTTCCACCAGCTCTTTTCTGGCAAGAGCTGTGAACTCCATGGCATACTCTGCCATGGTCCATCCCCCTTGCCTAAGTTGCTGGATACCTGTCTTTGCCCTCATCTTGTCAAGTGCGTCCTCAAACTGGTCTCTCAGTGCCCTCATGAAGTCACACAGGCTGCTCAGCTCCAGGGCCAAGGCATCGTGCAGTTGCACAAACCACTCTGAGGCAGGCCCCCAGAGTCTGGCGCCTACCTGGCTCACTTTCTTGTTCTCAGTGGGAAAGCAAGACCCATATTCCTTCATGTATACAGACACGTTGGTCAAGAATGCCAACTGTTGTGGGTCTCCATCAAACTTAACTTTTATGTCTTTCGGGGTTGCAGCCGGTGTCACCCCGCTGGGCAGAGCTCTCCCCCAGTCGCCTTGGCTCTCTGGGTGGCCTCCACTCCGCCGGCACCTCACTGGGGATTTGAAATCCCAGGTTGGGATTAGGGTACACCGTCTTCCTTGTGAGTCCAGCGATGCCACTCTGGATAGCTGAGTTGAGATTTCTGCCAAGGGGTACACCATGGTCTCCAGGGTTCTCAATAC
The DNA here is from genome assembly GCF_035149785.1 of Candoia aspera. Taxonomy (NCBI): domain Eukaryota; kingdom Metazoa; phylum Chordata; class Lepidosauria; order Squamata; family Candoiidae; genus Candoia; species Candoia aspera. The sequence goes on from NC_086153.1 coordinate 214,072,078, forward strand.
CTGCTGCAACACCACTTCCATAGCAGACATCCTTGCCTCCAGGCTCTGCATTTCTTGTGGAGTTCCATTGGGGTCTGGAATGGTCCCATGCGACCCCGGACTCTGCACCCTTACTTGTGCCTCCACGGGTGGAGGGGCTCTTCCCTTTTCCTCTCTGGCACCAGGCTGGGAAGGACCCATCTATGGTTATTCTATAATAACGCTTGGCGTCTGAGGCTCTCTCATGAAATTGAGGGAATGGAGGGCACTTTCCAACTCTGTAGTGTTGAGCTGGGGTTCCATCTCACACTCGCTGTCCCCGCTCCCCGAGCTCTCCTCCATCTCAACTTTTTCTTCTTCCACTTTGGCATACAGCACTGTCCTCTCCGATGATGGTAAAGGCGATGGCTGCTTAGCCCAGGATTTTCTATGTTTAGGCATGGTTCGTCAACTCTCAGCTGATTACTTGCTCAGGAAGAGTTTTTGAAAGATAATTCGCAGCTTAATGTCAGCACCTGATCATTCGAGCATTCACACAATCACAGTCAGGAGGCTGGGATTCCTTTAACTGTTTTAATGAAGTGTAATGAATGGTACAGAAGGCAAGCTGAAAATAAAGACTTCCCCCTCAAACCTAAAAACTACATTCTTTTAGTTAGTCCCCTTTCCCATGAAGCCATGTCATCCCCACTCCCATCCAGATGGTATTCCTGGCATATCTCAACCCAGTGTCCTTGATGTCCTCCATAGCCATAATAAACCACTTCACACTCCAACTTCACACCCGCTCCCATCTGGTGACATGGATTCCATTCCTTAGAGAAGGAAATGATGGTAGATACTCCGATAAGGGTTTCTGTGAAACCTTTGATCGGGGGGATCTGACACCTTGATTTTGTGAATGACATTTTTTTAGGCTCTGTAATAATACTATTACAACAGATATCGAGAGAGAGTTGGCAGCTGCATGTGTTGTAGAGTTTATTCATTATATTTCTTCCTTCTTTGTGTAATTTCTTTTGTAAATGAGTACCAGTTTTAGCTTGGGGGCTGTCTATAAGCAGGTACAGATCTAATGTTCAACAAAGGTGTGGAGAATATATCCAGGGCAAAACATTCTGATCCCAAAACATGCTTTTTCCAACTTCTGACCAGATCAGAAGTCTTCCATTACAGGAACAGGGTGTTCTTACTTTCCTGGAAATAGCTCCACCATGAAATCAAAGTCAAAATGGCCCATTCCCATTTCATGGTACAACTAATTCCAGGAAAGTCAGAATAGCCTATTCTGAGGTCAGGGCACTTCTGGTGAGGTCAAAACAACATCCTCAGTTTGAACAGTTTTTTTTACCTTGGGGTCAGAAAGTAATTTTGACCTCAAAACATGTTACTCTTTGAGTAGATATAGGAAAGATGTCATTGTCCACCTCAATAGACGATGTAGCAGATATATATTGAGGTTATGCCCTATACTTGTTTAAATCCATTCATTCATAACAACACCTGGCCCCAAAGCCTGGAATTAGTTAACTTTGCCAACCAGAAAATAGAATCTGTGGCTTCCTCCCAAATCCTACCCTCAAGTTTAAAACAGAACAGTTGTTTACATCAACTTGGGCATTAGTCACTGTAAATGATTTTGAGTATAATTATCAACTGGACAAATGATACCAAGTACCCCAACCAATTAAAATAAGGAAGGAGGAATTTCAGTATGAAGCAGAAATTAATGAATTTATTTGATTTTCATAAATGAGGAAATACAAATCCATAACTTGATTGAATCCATGTAGGGACATTGCATAAATAATGCCACAATACATTTTACTACTATTTTCCCATTGTGAATGTATCAGTTTAAGGATTCAGGTATATGTAGTGTATTTTGTTTTCAGACAGTTTAACAGTACTAGTGCTCATCTCCCCAGCTCTGCATTTTAGAAGGAACTGAAGGAAGAAAGGAAAACACATACAGAAAGAGATGGCTACAGCTATATCTGATCTTACGTTATGAATACACACAATAATAACAGTAATAGTAATAGTAATAATAATACTTTCAAAATGAGTCTAGCTATTACCTAGCTGCAGCAATCAAATCATCTGGGTAGTGAGAACAGGTGGTTTCCCTTCAATTTTTAAAAAAGCGAATTAGGGAGGTTATGATAAAACCAGTTATCAAAAATCAGTACGTACAAAGCTTTTGTTGCTTCTAAAAACTGACAACCTACAGACTCTGAAATAAACATGATAACACCATAACCCTCCATTTGTTTGTGTGTTTTATGCAGCTAGACTTCAACGGGAGATATATAATTACCTTCTGAGTTAGACACATTCCCGGGAGGGAACGAGTGTGCCTCTTTAAGCGACTGGGCTGCAGTAAATACTGATGCAGTTTTCTGGGATTCTGTTCTTTTCAACCGGATGGAGAGCAGATATCATTGGCTGCACTGAGGAGCTGTCACATTCTCAGTGCTGGGGAGGGGTAGGACAAGTGAATAGGAGCAGCATTTGAGCTCTCTCTATGCACTGGTTTCAGAAACATTAAGAAAGATGAATATGAAATGAATCTCTGTCTTTAAAGCTGACAGCAGCCCAGACTTGAAAGTGGTAAGCCACTACTGCGGAAGAAGCAATATCAAAAGTCTAAGGAGGGAGACTGGATTTCTAGTCCTTTGCTCTAGCACGACTGGTGGAATTAGCGCTGTCCAAAGTGCTGAAACATGAATCAAACTGCAACAGTGTCCCATCAGGTGAAATGTCAGCCTACCAAGATGATCAAGGTATGGCATGTCATTTCTGTGGACTGTAATGTGTGTGTGTGTGTGTATGAGAGAGAGAAAGAGAGAGAGTGAATGTCTGCCTGTGGATATCTCTGTGGAACAATATGAATATCACTACTTTAAATATTTAGGATTCGGATATATTTCCTATCCTAATTTGTTTCCTTGTTTTTAAAATAAATGAGTCCTGAGTCTTTTATTAGAATTATTTGTCTGCAGCTTGCATTGCCATTCCTAGTTTTTCACTTGGGACAGTGAAATGTCTAGGATAAATATTAGAAACTGGGAATTATGATTTAGAAGTTTGGTAAGGTTTTCAGTACTTTTTGTAATGACAGTTTTGGATAAACAAGAGGAACTTCATAACATAGAAGGTAAAACCTTCTTGATTACTTTCTTTAGTTTCCTGCATTTTATGTGTACAACTGAGAATACCACAAGTGCTGGATTTTTAAATTCTGGTCACTCATGAGTCTGACCTTTGTTAGTCAGATATATCTGTGAGCCAAGTTAAAATGAAATGGAGCATTGCTGGCTTGCTGGTGGCTTGTTAATTGAAAATGTTTTTGATGGCTGGGATAGCCTAGAGGTATAGTGGAAATCTGAAGTTATACTGATGGCCTTATCATTTTGTGAATGGTCTTGACTGACATGGGTTGATCTACTAACAATATTCATCATTTTATGTTCTCCTTCCTACATTATTCCACGCAACATATTAGATGTGTGACAAATGATATATATTTCAAGTGTTGCAGTGAAGAAGATTGACAGAAATATAACCTGCTCTTATATCAATATATATTTTATAGTGTGATAAATGTGTAACTGAAAAATGACTTTTCAACTGCAGTACAGATTTTGGGTTTGGACTCAGAAAATTTCTGTATGTATATATTATTTTTTCTATTGTATTGGTTTAAAATTCTACACAGTTCTTGTCTGTTCTAGCCATTCAACCACAAATCAGTATTTTATTAAATCTAAGAGCATAATATAGAACATGCTAGACTGAATGCCTAATCTGCAGAATTGTAGAAAACAGTGCATTAAAACTACTAAGGCTGCGGTCTTACACTGGTTTACTTGGGACTGAATGCAGCGGGACATGCAGCACAACCTTATGCATGTTTATTCAGGGAAATCTTGCAGAGCCCATTGATATGTACTTCTAAAGGAACATAGGTTTGCAGCCTGATTTGCAAATAGATATGCGCCGGTATCCAAATGCCTCTTGTATGCTAAGGAAGAGTAAAGATTTGTACTTTTTAAAAAAAAAATGAGATTAATGAATTTCATGAAATTACAAAAAATATGTGAAACTGTTGACAGTTTTTCTGAACAAGATATAGCAAATAAAAGTTTCAGTGCAGTCTTATACATGCCAACTCAAATGCAAACCAATAGATTTCAATGTGACTTACACCCAAGTAATTGTGGATGAACTTGCTGATTCAATTTTCTTCAGCAAGTTCATTCACATTCCATTGTGTGTAAAGGAGGCATGTTTCAGTCTGACACAATAAATTAATGCTTCCTAGTAAAGAAGGTAGAAAACCTGTGGTCATAATGATCAGCCCGCAAGTTGGAATATTATCTGTAAAAGCCATATGTTAGCATATATATGGAACAAAGCAAATCTTTTAATTGCACTTGGACTCTGTTCATACTATATTTATATTAAAATGCCTCTTTAGAATCTGTGATTCTAATACTGTGACTACTCTTGAAGTGTGTGAATATATTATCAAATGATAACAACTATACATACTTATTAAGTGCATTTCACTATATACTGAAAGGAAATCACAGAAATTTAACTACAACATTAAAAGCCCTAATTGGTCAATATCATAGAGATAGAGATGAAAGAGGAGGGAGCAGTGAAATGGAGAGAGAAGGGGGCAAAAATAAGAGTTGCATTTGGGTAGCATTTTTTGTGTGAAACTGTCCTCATGCAAATGACAGTGCTCAAGATAAAGCTTTTGACATTACACCCTCTCTTTTTGGAGAGGAGTAAATGTAATGTGTGCTTCGAAAACATATCAGGATACTGCAGTGTAAACTGAATGGTTGCAGCAAACTGACACAGACACGAAGTTAGAATACACAGTATTACGCTTCATGAGCTGACCAGCACAAAGTATTTGACATTTTCCTAGAAACTATGTTTCCACTTATGTTTGTTTAAGGAGACAACTGACTGCACAAATGTATCAGGTTGTTTCCAGGGCTGGCCATCTGCCAGTTGTTGGTAACAACTGGCAAAATGGATTCTCCCTGAAGCCCCCGTACACCTCCCAAACCTCCTCCAGAGGAGGACTTCCTTACCAGATGAGATGGTGCAGGATGGTGTACTCTTGGATGGATCTAATGATTTTATATCAGAAATAGCTTCAATAGGTCTAGGAGCTACAAACATGATAGCTGATGTTCTCAGGCAAACTATGGAGCCAGAAGGAAGAAAGGACTGAGTTTAAATGTTTAGGCATCAGCGACCAAAGAAAGGAATTACAGGCTGCCATTTGGTGGAATTACTACATACTGGACCAAAGATTTGAGAGTTAATAACAGCAGAGTTTAGAGTTAAGAAAATATTAATTCATTTTTTTTATTATTAAAGCTTTATTAATATTTTTCAAAGTATAATTAAAATACAAAATACAGAATATAAAACAGATAGAAACAGATCTAAAAAGAAACAAGTAAAACTAAAACAGTGCAAGAATTTTTTTCTGTTACAAGCAAATAGCCCAAACATGGTTTCCAAGTAGAAACAAATCCAGTTACGGTATTTTCTCTTATCAATGCTGACAGTTTAGCCATTTCTGCCAGTTCCACTAAAGAAAATATTAATTTCTTCATCTGTTGTCAGGGCTAACTATTGTTCAGAGTTTTATTTGTCGTGATTGTGTCATACAATCACCTCCTTTGTGTCTGGAATAGCTATAGGTTAGCTATAGATAGGTCGATTCGGGTATCATGAAATCCTGCAGTCTGTGAGAAAGGAATGCTGGTATTGTTGGACCATCATCATGATTCTAGGTATGGGGCTTGCCATAGTATCTTCACAGTGATTACTTTCCTCTTTTTCCAGCTACGTTTGAGACAATGTTGAAGGCAGAGAGTGAAAAGTCATAGGGAAATACAGTAGATTGCCTAGTGGAAAATCAAATGGATAGAAATATGCATATAATTGAATTTTTCTCCAAGATCAGATACAAGCTCAATTTTGAAATTCTCATGCTGACTATGAGGACACCACTGCCAGTATCATGGAGCTATGGTGGTCTTGGAGCACCTTGCTTATTAACTTTACTCACTGTTTAACTTTAGCTTCTACTACATGGGAAGAAATATCTATCCTCTTTTCTATAAAGTGCTGAAACGGCCACCAGAATTTACGTTTGGAATCTTTGAACAGCAAACAATATTTATTTATTTATTTATTTATTTAAACAAATTTCTGTGGCTGCCCAACTCACACACAGCGACTCTGGGTGGCTTAGAGAATTAAAAAGCAATATTTCTGTTTTGATCTATGTATTCTGGAAATAATAAATCTTTCCTACATAGTCCTGTGCAAGTACTAGCAGAGGTTGAAGTTCTATCTTTGCTCATACAGTGCAGGCTGGCAGATGGTTGGATATAATTTTGGACAAGTATAAAATAGCAAATGTTTGATAACTGTTTGAAAAGGACAGCATGGTATGCATGGAAAAATGAATACAATTTTCATGGGATGCACACTGGGATTTCTATTATTATATAAAACAGATCCTGTATTGCACCGGTAGGGGGTAATTTAATACCAAATTTCATGCCTCTGTATCATACAAATGTGAAATAAGTGATAGGTTTTAGATGTGGAGCTACAGTGCTTCTAATTTAAATCATTTCATATTTTCCCCTTTCTACATCTTTTTGATGTTTGAATGCTGCTAGTCTCAATATATACATTTGAATGTATATTGAATAGGATTGTATAGGGCTAATCTGGGAAAAGGTTGGGCCAGTTTTAAAGTTTAAGAGATGAAGAATAAAGTGCCTACTCTCGAGAATAGTTTCCTGTCCAGAAATTGTAAGGTTGATTGAAGCCACAGTGCTGGCTTCAGGAAACTCCTGAAAATGGAGCTGGCTGGTGGGACTTTGGTGATTTATGACACCTAGGATGACTGAAATTGTAATGATTATTACAATCATTAAAAATGATTTTATGGATATTTTCTTTAATTTTTACCCTGGACATTATATTTTTCTCTTATTACTGTCAAACAAACACCAAGAGTCTTAAGACTGTGCAGGTAAAAAACAAAAACAAATAAGTAATATTTTACTCAGAATAATGGTGGGGATTATGCGAACCTCCTGAAGCTGCTGAACTACAATTCTCAGAAGGTTCAGCCAGTATGGCCAATGATAAGATATTCTGGATGCTGCAGTTTAGCAAATATCTGAAAGTTCCTTAGTTTGGTTTAGAAGTTCTTGAGAAAAGGGTTTTGCACCCAAATTTGAGAGCATAGCTGCTGGGTTAGCTAAGAACTGTTGGTCTGACTTACTATGACCGAGCTCATTATATCTGCAGGAACTTTTGCTTTGCCTGAGCATGGGTCAGAGGCATCTTTTAATTACATGAAAAGTAATATGTGGCTTTGGGAAATAATACAGGTAGTCCTTGCTTAACAACCATTCATTTAGTGATGGTTTGGACTTACAACAGTGCTGAAAAAACCAACTTATGACCGGTCTTCACACTTATGACCATCACAGCATTCACAGAGTCATGTGATCAAGATTTGGGTAGTTGGCAACCAGTTTGCATTTATGGTCATTGCAGGGTCCCGTGGTCATGTGATTTTTGACCTTCCTGGCCGACTTCTGGCAAGCAAAATCAATGGGGAACCACATGATTCACTTACCGACCACATGGTTTGCTTAACATCCACAGTGATTCACTTAACCACCACCACAAAAAAGGTCATAAAATCAGGTCAGATTTGCTTAATGACTGCCTCACTTAGCAACCAAAATTCCAGTCCCAGTTGTGATCATTAAGTGAAGACTACCTGGAAACCATTTTGTTTTTCCCCTCTATCTCACTAGCAAATGTGTGAATCAAAAGTATATTACTATGACACTGCAGATAACATTCCTTTATTATAAAACAGAAAGAAAATGCCGTGCTGAAGTGCGCTCTTTGATTTCTCAAATGTTTTCTTCCTTTAGAAGGAGGGTTTTATTTTGCTATTTTACTCTCAGAGAATTTCTCTTCTAATTCTCTGAGTAATGTTTCTGAACTGACTACTGTTGGAGATGGCAGATGGGGCTTCCTCAGTTGTCCATCATTTTGATGCATTCTAGTAGTCCTCATTTCCCAGTTTGAAATGAGAGGATGGCTCATTAATGCCATCTCTTGGGTGGATTTAACCAGAGAATTCACAGAGGCCAGAATCCAATGGAAAGATGACTGGACGGTGAAGGATTGGACATTCACAAAAAATCCTTGGCCAGCTCATTATCAGACAAATGGAATGACACCACAGGAGAATTTTACTGAAATTTGTTTTTTTTTAAAGTAAGATTTGAAAAAACAAGTTGTGTTTCTTCAAACTGAATGAGGGTTGTTAGAAATAAAGACAAGATAGTTCTTTTCTACATGGCAGTAGTTGAAGAGAAGAAGCCGTACAGACTTTTCATTTGACTTCAGCTAATACATTCAACCTCCTAATAAGACATCCTGATAACTGTGATTCATTTTGCATCACTTTCAACCCTTCTGCAAAGCAGCTCTCTGAATCATGATTTTTCACTTAGAACTGTATCGCAGAAAACTTTTTAGCATCTAGCAGGGAATGCTAAATATCTGCTTTATTTTCTTTCGTTACAACTGTGACTTCAGAAGCCAACCCTTGGGCAAAGAACTTGTTCTAACTCGTTTTGTTCTTGGCTCATCTTTTAACATTGCAAGTAAATTTCATCACCATATTGCACTGTTACGCCTTATTTGTAGAAAAGAAAAATGTGTCACAAAGAAGAGAATTGCTAAAGCTTTGCTTGCTTGCCTTGTTTAGTAAAGAAATGGAAGGAATTGTTTGGACTTTCTAAACCTTGTTTATAGATATCTATATCTACTGTATATCTATATCTATATCTATATCGATAGATAAGATCATTTCACAGTTGTATACTATACACGTTCACTAAATTCACTAAAAGTGAATTCCATACTCCATACCAAAGAAATATCTAGACCTGTCTATTGCTGTAAGGAGTTAATTTACCTGGCTGAATACACGTGATGGTCTTTTGCAATCACATTCTTGACCCTTCTCTTGTCTCCTTTGCAAATCAACCCCCATGGTAAATGGGTATCAGGTGATGTTACACATAATGAATGATAAATGAATGATAATGGGGTATAGGGGAGGATTCAGTAGTTTGTCAAAAGAAATGTAGCAAATGTGTTTCTTCTTTGGGGTTTGAAATCTATCAATTCCTTATTTTGTAAATTTTATTGTGAATGAACACCTATGAATTCCATATGTTTATGGCAATTTCTTTTGCAACTGAATAGAGTTTTGAGTCATTCTGGCTTGGTGCCTTATAAAGCTAATAAATTGTTGTTGTTATTTTTTCATTTCCCCATCCAAACACACCTTGAGCTTGTTGAACAGTGATTTGGTCCTTCTGGTAAAATTAGCCATGTGAAGAAGTTTAGTCAATAGTGGTCTGATGCCAGGCCACATGGAAATAGCCTTCCAGCTGTTTAGCTTAGCCTTCCAACCCAATAAACAATATTAACAGTAATAGGGAAAGGGAAAAGGGTTAATAGAAAACAGTGGATGTTGAGGCTTAAGTTGTTCCTTATTGCTGGGTATTCCACAAGATTGAGATTCCTGTATGTATATGGGTGCCTCCCTGTCCACAACCCCACTTTATACTGACAGCATTTGCAGCTTCTTATGATAGAAGGAAAAAAGAACAATTGGATTGTGGATCCTCTGGAGTAGCAGGAATCTGCCTAAAGTCTGAAGTGGTTATGGTAGTAATCTGGAAGTCTGCTAGCGTATTAACACGGTTGATTGGACTGTCTCATCTATAAATTGTTTAGTATCTAGGCTTTATTTTAATGTTTCATATTACAAAAAAACACATTAGGCATAAATGTCATGTTAGTGCAGTGTTCAAGTATTTAATTTTGCAGTACCAAAACAAGAATTTTCATTTAATGTTGCCTGTCAATTTTAGTGAGCTCATTTTCTAACAAAAATATGCTCATATGCAAAGTGGATTATATGCAAAGATGTGCAGATTTTGCTGCCGGGATCTTCACACTATCCTTTTTAATGAAGTAATCAAATGTAGCAACTAAAATAGAGATTAAATCACAAATTGTAGTGTCTGAATGTGAATGGGCAGAAAATACTTGTAGTGAAGTGGCAGTTTGGGTTCAGTAGATCTAGTCAGGGTCTGATGACTGAATTTTATGAATAAAGTGCAGATATCAGTCTATTTGATGAGTCAGTAGCTTAGATCTAAAATGGATCTCTGTTTCCATCCATTACCTACATGGGATATTTTTGTAGATATAATCTGAGGCAGCAAGAATGTAAGCAGCATCATTTTTAATTTCCTCATGCACTAGGTTTTACCCAAGGATTTAGATTTACTATGCTATTTGAACCCTAAACAGCCACCACCTTGGATCCCTTTAACTAGGGTGCTGTGCTTTAGGTTTTTGTTGGTAATGGAGGTTAAAAGAGTCCAAGATAAAAGCTCTTTAGAGTATGGATGTCAATACACAATGACTTTTCATTAATGCAATATTACTTATCTAAACACTCAGGAAACAGGAGTGCAATTTATAGCAGATTATCTGACATGGAAGCTTTTCCATGAGATGTGTTTCTATGAGGGTGATAGGACATGGATTTTTCTCCTCATCCTTTTTTTATATAATACCATGGTTTTGTTTTGTTTGCAGAAGTCTGCACAAGCAAGTCAATCAAGCATTCAGACATTATTGAAAATCTATGATCAACTACTATGATCTTAGATCTTCTATGATCAATACCCACTGTTTGATCAACTGGGAAAGCTGTTTCAAGATTTAAATTTATTACAAAGTAAGTCAGTACCTTGGAGGAAAAAAAAACAAAAACAAAAAAAAGATTGCTTGATCCATTAAAGATTATTCTATAAAGTGTGCAACAAATGTCACACATCACTAATATAAGCTAATGCCATCTAATGGGAAGACTGTCTGAGTGGTTAGCACTCTAATAGCCTTGGACAGACTTTACTCCTCTAGATTGACCCAACAGTGCTGCAATTCCCCATTGGCATTTTCAGCTTTGGATAATTAGCTTTTCTTTTCCTTCTCAGTGATGCTATCCATAAATCTACCTCTTATATATTGTGTCATTTGTCAGACTGAATTTTCAGATCAGTCAAATGATTGGAGTGTGCACATAAGTCTGTGTGGAGTGGGGAGGGAGGAGATACACCATAATCTATCAAATTTGAGTTTCCAGAAACACAGAATTTAAGGCTGAGGTCCTCATCGTGCTTATACTAAAGAGAAAACATTCTTCAATGTAAAAAACTTCCTTCAGAGTAAGTGCACTTAGGATATCCAGCACAACAAGAAAAATAAATCTGTGTGTCTACTTCTAGCTTTAGATCTGTCTACACACACATGTACCCCCACATGCTTACATACATTATTGGATTGGCTGGCCATTCTGTATTGGCAAACTGCCAGTCTCTAATTAGAATTGCTTGTTTTGGCAACTGTCATTCTCCTATTTCCTCGATTTGTTCTTGTTACCTTATCTGTTCATCTTACTGTCATACTGGAGTCTCTCAAGTATGTAGAAAAGATGCACATTTCTATGGACCATGTTGAGGCTGTATTTTAGCAGATGAGGCCAGTGCTCCCTCACCTGCCCCTCTAAAGTTTTCCCACCTTTCTTTCCCTTAGTCTCTTCTTCATCCACTTGTCACCCTTTGACATTTTTGCTTCCATTCATAGCATCATATTCATTGCCAGAAGACAATAATATTTCTTTCCCTTTCATCTTTTAAACAGCATACGGTTAGAAGTTTTTCAGGACAAAGCAGAAACAAGAAAATTCCTTAAGGTGCACAATGCTCCACTATAGCAGATACTTATATGTGGCCACATGATTATTTTAATTTGTGTGACTCTTGACTGTATTCCCAGAGTTGTGTAGATTAGGGTTGCCTATAAGCATTGTTAACAAATTCCTAAAATAAATACATTCTGGTGGGTGGGAACATGATCAGCAAAAGGACCAACCAACAAACAAAAATGTTTAAAACTAGATAAGGAAGAGATGTTGACAGAAGGAGAAAATGTCTTGTAAATAATTTTAAAACATTGCTTACATTGCCTCTCCTTCCAATGTATTGTAAAATGTCCTATTGTAGAGACAGTAGTGCCGCTTTTTGGATTCCCTGCTCTAAGGTGAGAAATAAATTATCTTCTACTTAGAATTTTAAAGACTAGAGATACGGTATCATATCTTTGAAGCACTTAAGTGGCTGCAACATGAGACAAGAGGAAACCCTTCTAGATTAACATGATGCGTTTGAGACAATTTTGGTTTAATTATCTAATTTTTTGAGTCTCATCTGTCAGTGTAGACTTTTCACTTTTCTGGCTATATTGTTTTTTAAAGAATTATTCATTTTATTGAAAGTACAGTTTTATAAAGTGTTGTGATTATGTTCTTTACTGGAATGTGAGATCTGCATTTTTTAAGGTTTGAACTCCATGTACTATGAGCTCTGGCCAGGCATAGCTTTTACATTAATGACATGGTAGGAGATGAGTGTTTAGCAGGTGGAAGCAAAATGTCTGTGGAAGTTGTATTATGTCTGATTTAATGCAAAATCCATTATTTCTTTGGGTTATAATCATAGCTTGAATTTGCTTTTCACAAATGATTGCTATTGCTAAGAAAACTTACAGTGAAGCCCAAAATTATTTCTAGAAATGTGTGGTATATGAATGTATATAGGACACATTCTCTAATGCATTTTATATGTGGTGACTGCAAATTTCGTAAGTCCTACTGTCTTATTCTTGTCATCCTCTCCTACTCTTTCATTTTCCTAAAATTAAAAAAAGGCATCTTGTTCTGACAAGGCTGGTTTTCAAATTAAGATATTAGGGGTACAAATAACACAAAACCTTTATTTGTATAAGTCTTTTTTGATCTTGTTTATACAACAGAAATATTTTTAAACATCTTGAAATAGATTGGCTTTCTACACCAATAGAAGAAAAACTCTGGATGCATACTGTACCTTGCACTAATTCAAAATATGGTTGCTTGACTTGGGTGAACCCACCTTCTGTGGGTTATCAGCCTTGCTTTGTGGCTTGGAGTGTGTTCTGTGAACTCAGTAAAGGATGACTCAATAAACTTTGGGTTTAGTATGATGTACAGACCAGCCTCAGTGAAAAATAAAATGATATACAGAAATAGTCCTAGAAAATGATTTGCTTTTTATTGGAAAATAATTTGTCTGCATCTTCTCATAAATCACATCTCCATTTTTGCTGGAGGAACAGCTAAGATACTGCGCAGAACCCTCAAACTCCCAGGCCTCTGGTAGAGGACCCGAGGTTGAGGAAGACACATACCACCCATATGGGTGAGAAGGGAATTTCCCTTCCTCTACGAGAGGCTTGGGAGTTTAAGGGTTCTGCACAGATCTTAGCTGTTCCTAGCATTGCAGTCTTCTGAGCAGAGAGCTCTGATGTTGTTCCTGGGATCTGTTGGAGCCACCCTCCCAGCTTGGGAGTCACAGCCCTGAGTGCCCCTACCACCACTGGGACTACTTTGGCCTTCACTTTCCACATCCTCTCTAGTTCCTCCTTCAGGCCCTGGTACTTCTCCAGCTTTTCATATTCTTTATTCCTGATGTTGCTGTCATTTGGTACCGCTATATTTATTACCACCTCTGCCTTCTGGTCCTTGTCTATTATCATGGTGTCTGGTTGATTGGCCAGCACCTGCCTGTCTATCTGGATCTGGAAGTCCCACAGGATCTTAGCCCTGTCATTCTCCACAACCTTCTGTGGAATCTCCCATCTGGATTTGGGAGGGTCTAGCCCATACACTGTGCAGATGTTCCTGTACACTATGCCAGCTACTTGGTTGTGCTATTTAGTGTATGCTGTTTCTGCCTGCATCTTACACTCTGCCACTACTGTATGTGTTGGACTGTCTCTGAGGCCTCTCTGAACATCTGCACCTTGGGTCCTGTCTAGTGTGGTAGACCACTGCTTCTACGGATCTGGTGCTTAGTGCCTGTTCTTGTGCTGCTATGATCAGTGCCTCAGTGCTGTCTTTTAGTCCAGCCCTTTCCAGCCACTGGTAGGATTTCCCAAGGTCAGTCACCTCAGCTATCTGTCAATGGTACATCCAATGCAGGGTCTTGTCTTGCCATGGCACTTCCTCTGCTTGATCTTCCTTCCATATCTGCTGCTGCCTCAGGCATTCTCTCAACAGCTCATCTTTAGGTGCCATCTTACTGATGTACTCCTGGATGCTCTGGGTCTCATCCAGGACAGTAGCTTTGAGGCTCACCAGGCCCGCCCTCCCTCTTTCTGGCTGGTGTACAGTCTCTGGGTGTTGGACTTGGGGTGGAAGACTCCATACATTGTGAGGAGCTTCCAGGTCTTCACATCAGCAGGCTCCATGTCCTCCTTTGGCCAACTCACTATACAGGCAGGGTATCTGATGACTGGCAGGGCATACGTGTTGATGGTGTGGATCTTGTTCTTCCCATTGAGCTGGCTCTTCAGGACCTGTCTTATCCTTTGGTGGTACTTGGATGTTCCTGTCTTCCTTGCCTCCTTATTGTGGTTCCCATGTGTCTGTGGGATACCAAGGTACTTGTAGCTGGTCTGTGTGTCTGCTATGTGGCCTGCTGGTAGTTCCACCCCATCAGTCTTAACTACTTTTCTGCTCTTTACTACATCTGGCCAGACTTCTCTAGTCTGAATGACATCCCAATGTCCTCACTGTAGATCTGTGTCAGGTGGATCAGTGAGTCGATGTCTCATTCATTCTTAGCATACAGCTTGATGTCATCCATGTAGAGGAGGTGGATGATGGTAGTTCCACTCTTGAACTTGTATCTGTATCCAGTTCTTGTGATAATCTGGCTGAGGGGGTTCAAGCTCGTGCAGAACAGCAGTGGGGACAGTGCGTCACCTTGGTATATGCTGCACTTGATGGCCATTTGTGCAAGTTGCCTTGAGTTGACTTCCAGTGTTGTCTTCCACAGTCCCACTGAGTTCTTGAGGAAGGTCTTGAGTGTCCTGTTGACTTTGTATAGTGCCAGGCATTCACAGATCCATTTATGTGGCATTGAGTCATAGGCTTTCCTGTAGTCAATCCGGGCTGTGCCCAGATTGGTCTGTCTAGTCCTTGAGTCTCGGGCAACTGCTCTATCTATGAGCAACTGGTGTTTGGAGCCTCTGGTGTTGTTCCCAATGCCCTTCTGAGCTGTGCTCATGTACTGGCCTATATGGTCCTGCAGCTTGGTGGCTATGATGCCTGATAGGACTTTCCATGTTCTGGGGAGGTGGGTTATTGGCCGGTAGTTGGATGGTGGGGTTCGTTGTGGGGGTCTTTCATGATCAGCACTGTCCTGCCTTGTGTTAGCCAGTCTGGGTGGAAGCCTGCTGCTAGCAGCTGATTCATCTGTGCTGCTAGGTGTTCATGCACTCCTGTCAGTTTCTTTAGCCAGTAGGTGTGGATCATGTCCAGGGCAGGTGCTGTCCAGCTCTTCATGTTCTTGACCTGCTGTTGGATGTCTGCTACTGTGATGGTGACTAGTTCCTGTTCTAGGAGATTGCTGTGGTCTGCTCTCAGGTCCTGCAGCCACTTTGCCCTGGTGTTGTGTGTCTTCTCTTTCTCCCATATGTTCTTCCAGTACTGTTCAGTTTCTGCTGTTGGTGACTCTGCTGTTACTGTGTTGTTGCACTGCAGTTGAGAGTACACCTTGGATGGTTCTTTGCTGAACAGGGCATTCATCTTCTTGACTTCTGCTTCCCTACTGTATCTCCTCAGTCTGGTAGCCAGTGCTGTGAGCCTTTGTTTAGCAGTCTCTAGAGCTTCAGATGGAGTCAGGCCCTTGTATTCTTTTCAGTAGCCAAGTCTTATCCTTATTTGCCACAGCCTTCTGTAGTTCCACCAGCTGACTAACTTCTCTCCGAGTTGCCTTGATTTTAGCTTCCAACCTCATTTTCCAGGGGGGTTATGTACTCCTGTTCTTCTTGATCATGTAGCCAAGCATCTCCAGGATTACAGTGGCTGTAGCATATACCAGTTCATTGGTTTGAGTTATAGTGGTAATAGGGATTGTGGTGAGGGCCCTGTTGGCATCTTGTAGCATACTATCTGATGGTACTTCTCCACTGAGCCTTGGTAATCGGTCTCGAGAATTGACTGTAGCTACTTTATCCATGATCTTTTTCCTCATATCAGCTGCTGTGTTCTGTAATGGAGGGGGTGGCAGTGATGTTCCAGCTTCAGGTGTTGGCTGCACTTCCAGTTGTTCTTCTGGGTCTTCTTGAGTCTGGGATATTATGTGTTGTTGGTCTATCTCAGGCTGTGAGAGCAGCTTCCTCTTCACTAGGTTGAAGTGTTGGATAACTAGCTGTTTCTCAGTTAGTGTGGATGTAGGTCTTCTGTCCATCCAGAGTTCCCTCATGCATTTCATACATCCCCTCTCATTAGGTCTGCTGTTGTAGTAGCATTCCATCAATTCCAGGTTTTCTTGTCTCGTGCATGCATGGTTTGATCCAGTAGCCCACTTATTGTCAGATTGTCCTGGTTCCCCAACATCTGACGCAGACCTTGTTAATCCGGGTGACGTCCGAGCCGGCACGACTCTCTTAGTTCGTGTCACTCTCATATTTGAGGTAGGCAGGTGAAGCATTTAAGGAATTATTTTTAAACAAGCAATGTGTGGAAGTGGAAGAAGACAATAGAATAGGAAGGACAAGAGACCTCTTCCAGCAAATTAGAAACATTGGAGGTAAATTCCAGGCAAAAATGGGTATGATCAAAAACAAAGATGGCAAGGACCTAACAGAAGAAGAAGAGATCAAGAAAAGGTGGCAAGAATATACGGAAGCTCTGGCGTGGGCTGGTCCATGAAGTCACGAAGAGTCGGAAGTGACTAAACAAATAAACAACAACAACAGGTGAAGCATTAGGGGGTCTTTGCCCAAGGACCCCTACTGGTAAGGTAGGTACAGCTGGGATTTGAACCCCTGTCTCCCGCTCCAAAGGTGGCTTTCTAACCACTATTCTATCCAGGCGCTAGTGTATGTATGAATGTGCATGTGTGTATATTTACACATATACATATACATACACACACACACATACAGTATATATATAATTAAAATTCATTATGTATCTCCTGCAGAGTTCTGTTCTGCTGAGGATGCAGAAAATACTGCCATTTATGCAACAGGATTATGATATATATATATATATATATATATATATATATATATATATATATATATATAATAGATCCACTAAAGGAAGGAGCAACAAATCCTGCTTTTTAAATTTCTTCTGTGGTCTGATTCTAACATAACATTTTTTTAAAAAAATCTCTGTATAGAAATACCAGTGGAGCAGCTCACATCATAAATAGATCTGTCACAATGTAAGTTTTACAGAGTTCTATGTGTGGATTTAACTGTGTGTGCATTCTTTTGCAGGCATTCTGCCAGAGAATTAAAAAATGATGCTGGAATTAATTATATATTTGAGAGACAAAACCGTATTATCTTCAGGAGTTGTCATTTCCAGTGGCTATAACTTTTGCTCAGAAGACATGACATACTGCAGGAAAATAATTAACATGCACTTAAAATGTGCTTCATGAAGGGCAGGATTTGAACTGGGGAATAAGGAGAGGAAACGGACCCTTTGTCTTGTGACAGCATTCTGATAATATTTATTTATCTATTTATTGATTTATTTTTCAAATTTATACAGCCACCCATCTCATAAACAAGCAACTCTGGATGGCATACCAAGAGCTAAAAACAATCAATAAATACCTTAAAAGATAGTTTAAAAAATCCTCATAATATCCTCATTCTTCCTCAGAAGCTGTTGTTTGTTGGAGATGCAGCTACAGAAGCATTAACTCTTTACACTTGTTATCCAAAAGATTGGTAGGGATATTCAAAGTACCAAGAAGAACATAAGAATAGCCCTGCTACATTCCCTCTTCCTGTTTTCTCTTCTGTTCACTCTGGTTGTGAGCTTCCAACTGCCTTTCCCTTCTAAGGAGTGCTACTGTAGTTGGCACTCACAGTAGTAAAATAGTGAGTCTTTGTTCCTCTTATTGTCTCCATCCTGCTTCCCTCTGACTGAGAGACTGATGGTTTTAAGTGGTCCCCTTCAGCCTGAGGAGGAGTCCTACTTTCTGTTTTTCTCCCCTTTCCCTCACCACAGAAAAGTAGGCTTTCAGTCATAGCATAAAATGTAATACATTTTCCTTGACATTTTGGAGCTTAAGTATCAGTCTCTACGTAGTGTTAATGATCCTGAAGATATGTTTTAGGTCTATTCACATACATATGATCTGTAAATATGGACCTAACTGCATGAACTGGCACACTCGCCACATGATTATTTCTAAGAAAAAAAAATCAGGTGGAATGAAGCTCTGATTTAGCACTTCATTACAGGTTATTTTTGTCAGCACTGAAGTACTTGGGGTAGAAAGGGATTAACTGATCCTCCTCAACAAGGTCCCAGTCTTCTCAAGTCCTCATAACAATGATTTGCCTCTTTAAAATGCACATTTATTTCACATAATTAACATAATATGTTTGGTTTGTCTGTAAACCACTGAAATCTGCACAGCAAGAAGAATGAGGAAAACAATGCATGAACTGAATAAGACCTTTTGCTGAGGGATTTGATCCTCCATCAGCCACCACACCTCTGAACTGAGGCAAATTCAGCCTCTTGACTGCATGTTGGAGACAATAAGAGATAGTAGATAGAACAATGCAAACTGGGTCTTACACACAAATAAAGGTGCAATTTAACAGTGGGTTTTCATCCATATTTCTCTGGAGAGATTCATGTTGAAAACTTAAAATAAAAAATCTCACAGTAACAGATGTCCTGGGCTTTGATGCTGGTTTCTGGTCCAAAAAATACAATACAATAATAAAACGAAAGGATTAGTTCTGTTCGCTTAAAGGGAAAGGGGTGGGGGATAAGCAATAGCTTTTAGTTTATATTAAGATACAATGTCTTTTTCATGATTACAGGACAATGTTAAAATGCAGAGAAATGCTGAATTCAGATGATTGATGATGCTGATTTTTGTGAATGCTTATATCTTTAAGCTTTTAAATAAGTACCATTCAAAAGTTACTGTTTGGGGAACTGTTCTGCAACTCCTCTGGATCACACCAGTCTGGCCAATCCAGATGTGATCTAGGCATTTCCAGAAATTAATCATCCAAAGCAGAGGAGATTTGAGGTGCTCCCAAACTATATCTGTTTTGGAGGATTAATTTCCCAAAAAAATCCCAAAACAAAAAATGTCAGACCACCCCTGGAATGGATGGATTGGTGTTGGAAAATGGAATGGAATGGAAAATTCCTGAGTTGTCCAAAAAGTCCCTTTCCTAGAATGATAGATGTTATGCTTTCAGATCTCAGTGCAGTAGCTTCACATCTACATTTTAAACTTTGCAGGCACAGATGCAAGTGATTATTTTTTTCTATTTACGGCTAAACCAAATATTCAGAACAGTGTGATGCGCAGAAGGATTACAAATTTTGATTTGGTACTTGTCATACTCCTGAAAATATACACAATTTATATCCATTTTCTAAGGATGAAAGAAGGAAGATATAGCAGGTCCTCTGGAATTCTGGTTGGCTCTGAGTTCTTCTCTGTAACAGAAATCTAGATTGAGCAGGAAATACAACAGCTGCTTTTCTTTCCTTTTTCCCATGAGCACTGCCATCTAGTAATTTAGTACAGGCAAATAATAGGGGTACAATACAGGCCTTGATACTAGATTTCTCCTGAAAGGAATATGGATTATACAGCAACAACTTTCTCCTATTTTTGTCCTAGAAGTATCCTGCATTCTAGATTTAAAATTCTAATGGCATTTAGTATGGAATAGGTCCCACAGCAAATGATTCAATTTAGGAGTAATTAAGTTATCAGACTGTGTAGTATTTAAGAGATATTTTAAAAATGAAAATTGTTGAAAGAATTAAGGCCTCTAAAGATCAGAATCGTGCAAGCCATGGTATTCTCTGTGGCACTCTATAGAAGTGAAAGTAAAGAAGCAGGATAGGGAGAGTATTGATGCCTTTGAATTTTGGTGTTGGAGAGTACTCTTGAGAATACCATGGACAGCCAAAAAACCCCAAACTGATGGCTCATCAAACAAATCAGCTCAGACTTCTAACTCAAGGCACAAATGACCAGGCTCTATTATCCTACTTTGGACACATCGTGCAAAGACTCTGGAAAAGGCTTTAATGCTGGGAAAGGTGGAAGGAAAGAGAAGAGGACAGCCAGCAGCAAGGTGGATGGACTCAGTTACAGTGGCGATGAGTGCACCGTTGGGAGACCTGAAAAAGCAGGTTAGGGATAGATTGTCATGGAGAAAATCTATCTATGTGGTCACTAGGAGTCAAAAAGCTTGATGGCACATAATCAATCAAAAATGACATTAAAAATATGCACATGGAGGAAAGCAAGCTTTGTTTCATACATCTATAATTTCTCCACAGTGATGTCCCCCTGGGGGTTAGGGAGAAGACAGGGAATGGATTCGGTCTGATAAAAGCAGTATTAGAATCATTATGGAAGCCCCATCATTTTCTACATGCATTGCAATGTTGCATATATACCCCACATGGGTGGTAGTTGGTCTTACATTTGAAACTTACATTCGTCACAATCCTTAACTGGCAGACTGCATTGTTATTCATCATTCATTATCTATCCTTGCTGATAGCACTTCAACAGCAATTCTGAGTATAGGCTACATAGAATTTGAATTAGATGCATATATTTTAGAAACATCTTCCTCAGATCTACTTATGGAGATAAAATTGGAGTAAACTGCTGGTAATACAAGGGCCTATTCCAGCACAGGATATTTGTACTTCATTTCTGAATAGATTAACTCACATAACTCCAGTCACTAGAATATTGACTTTTTTTCTGGGCTGTGCAAATAAGTAAAAAACTATTTTGTTCTATTGTTACATTTTCTTGTGCTTTTTTAAAAAAATAAATATTTGAAAACAATAATTAAAAATCCACATCTCTTTGTAATTCTTCCTAAGACTCAGAGGTTCTGCCTACAGTATAACAGCCCAGAAGTAAGTAGTTCTTAAATGTAAATTTTCCAAGAAACTTTTAAACACAACTTTCTGTGATGCCATTCTTCATTCAATGAATTCCCCATTTTATATTTTTCTGATATAAAATCTTTATTCTTTCTATGGCTATTCCTTTTTTGCTCACAACTTTTGAAAACACATATTCTTTCTGGAGTATCAATGTTTGATTGGAGAAAAACAGATACTAATATACTCCATTCTGAGTTCATTTTGGCAAATTTAGCAAATCTATCTTGTCCAACTTTTTGACATTAGTAGTTGCAATTGTCTGTATTTCTTCAGGATCCCTTCACTTGCTTTTACGGTACTCTATGCTGAACACTTTCTCTAGCGATCCTTCCAGACTCGTATGAGCAGAGATTCTGAAAATCCCCCACTAGTGACTCATAGCATCTTTGAAGTATCAGCAAACTGTCAGTGAAATGATCCTCATTACTATTATTTTAACACAACGATCACTGGATAAGTTTAGAAAACAGTTCAAGTCACTCTTGGGGAAATGGCCTCTGACTCGTTGGACAGAGCTATTGACTGAAATATTTGTGCTTCCCTTTCAGACAAAGATTACAGAAGTTCTGCTTTGTTTTGTCTTTATAGCAGGTTGGATTTTTGAATGCCAAGAATCCTGGGATGTCCATGCACTCATTCATCTACATTTGAAGCAAATATCACTTCAGGGACAAATAGCACCTAAGGATGGCATGGGTCCATATTTACCTATACTGTCAGACACATGGCTTGTCTTCCAATAATGGATAAATCAGTCCTGGAAAGTCAATCCTCTTTCAGGGATTTTTCACTGAATCCCCTAGCTTGGCATGAGTAACTCAGTCACTGAAGTAATTTGAAACTTTATATTGGCATTTTTCAGACTTCAGTAGTCTTCATCTAGCTGTATTTTACTGTGAAACTGTGTGATATATCTGGGATTATATCCTTATAAAATACAGTCAGTTTGGCTAAGCTGAATTGATTGATGCAAGCTACACTACATGAAATAAACTAAGCTGCTGCTCTTTAACTTTCCCCCTATTTATGTTGGTAAATGGTCTTGAAGGTCTCAGTGCCTATAAGGAGTTCTGAAATCAGCACTAGTTCAACATTTATGGCACCTAACTTGTCTGGACTATAACCTAGAATGACAAATCAGTGCTTTTTAAGAATTGCTAGGCTAAGGTCAGACCCCTTCACAATGTAAGCAATACAATGAGAACTTGAAAAAAAAATAATTCGGGAAAATCAATAGCAGCAAGTGCTGTTTTTGTTTTGATCTATATTTTGTTTTTCCTGGGGACTTCCAGTGAGGATTCATGGTGAACTCAACATCCCTGAACAAGCAGGGATGTCATTGCAGCAGAGATTGGTGACCAGGCAGTGAATTCTGGCCAGTGAAGTCTCTCTGGAGAAAAGAGAGATTGTGAGATCACCCACATGTACTTTGGACAGCTGCTGCTTGTGAGTAGACTGCAGGACCTGAGGTTTTTGTGGCTGACTTGTGAATTGAGTGGCTGGGAGTTGAGGGAACTCAACCAAGCTCACAACTGTAATGTAGCCTATATGGCCATAAGATTCACCAAGCCTCATTTCTTAATCACTTTTGGAATTACTTCTTAATTGCTTTTCACCTATTAGGAACCTTTGACTCAACAAGTTTTATAGCATTCACTGGGTGAGTTTCCTTCAATCCTTAGTGAAAGAAGTTTTAAATATAAATTTAAGGATTTTTTTTTAAAATCTTTTTTTTCAGAATAAACAGCAAAAGGGTTATTAAAATGTTGATTCTGGGAAAATTACAAATGAACTAAGGGTTCAGATAAATTTGAAATAAGATTTTGAAATTAATTATAAGAATCCTTCCCATGGGAAAATGCTGTTGTTTTGAATTCCAAAAAGAAGAAGAAGAAAGATAGGATGGGACTTTGAAAGTTGGACATTAGAGGGAATCAGAAGTAACTAAATATTACTATTAAAGGAGAAGAACATTTAAATTTGACTTACTAATACAGAATGGAGCCAAATACTTTAACATTGGATGTATTGAAGGATATTTGTGAACCATGGACCCAGAAGTTAATTTTAAGAACATAGACAGACTGTGTGTAAATGATGTAATGGAAGAGGAATGAGACTTACTGGACAAGACTGAGACTGATTTGAGGATTTAAAAATGGATTTAAAAATGACAGGCTACAAGAATGACATGGAAAACGATGCTACACTGGACATACAAAAGAAACCGGCTGATGTCTTAATAATTAAAAGGGATATACAAATAACAAACCAGAACAGTGACTTGGATAATTTTTCTATATTGGATTTACAAAAGAGATCTGTTAAAGTTTTGAAGGATTTTGTGAGATGGGACAAAGAAAAAGTAAAAAGAAACCAAGTTCTAGGACATTATTTGAAAGGATTTAAGATCAAGTAAAAGGAAGGAATATAAAGTTGATTTATTTGATCAAGGTTAAAATAGATATATTGCTATCTCTGGTAACCCTTAACTGACTTTTGCTGATCAGGACTGAAATGACGAGGCCTTAAGGATTTATTTATAGATAAGAGATGGGATATGGGAAGAAGAAATCATTTGTTATATTTTAAGAGGAGGTGATAAGTTACTAAAATTGTTCATACTTGTGATGAAGAGGGAAGTCATTTCTTTATATATTCCTTTTTCTTTTTCTTTACTATATTCTTATTTTTTTATTTCTTTCCTATTTTTCTATCTATTTTTCTTTTCTTTTCTGCACTTTCTATTTTTAATTTTTATTCTTTTCTGGAGCAGTACCAGGATCTGAACTAGAGAGGATGTGGAAAGTGAAGGCCAAAGTGGTCCCAGTGGCGGTAGGGGCACTCGGGGCTGTGACTCCCGAGCTGGGAGGGTGGCTCCAACAGATCCCAGGAGCAACATCAGAGCTCTCTGTCGAGAAGAGTGCAATGCTAGGAACAGCTAAGATACTGTGCAGGACCCTCAAACTCCCAGGCCTCTGCTAGAGGACCCAAGGTTGAAGAAAACACACGCCACCCATAGGGGTGAGAAGGGATTTTTTTATATATATAGTTTTTCCCCCTGAAAAAGAAATAAAAAACAACAACTGAACACGCCCACCACAACAGTAATCTGATATGGAGGCTTCAATACCTGTTGTATAATTACAGGTTTGACAGTTTCCAGATTAAAACTGCATGATTTTATAAAAAAGCCTTAAGGTAACACATTTTCTCCTCTGTCTTTCTCTTTCTTTCTAGTGTGGGTATGAGAGAAAGAGGATGGATGGATGGATGAATGGATGGAGTCTCCCTTAAACAAATGGGCTTAAAAAGGTTATTTTTGTTAAAAATTAAAGATGATTTGAGACATTGGCTGCAGTTCAAAGAAGGGAGATATTTAGAAGAAGGGTTTTTTTTCACTGCTGTTGCTTTTCACAGGAGTTTTCAGGGCTGAAAGAAACAGATGCTTGCAGAGACCTGTCATAGTGCCAGCTTTGTCTTAAATGGGTAGAAACTGGAGCTGAGGGGAAAGTGTGGATCATCTGACATATTTTGCTACCTGCAGTGGAGTTCACATCCCACCCACACATGCCTAGCAGCACTTCACTCCAGCCACAAGGCCAACTAGAAGATGTTTGATAGCATCATTGAGGAGAAAGCCCATGTCCCTGTTTCTTGGCAGCTTTCCACCTGTCTCTTCTGGACTATCCCAGATTGGTGCCAGGAGTGTTTCTGTTCTAAAGCCTCACTCATGATAAACCTATTCTTTTTTTAGGGGGCAGGTGGAAATTAGGTAATGACAATTTCCATGACAAATATAACTTAATATAAAGCACTGGCTATTGGCCATTTTCTTTAATATACGGTAATCCTATATTAACTAACCCTAATCCTAACCCATAACATAACATCAACCATGTTATCCCTCATTTTCAAATACTCAGTAAAATGAATCAATTTATTGCTTTCAATTTTTGTGTCCTTTTCCTACTGCATTATTGTTAACTGTCATTAAGGAAATAGTACTGCAGATCCATCACCATCTCTTATAGGAGTGCTATTATCTATGGATAAATAGTAAACAAATGAATAAACCATCAAGCCCAAAACAAAATAAAGAACTGAAGGGAGAGGTCTTTTTTCTTACCAAACACTTAATTTCTTGTAATTGATGTACCCTTTGTATTATAGCATTCTTATATTTTCTAGACACGATCATCTCATTATATTCCTAACTACATGGCTATGAACTATTGGTCATGTGCCATCAAGGTATTGCTGACTTTTAGTGACCCCAGTGATAGATTTTCTCCATGAGAATCTGTTCCCACACTGGTCCTTTAGGTCTTCCAGTGGCGCACCTATTGCCACTGTAATTGGGTCCATCCACATTGCTGCTGTTCCCCCTCTTTTCCTTTTCCTTTTTCTTTCCACCTTTCCCAGCAATACAGACTTCTCCAGGGAGCTAGGTCTTTGCATAATATGTCTGAGCTAGGATAATTTGAGCCTAGTCATTTGTGCCTCAAATGAAACTAGCTAACGTCAGATTGAAAATCTCTCTCTCTCTCTTTCTCTCTCATTCTCTCTCTCCCCCCCCCCCCCGCCCCAATATTTCTCACACTATGACTTAGGACAGTTTTTAAAACTGCATAGAATAAAGGTGTAAATCTTTCAGATTTCTCCAAGATAAAGATAAATAAGCATGACTTTCCAGCAAGAGAATGGCAACTTTACAGACTATAATTATTAGTGTTTGGCTCATCTTCAGGGTGAAGTGAAATCAATGTTTTTAAGATGATCCTACTTGACTTGTTTGACTAATACGTTTTCTTGGAAAATCACACGAGGAATAAGTATGCAAGTAAGAAGTTGCATGCAAGAAGGTTGTTGCCAGCTCAGTTGTTAATGGGATTGTCAAAGTTTTGATGCTTTACTTGTTAGCTTAGAAGATGGAGTTGATTCTTGACATATATCTGATTTCTCTGTAGAGGTCTTGAACTATGTCTGTACTGTGAAAGTGTTTTTATTTGTTCATTAAGATATATATGCTGGGGAGGTATACAAATATCTATATTATTTGTAGCTTTGTTTACAAGAAAAAAATATAGTTCCCCTTTCAGACAAATTATGGATATACTCCCACTAAGCAACTTCAGAACTGTCTAGTCTGTATATCAGATCTTAACCTTGTTCATCATGAAGGTCAAAAGTAAATTATAATGCCTTTGCATTTCTCCCTTCTGAGGTGTATTACTACTAGACCCTGCAAATGTATTTTTTAAAATCTTAATCTACATCCATTAGAGCATTTTAGAAGCTCAGAAATGACAGATTAATGGCTTTCCTTCCTGTTTTTTAAATATCAATAATTATATTTCTTGTCCTTTGAAGGCAAGGGATAAATGGTTAAGGATTCAGAAACCAGGACTAGACCATTTGGCTAAGTCACTAACCTACCTCCTTTCCTTTCCTTTCCTTTCCTTTCCTTTCCTTTCCTTTCCTTTCCTTTCCTTTCCTTTCCTTTCCTTTCCTTTCCCTCTGTGAACACTTTCAAGTAAGAAATAATTTCTGTTTAATTCCTATTTTGTATAGTAAATCTAGACTTGAAAGAATCACTTTCACAAGTTGCAATAAATTTCTGACATGGTTGAAAACTGCTTGGATTTTCTACAGCACCCCCCCCCCTTTTAAAAAAAATCTTTGGTGAAACTTGTCAGCAGTTTATTATGGGCAGTGGTTCATAATTTTTCATGCCACTGATCAACCTACAATTTTTAGCTTGTGCACTCAGTTTATTTATCTGAAAGCTGTACTCAGTTTACATATCGATAAAACCATAGATACAGTCTGGTCTTGACAAATTCTAAATGTGATACTGTATAAGTGTGCATAATGATTATATGATGGCTTGGATCCCAAATTTCACTCCTGAGGAAATCTTCTAACTCAGTAGAACATTTCCACTGGCAGAATCAGGGAGAAGACCATTTTTGTTAATTTTCCCCCTTCACAGACCCATCCTCAAATATGCCCTGGAGAGTTCAAGGATCATCAAGAATGGAGCTGAGGGCTGCAGAAATAGATGGAAATTGGCAAAAATGGTCTTTGTTTGGTAGATATATAGTTATGGGATACTGTCATCAGATGAAGAAAAACCGGACTGAACCCACTGTCAGATCCAAGTTGTGTAGTTCTTCCACCCATCACATCTTGGGACAGACAGTTCAGTTTGATGCCTCTGAGCTTGCTAATATTTGCAAAGGGCCTCTTCATGAAGTATCTGAGATGTTGTCAGGTGTAAAAGTGGGACAGGTTGACCAGCTAGGTGAAATAAACTGCTGAATATACTTTTTAGCCAGTTTGAAAACTGGTTCTTGAGTTCTTTTATCCTTCACTATTTCTGATTAAACTCGGTTTGGTCCTCCCTTTATAGAGATAAGACAGCCATTTTAGGGGAGGATCTTGGCATACTGTTAAAAGTGCAGTTTTGTTTAAACGGTAGAACTATCCTTAGAAAACTCTGAAAATATGACATCAGGATTACCACAATACTCCCATCAAAATGTGTTCAGGTTGCTGCCCCAGAAAGTACATAGTCTATCTTTGAAGGTATTTATGAGTCAATCTGAAACATCTCCTGAAAAAGTAGGTAGCATTTATCATCCCATTTATAGACTTGAACATTAAGTCTTTATCTCTTCCAAGAGGTCTAGGTAGTCTGACCCATTTGAAGTAAGGTGGAGCTGTCTAGAGCATGTTATCTGTTTCTGATGTCCTCAGGTCCTGGTAGTATTGATTATACCAGTCAGCGTACAGCCCTGCAATTAGATGGCCTCTTTTCATCCCACCACTTGATTCCGCAGGCACTGTAATTTAAGGCCTAATGCTGCACTGTAATTTTTCTCCCCCACTGCAAATGCAAGCTAGAAGCTGCGAGAAGACTAAAAACAAAGTGCAGTATTCCATTTTTAAGAAAAAAAGGAAAGAGATGATGTGAAAGAGAAGGTAAGTAACAGGAAGGCTTGGAGAATTTAAAAAATGTCCAGCTATCCTAGAAGAGTCCATTGGGGAAACATTGTTTTCTTTGTTCCACATCTTAGCTTTCTATAAACAAAATATTGGTATTGCCATGAAGAGTTCGAAAGGGTTACAGGATAGAGAATACCTATAATTTCATCAGACATTTTGTTATCACAAGGCCCCAGGATCCATTTCAGCCTTCCTGCTTATCTTTCATTCAAGTCTCATGTCCTGAAGAAGGGCTTCTGTTTATTGTGTTAATTTTACAGGAAAGTTATAACAAGTAGAGAAACTGATGCACTACTGGTGTGTATGCTGGGGTGCATGGGATCCCATTTACTGGGCTAGCCACTGCCAGCACTATCCTTGTCAGCAGAAAGACTCAAATTGGGCAATCAGTGGGTGTGATACACAGATAACTTTGAATCTACTGGATCTGAAGCTCTTTTAAGAGTCTCCTTCACTTGCAGGGATCCAGGATTTTGCTCCCCAATCATGTCACCATTTTTTAAAAATGGTAACATGTACCATTTGATCCTAACTAATACTGTTTTGATTATTCATAATAATTCTATGATGGGTTATTAGGCCTCTGTTTGGATCTGTGTGTGGTTACTCATTTCTAGAGCTGCAGGCTGAATCATTCATCTAGGCAGTGAAATAACTCATGTGTTATGGATTGGCCATTTTCATCTCTACCTGACAAGGGCAACTGATGGCTGGGTCTCTATCCTGAGCAAGGAGGTCTTCCTGGTTTTGAGGCTTCTGGTGCTCTTTCACTACTGATCACTGATTGTTCTTTGTCTCTGACTTTGGCTTGTCCCTTACCTCCAGCTCTTGGCTCTTCCTCACCTGTGACCTGATTCATTCTCAGTACTTCTTCCTGTTCATTCCTAGACCCCAATTCATTCCTAAGCTCTGACTCCCTGACTCCTGGTTTCTAGCTCATGAGTCATCTATCAACTATGTATGGCAAAATTTTGCTTTGTATTAAAACTCATCTTAGGTCTGAATCTTTCTCTCCTCTAATGTTTTTTCATTGTTGTTTATTCATTTAGTCGCTTCCGACTCTTCGTGACTTCATGGACCAGCCCACGCCAGAGCTTCCTGTTGGTTGTCAACACCCCCAGCTTCCCCAGGGACGAGTCTGTTAGCTCTAGAATATCATCCATCCACCTTGCCCTTGGTCGGCCCCTCTTCCTTTTGCCCTCCACTCTCCCTAGCATCAGCATCTTCTCCAGGGTGTCCTGTCTTCTCATTATGTGGCCAAAGTATTTCAGTTTTGCCTTTAATATCATTCCCTCAAGTGAGCAGTCTGGCTTTATTTCCTGGAGGATGGACTGGTTTGATCTTCTTGCAGTCCAAGACACTCTCAGAATTTTCCTCCAACACCACAGTTCCAAGGCATCTATCTTCCTTCTCTAGCCTTCCTTATGGTCCAGCTCTCGCAGCCATATGTTACTACTGGGAACACCATTGCTTTAACTATGTGGACCTTTGTTGTCAGTGTGATGTCTCTGCTCTTAACTATTTTATCGAGATTTGTCATTGCTCTTCTCCCAAGGATTAAGCGTCTTCTGATTTCCTGACTGCAGTCAGCATCTGCAGTAATCTTTGCACCTAGGAATACAAAGTCTTTCACTGCTTCTACATTTTCTCCCTCTATTGGCCAGTTATCAATCAAGCTGGTTGCCGTAATCTTGGTTTTTTTGAGGTTTAGTTGCAAGCCAGCTTTTGCACTTTCTTCTTTCACCTTCATCATAAGGCTCCTCAGTTCCTCTTCGCTTTCAGCCATCAGAGTGGTATCATCTGCATATCTGAGATTGTTAATGTTTCTTCCAGTGATTTTAACTCCAGCCTTGGATTCCTCAAGCACAGCATGTCTCATGATGTGTTCTGCGTACAAGTTGAATAGGTAGGGTGAGAGTATACAGCCCTGCCGTACTCCTTTCCCAATCCTAAACCAGTCCGTTGTTCCGTGGTCTGTTCTTACTGTTGCTACTTGGTCATTATACAGATTCTTCAGGAGGCATACAAGATGACTTGGTATCCCCATACCACCAAGAACTTGCCACAATTTGTTATGGTCCACACAGTCAAAGGCTTTAGAATAGTCAATAAAACAGAAATAGATGTTTTTCTGAAACTCCCTGGCTTTTTCCATTATCCATCTTTGTGAGTTGAACTCATCCTCTGTTCCTCCTCAGTAGCATTTTGACCATCTTCCGACCTGGGGGTCTCATCTTCCGATGGTATACCGACATATCTCTGGTTGTACTGATCCATTGAGTTTTCACGGCAAGAATACTGGGGTGGGTTGCCATTACCTTCCCCAGGGATCGCATTTAGTCTGACCTCTCTGTCATGACCTTCCCGTCTTGGGTGGCCCTTCACGGTTTAGCTCATGGCATCATTGAGGTGCTCAAGCTCCAGCACCATGACAAGGTAATGATCCTTTGCTGAAGGTTTTTTCATTAGAATACTGAAACATAAAAATAAACACAAACAAAAATCAACTTGACAGGGATTGCAATGAAAGCTAAAATAAATACATCATAAAACAAGAATGGATTTGAGATTCTAGAAGTTCATGTTTCATTATTAAACTGTGAGGCCCAGAGAGCACTCTCTGTTCTCATTTGATGAATGTTGCTCTCACTGCGGAAAACCTGCCTCAGAAGATATTGGAAAGATTCCTGCAAACACTGCAGTATTTTGGATACTACTTTAAAGAAGCACTGATGGTTTTGTTGTTTAACACACATATTTCAAATATTCCCTCTTGTAAACCCAGTTGCTCTAAAAGTAATAGTGCATCCACATCCCTATTATCAGTATTACTTTCTTTTCATTTTAAAAGTGTAAGGAGAAAATATATGAAGCTCTTAACTGGACAACATTGAAATATTTCTGGCATAATTTCCACAACTTTTAAGAATTTCTTATAGCCCATGTATATTTCCCATTATTAAAATATAGGATTTGTTCGCTTCCTCAGCTGGGCTATGGAAGGAAGGATGAAGGAAGAGAGGGAGGGAGGCACATCATACCATTTCATCTTTGACTAGCTTAAATTAATGAAACAATAGCAAGGCAACTTAACTTGGAGAAATTGGCCAATTTATATATTTAACTTTTATAAATCCATTCCGAGCAAAAGTCACCAAGTCATTCATTATAACAAGACATTTTACAAAGCAAGATGATATTCTGGAATTGTAAGAATCAGACTCCAAAATGCTTTTGAAACTAACAGGACATGTTTAATGCCAAGTAGTAACATAAACAGTATAAATAAAACACACTGGAGATACAAAGTAGAGTATAAAAAAATAATATTAACTGAATTTAGAAATGTGGCTGAAAATGTAAAGAAAACAGTAAACAGGCTGATCACCAGCTGTGATTAAAATAAAAACAGTAAGGACTCTAATGTTATGGGGAAAGTTCTTATATACCACTTGTATTCTTAAAATATTTTTATACATATAGTAAGTTACAGATCTATACATCATTGTCTCTTGAGACATGTTGCTGTATGTTCTAATGTGCATGTGCCTGAAATTCTACATAGCATCCATCCAAATTACTTTTTATCCTTTTTATCTTTTTATCTTTTTCTTTTTATATATTCTAAGTTCTGCAATATTAGTTTTTAAAACTGTCTTTTGTGTTTGCTGAGATGAAAGGGAAATAAATAAATAAAGGTTTTGCTTGAGAGGTTATTGGAGAAAATCCAATTTATCTTAACTTTCCAGGCAAAATTTTTCACCTTGCAGATGTTGCCAGTCGAAGCTTGTTTGATTTCATGCATACATCTTATGTAACAGAGAAACAGCGCAGATGTATGATAAGATCCGAATCACTAGCACATCCCTATATTGTTTACCTGAGACAGTTTAGCACAAAATTAAAATATTTCTTCAGATAAGTTTGTCATCATGGCAACGGAGTAAAATGTCTTTGCGCAAAGCATCAGGCACATAGAGACGATCGTTTTTCCAAGCAAAATCACGGTAAAAAGTAACAGTGTGTAAATTTGCTTGCAACCAAGTGTCAGATTTCAATTGGGAAAGAAACTGTTGTTGCAAGTCTGAGGGAACTGGCAAGCGTCCTGGATGGGGTGAAATTGAAGCGTCTGGCTGTTGCGCGCAAGTCTGGCTGTGGGTCACCGCTGCCAAACTCAACTGTGGGTCTGTCCACAGTGTACCTACTATATCAGGTACAGTGTTGGAATCTTGGGGTCTGCAGGAAAGTGCATCAGCCAGAAAGTTTCTTCTCCCCGGGATAAATTTTAACTTGAAATCAAAACGGCTGAAGAATTGAGCCCATCTGATTTGCTTTGGGTTGAGCTTACGAGGTGCGCTGAGTGCTTCGAGGTTTTTGTGGTCAGTCCAAACCTCGAAAGGGTGGGTAGCCCCCTCCAGCAAATGGTGCCAAGTGTCTAAAGCAGCTTTAACAGCAAAAGCCTCTTTCTCCCAAACGCGCCACTGCCTTTCAGTCTCGGAGAATTTACGGGAGAGATAAGCACAAAGCTTCAAACACCCCGAGGCATCTGCCTGTAGCAGGAGTGCTCCAATGGAGAAATCAGAGGCATCCACTTGCACCACAAATGGTTTGTTAGGCTCTGGATGCTGCAAAATGGGTTCTGCTGTGAATAGTTTCTTAAGCCTGTCAAAAGCCACCTGGCATGCAGGCGTCCATTTCAGTAATGCCCCCGGATTTTTTGATCTCCGTGTGTCCCCTTGCCCCTTAGTTTTCAGCAAATCAGTGAGGGGCAACGCGATCTCCGTGAACCCCTCGATAAATGACCGATAATAGTTCGCAAAGCCGAACTATTGGAGGAAACTTTGGAGCTGCCTCCATGTGCGTGGTGCCTCCCATGCCAGAATGGCTTCAATCTTGGCTGGATCCATTTCAATACCCTTGTCAGAAATTCTATAGCCCAAATAGTCAATTTGAGATTTATGAAAAGCACATTTGGACAATTTAGCATACAGTTCAGTCTTCCTAAGCTTGCTGAGCACCTGTCTGACCAGTTCTATATGTTCCTCTATTGTTTCAGTATAGATTAACACATCATCCAAATACACCAAGACCCCTTTGAATAAATGGTCATGCAAGACCTCATTGATCAGTTGCATAAAAACTCCTGGTGCTCCTGCCAGCCCAAAAGTTAACACTTTATACTGGAAAGAGCCCAGAGGACAATTGAAAGCAGTTTTCCATTCATCCCCCTCCCATATATGAATGCAGAAATATGCCTCCCTCAGGTCCAACTTGGAGAATATTTTCCCCTTCGCCAGATGTGATAACATGTCTTTGATCAACGGGACGGGATATTTATTTAATATTGAGACTGCATTCAATCCACGGAAATCCGTACATAATCTCAAAGTCCCATCTTTCTTTGGTCTGAATAGAACAGGAGCACCCACTGGGGAACTGGCTGGTTCAATAAAACCTCTGGCTAGATTTTTATCGATAAACTCTCTTAACGTTGCCAGTTCTTTCTGGGTCATAGCATACATTTTTGGCTTAGGCAACTTTGCATTAGGGATAAAGTCTATGGCACAGTCAGTTTTGCGGTGTGGTGGTAGCTGATCCACCTCCTTTTCGCCAAACACATCTGCAAAGTCTTGGTATTGCTCCGGCAGTCCGTCTAGTGGACCAGTAAGGAGATGCGGAGTTGTTGCTGCCGCCCTCCCCACCTCGCTGTTGTCCAATCCATCCCCCTCAGGGGCTTGGTAGAATCCATCTGCAAAAGTCACAGTCCTGTGCACCCAATTTATGTGTGGGTTTTGCTGAACAAACCAAGGCATCCCCAAAATGACAAATGGACCCCCCACAGGCGCTACCACAAAAGGCAGTTTCTCCCAGTGGCTACCCATTTGCAATGCCACCATCCCTGTGGAGTGAGTCACCGGTTTCCCCCCCACCATAGATCCATCTAATTGGGTGAAGATCATGGGCTGTTTCAAAGGGAACGTGGGTAACTCTAATGCAGCTACCACGTCAGGATGCATTAAACACCGTGAGCACCCCGAATCCACCATCGCCCACAATTCCACAGTCCATGTCCGTGACCCCAATTTTACTTTCACGGTCAGGGTAGGGTAGTTTCCACTCACCGAAGCATGGTCGCGCCCCTCCTCTACCACCTGCCCAGCAGCGCTTCTTAGGGCAGGTGGCTGGCGTTTCCCGCCGGCTGAGACGGCTCAAGTTCCCCCTCATCCCCATAGAAAGGAACGTTCTCAGCCTCGGTTTCAGCCATCGCTGCCTTCATCTTCCTGGGCATGGAGGGGGATTTCCCTGATGGCTTTGCCGGATGCTTCTCGGTCTTCCTCTGTGGGCACACCGCTGCTCAGTGCCCCTCCTTCCCACATCGCAGGCATTGCCCTTTTGCAAAACGGCTCTCCCTCTCCTCTTGCCAAGCCGTACGTCCCGCTCTGCCAGTGGTGGCCGGTGGCTTTGCCATCCTCGTCATGGCCATTTGCTTAGGACCCTCTTGGTTTGTGCGAACCTAGCCTGGGCTTGCTCGACATTCGCCGCTAGTTGAATCCAGTCATATAGGGTGAGCGGATCTGCCCTTCCCAATGCCCATCTCAGTAAGTCAGGTCTCATTCCATCTTTGAACATTTCTATTAGAGTGGTTGGCGACCAATCATCCACCTTGGCTGCTAGGGCTTGGAATTCTAGGGCATAATCTGCCACTGACTTTGATCCTTGGATCAGTTCCCTCAGAGCCACTTTAGTTTTTTCTTTTGCTAATGGGTCAGCAAAATGCATTTTTAGCGCCCACAGAAAGTCTCTGAAATCATCCAACTCCAGGGTGTCCATTTCGGTTAATTGAACAAACCAGTCAGCTGCCCTCCCCTCCAGTTGGGTAGCTACAGCATTTATCTTTGCCCTTTCCGAAGGAAACAGCCTGCCAAACTCCTCCATACAGCTTTTCGCATTAGTCAGGAAGAATGACAGTTTTGTGGGATCCCCATCAAATTTGACATTGAAATCCCTATACCTGGCTCTTTGTGGGCTGCTCTTCCTCTCCTTCCCCCCTGCCCTCCTCCTGGGTTCTGGAGACCTCTTCTCCTGAGGGGGGGGGGACTCGGAACTCCGACTTTGGGACTTTTCTTCCGATCCCTGCTTTGTCCCCTCCCTGCATCCTCAGCCCGCCATGGAGGCGATGGGGACGCCCACCAGGGACTGCGCGGTGGCGATCGCCCCCAGTACCTCCTCCGGTCTTTCCTCCTCACACTTGGGGGGGGAGGAGGGAGAAACAGATGGAGACAACCGTCTGTAGTGATATTCCCTTCTTCCTCTATCCTGGCTGCCCCTCGCAAATGACATCCTTGCCATCATGTCTTCTAGAGACTTTATCCGGGCTTCCAATCTCTGTGATTTCTCACTGCCCTCGGAGACATCCGACCCACTCCTCACCCTTATGGCCACATCTGGGGACAGCGGATACCTTGGCTTCCCAGGTGCCTGGGTTGTTCCGGACCAGGCTCCTTCATCCTTTCTGACCACCTTGGACTTTACCACTTTCGCAGTAGCTGAGCTGGTGTCCGAGGACTCCGACAGCTCCTTCGACTCCGGTGTGAGGGTCCTTTCCCTTCTTTGCCTCATGGAATCCATTTCCCCCACGCTGGAATCCTCACTCTCTCCCGAGCGGGCAGTAGGTTCAGTCATCACTAACTTTATTTCCTCACAGTAACACTGGAAGGAGGTTAGTGGTAAGAGTTTTAAATTCTCAGCTTTATGTAATGGTTGCCTATTCTGACATACACAGCCTCACAAGTGGGTTCTTAATGAAAACTGATTTATTGAAAGAATAGTGTGCAAATACAAAGAAAGCTGAGAATGAGCAAAAGCGCGCCAAATACAAACTAAAAACCCTCGCCTCAAACCCGGTTCCGCCCTCGCTCCCGCTTAGCAACCACCCCCTCCCAGGTGTTAGCAACGGTTGCCCACATCGGCCTGAGAAAGTAACCTTGGACACATTCCACAGTTACAGTAAGGAGATTACAGCCTGGCACGGCTGGAAATCTCCACCCAGCAAACACGGATCAGGAAAGTGACATGCGAAACGTTACGATGTATTCAGAACATTGGAACGATGAACATGACACTTGTCTAAAGAAGCTGAATATATTCACTTTAATGGAAAGCCGATTCGTCTACAGCAGTCCTGAAATGAAGATAATTTTTCAATACTTACGATTCTCCTTTGTCCTTAGGATATGGCACAGTATTTTCTTACTGAGATTTCTGACACATGGTTTGTTTTCATGTTGCTAGCAAGTCTTGTTAAATGCTGGATTATCTGCCCTTTGTTTTTTTTCTGAGACAGTATTTCATAACAGGCTATGCGATTAACTGTGATTGCTTTCTTGACATTTTCAAACTAATCTATAAAATGGGCTGCATTCCTCTTAGGAAATGCCACCCTTTTGGATTAGAACAAATTTTCTGTATTGCTTTCTAGGGTACTTTTCCTGGCTGTATCAATATGGAAAGAGAGGTTGGGATGAAGAGATGGGGAAAGTCTGCAAGGTGGGATGAGGAGCATATCCTGACCCCTCTGCCTTTCTGCATCATCTCACCCAATCAAGATTTGGGTTAGAAAGAAAGTAAAGCTCTTGGCTGGATCCTGAGAGGCGGGAAAATGTATTACTTACCCAGCTACAATGGAATTCCTTTGCTTTGCCTGGGATGGAATGAGTGAATGAAGCTCCTTTAAAAACAAATGCATATTGAAGTGATTATATCAGGCTACAGGGGTACAATACACTATGTTTTACTGATACTTTGCTCTAAAATTTTAGCCAGAGATATGGGGAAACAAAAGTGGGGGAGATAAATATTTTAGAGGTATATTTGGTATCCCTTGTTCTCATACTTGTCATTATCTTAGGAGTGCAAAAAAAAAAAAGAGAAGTAGAAGAAAAGCTCCTCCCTCTTCCCAAATGCGTTACTGAAGAACCTGAGAAAGTACTTGCTGGATTAGGCCACGATCCATCTTAGTCCAGCATCATGTTTCTCACAGCAGCCAAGGACTGTGGCTTACAAACAAGATTTATACTCTCCTGTTATTCTTTCCCTGCAGTTGGTATTTGGAGGCATGCTTCCCCAGTGATGGAGTAATACTGAGCCTTCAAGCCTGATATACCTATCCTTCGTGAATTTATTCTCCCTTTAAAAAAACATCCAAGGTAGTAGCCATTTTCATGACTTGGGAGAATGAATTTTTCTTTGAGACTCTAAAGGGATAGATGTAACAAAACAAGGTACAGTGTTTGTAGTATTTGATGTATGACAGCTGTTGTTCCTTAGCCGCCACCACCACCATCATCATCTAAATAAGGTGTGGGAACCCCATTCAGATCTGATGAGTATTCACCAGGAGAAGTTTTCCCCAAGTCCAAACCAAGAAATATTTAAAGAATATGAATGACCACTAATCGGGGCCAAAACGAAGCTTCTCTTCAAAAACTCCTCTCCTGGCCTGAAACTTTCTTCACATGAACTTTCTTCTACATGTAGCAGATTGGTTTTCTGGATTACATCACTGCCATTACATTGTATTTCTTTAGTATATTGTATGTTTTCAACTCCTGTTCCCCACCCAGAGTTACAAGGTTTTAAACAAAGAAATGAACAAACATTTGGATGCTACAACTGCTCAGAGATTACTTCTAATACTTATACATTCTCCATATGCTACAGCTACAGATGCCATGCTGTTGATTTTGTAGTGTAGTGTAGTGAAGTATTTTCCTAAGGAGCTTTTTGTTAGATTTTTCCCCTGAACTATTCTGAAACTGCCTTCATAGGAAGCATTATAGTATT
The DNA here is from genome assembly GCF_035149785.1 of Candoia aspera. NCBI lineage: Eukaryota > Metazoa > Chordata > Lepidosauria > Squamata > Candoiidae > Candoia > Candoia aspera. The sequence goes on from NC_086153.1 coordinate 214,110,176, forward strand.
GAATAACACATATTTTGCAAACTGATAATGTACTGGAATCACTTGTCTAGTCGGTGGATTTGCAGTTTGAACAGCTGATGCCCAACCTGATTATTCCATAGTTCCTCAAAGTTGATCAGTCATTACTTCCTCAAGACCCCTGGCAGATCTATAAAATGTTGGTACCATGGATCTTTGAACTCCATTCAAATATGATTTGTGGTAATATATGAGCATATTCATCAAAATAATGTTAAAATAGCTTAGATTTTCACTCTTTAGGGGAACAAGCATCCCTGCTTCCTTAGGTATCCATCACTGAATGGGAGTTTTACCTTCATATACAACCTATTTCAATAGAATCTGCTTGATTTCCATTTTCAGAAGATCCAGATTCTTGATCAGCTGCAATGCAGCAAAACTTAAAAACAAGACTTTGTCTGACTTCTGAAAGTTTTCAGTGGTGATATCAACAGACAGAACATTATACTTCTTCTCCAGTATGATGAATGGTTTAATAAAGCATCCTTAAACATGCACAGCCCAAACCATAAATTTTCCCACTATCACATTTCTTCTGTAGAAGCTTCATAACTTTGTTGTGCTTGCCACTAATTACAGTGATACTGTATGAGAAAAAAGCCACACAGTTCTCTAAGCTGCATCCTGAATCATGCAAGTATGGCTGTGCCACCCAGTGACTGAGAAAGTGCAGTGCCCTTGTCCAATATGGGTTGTAACATATTAATAATGCATGTTGAGTGGTTTAAACTGAGAGCTGTAGGTGACAACCAATGCTGTTCTGTTTTCTGTTTCTGTGGAAGTTCTTTTAATAGGTCCCTCCTCGGAATTGATCTAGCTCTATTGACTTGTCTATTGATCTTGTTGAGTGGATAGTTCAGTCTCTTCAATGCCTGGTTTAATTCCACCAGTTGAGATTGAAGAAATGTAGTTGTAATAAAAAGACTGGCTATAGACCATAGATTTGGTGGTGTGTTCTGGAAACATGTAGGTATGGATGGTGATCTGTACATTCTCTATATAACATGGTATTTATGAACCTATTTTCCAAAATACACAAGCCATACAATCCAGGCCACCACATTGCCTCATGTATCAGAACCATTGAAATATCAGGTTTTATGGACTCTGTACTCAGACTATATGTCACCAGCACTCCCAGCAACACAAGAGACATTACAGACTTCCTATAAAGACTGACATTCATTAGCAGCCTCCCTAATGGCATCATATTAGCTATCATCAGTGCTGAGGCACCATACTCCAACATCCCTCACAAACATGGGCTTCAAGCCATCAGGAGCATTATCACTGATGTCAATGCAGACTGTGTGACTTTGTACTCATTGATAAACTACTATACCTGTAACAATAACATATACCTGTGAATCAGAGGCAAGGCCCTGGGCACACAGATGGTTCCACAATATGCCAGCATCTTCAAGGCTGACCTAGAACAACACTTTCTTAAAGGTCATCCTATGAAACCCTTCCTTTACTTGAGATTTGTTGATGATATTTTCATCATCTGGGAAAGATGAATGGGAAAAAAATCTCTCATCATGACCTCAGTAACTTCCATCAACCTCACCATCAACCTCAGCCTTGACCTTTCTTTAGAACAAATCTTGATGTCACAATAAAACTGCATAATACATACATAAACAACACATTATACAAGAAACCTATAGATCACCATGTATACTTACATTCTTCCAGCTTCAATTCAGAACACACCACCAATTGTGTCGTCTATAGCCAGGCTTTGTGCTACAACCACAGTTCTTCTGACCTGCTTAACTGATGGAATTAAACCAGGCATTCAGGAGACTGAATTATCTACCCAAAAAGATCAATAGACAAATCAATACAGCCAGATCAATTCCCAGGGAGGACCTATTGAAAGATAGACTCCAGAAACAGAAAACAGAACACCTCTGTTGTTACCTACAGCTCACAATTTAAGCCATTCATACATATTATTAACAAGCTACACCCCATACTGGATGACACTACGCATTCTCAGGCATTGGGTGGCAGACCCATTCTTGCAAGTAATCAGCTATGGAACCTGGGCCAGATTTTCACAAGCTACAAGCAAGAACAGAACAATGATGCCACCATGGGAACCATTCTCTACAACAACTCAGATGTATATTTTGCCTCCACATTTATACCAACAGCACCATCACAGTCCCCAACAACTTCACACACAAGGTTAAAGGCTCATTCAATGATCTTTCTCCAATGTGATATATGTTATCATCTGCCAGCAATGCCTCTCTGGATTCTATGTCAGACACAGAATTCAGACTTTGTGCAAAAGAATTAATGGACATAAGTTTGACACCAGCACTCAAAAGAAGGGCAACATCAGAGCATTTTAAACTCCCAGGACATTTGATTAAGGATTTCAGAGTTGCCATTTTAGAATAAAGAAACTATATTAGCATCCTACAGTGAGAGGATGCTGAACTTACATACCTCAAAATGTTTCAGGCTATCTCAGAAGGTCTTAACAAATACAATTGGTTTTTAACACATTACAACTGCTAGTTGCTGAGATACTTGTAATCTGTCTCATGTAAGCTGCATCTACATAATCCCCCCTTTCTTCCCCCCTCCCTTTCAAAATCCAGCATTAGTTTAACTACACCATGATGAAGCTTATAGGTTCTAATAAACTTTGAAGGTGTGCAACATGCCAGCGCAAAACAGAGAGATTCTTTCTGGTCTGTTGAAAAGCAGCCAGTTTTTGGCTGAGAGGTTCTGGAAGTTCCAGAACAGTTGGCAGGTATACTTGTTAACTCTTAGAGTCATCCCTGCACGTAGCCAAGGCTATATATATTTAAAGGCCTGTTGCCAAATTGTCAGAAATATTATATCATTACTCCCTAAAGGCAATGTGCCTGCCAAATGTCAAAGAATTCTTATTTTCTTTAATTTTTTGATTTTTTTTTAAAAAAGGAAATTCCAATGCTTTTTTGGTTCTCAAAAACAAGGGATGGCATTTGCAGACATGGTTTTACCTTCAGATCAGTGGATGTATTCCTTCTTTGTGAAAAGTGTTCTTTTCAGTAGGGTTCTTCTTCTTTTTTTAAGGGAAGAACAGTCTTATCAGTCTTTTCTTTTTTTAAGGGGGCAATCTTTATGAAAATAACACTTCATAAGGAATGTGAGAAAAATAGGTTAAGGATGGTTTGGACTTTAAGGGCACATCCACATTTCCCCTGACCAGCAGGAGACTCTAACAGTTATCCCTGGTCTGAAAGTATAGCAGCATTCCTAAATGCTGGAACAAACTTTGGAAGAAGAGATATAGGACCGCAGGGGGTAAAAAGTGAAGCAGTAAGGGACCCTCTCTGCTGCATCATCCATACCCCGGGATCCTTTCCCAAGTGAGTATGCCAGTAGCCTGTCACTTGGACAGCCTGGAAAATAACAGGGAGCATTTATTTGGATTTTGCTATCACCAGGGCAGAACCTGCTTCTGGTGGAATCTGGCACCACCTCTCCTTTAAGGATTGGTTCTTGTTTTACACCAGGCAGCTGGGTGTGAGAGTGCTGGTAAGAGGTAGCAACTACATTTTTGCTCCTTAGCTTGGTTCATTTGAAAGAGTTAAGGAGAGCTGTCTTGGTAAAGAAGCAGATGAGAGAGAGTCGGTCAGGACAAAGCAAATTTATGTTGCCATACTTTGTGCCACCTCGTGGACCAGAGGAAAATATGTTTAACCAATTATCTGGATATACAGTAAGTTCCTTGAAAGTTTATTTTCACAATACGAAACTGAGAGAAACTCCATTCCATGGCTTGTGGGCATTTTACATCCATATATTGGAGGATGCCCCTCAGTGAAATATCTGCACAGGATTCAGATGGTGGTAGAGTTTAAGAGGACATTTGCTTACAAACAAAGACTGTGCATACTTAAAAATGATTTGAGGGAAACTCTTTAGACAGTACATGAACTTGGGACCTCTTCTCTATTGATTAATACCTCTTAGGGTTTTTTTTTTCCAGGCTTCCATACAAACCCAGAAAAAGATGCCACTGATTTAAGTGTCACAGGATTCATTCAGCAGTATTTTTTTCAAGCTCACCTTGGTGCAGCTATACAAGCCTTGTCTGATACTTTGCAGGAGTTGCCAGCAGTTGAAATAAAGATCACTGCAATTTGAGGGCTGAACCTACTTTTTTCCCCCTCCTCCTATTCACTTGTAAATCTGAAGTGCAAATATAAAAATAGTAAAGAATCCCTAGAGTTTGCTAGGGAAACTTTTTTCTACTTCTTGTGAGTCAGGATGCCCATATGGACTAGCATGTGCTAATATTTTTTTGCTGCTGTTTGGGTTACTCTAGGCTAGGGTAACCAGATTTCTTGTGATTTAATTGTTATCAGCTTGACATTTAGTTTTAAAGATAGCACAGCCATTTTATAAACAAACATTTAATAAACATAGGCTGGCAAATTTATTGTTTGCTTCAGCTGGATGGATTTTCTATTGGATGGTGAAGGACAGTTGGGGGGAAAAAACCCTCATTTTTTCCCCTACGCTGTACCATTAATGTATGCATCCCTATTGATAGAATGATTCTCAGCCCGCTTGGTCTCTGACTATATTATGCTGACATTTTAAATTCTGTTTTTAAGTTATGACCGCTGCTAAATTACACTTTTTTTCCATTTTATTTCCTTAGGGGCCTAGTTATGATCCACACAAATAAAAGTCAGAGAAACAGTAACACTGTCAAATGGACTTGTTTATACATTGGATGATACAAACAGATTTGACTAATAACTTTCTTGAAACTGGCTCCAGAATGGATGGCAGTAGTCTCCCCCTCCCCGCCTAATGCTGAAAGAATAATAAAAATAATATTAAAAGAATTTAATGTAAACTTTGGTTCCATTCTTATCAAATATAGATGGGCTCATCACTTAACTCCAGAGGAATTGCTGGAATCTTTTTAAGGTGTGATGCATAATTAATAAATAACAAAAAATAGTTGTGGAAATACACATTTGGCTTTGCAGTTTGGATACATGCTCAGGACAAAATTCTTCTGCACTCTGTTTATGCTGCAGTTTCATCCAATAGATGAACAGAAGACATTGGCTAGGAAGCCTCAGAAACAGGGTAGAAAGAGATGCAAGCAATCCTTTGCTAGCATTAGTGTTCATGACCTGAACCTCTGATGAACTGTGAAACCAGAAGAAAGACACTCCAAAGCCTAGCAACATCTCTCTCTTCCCCATCTCTCTTGGATCATTTATAAAATAATATATGGTCTGGGCAATTTGTTCTCCAGAAGGCCAGTGTGTCAGTACAGAAACAACAGTCAAAAAAGAATTTATTGTTACAGCATAAGCTTCCATGGACAACGGTCCACTTAACTAGATGCATTGGTGCATTTTTCTTAGATGGGGCTTTCATAAAACATCTCCTTACTTGAGGCTGTGCAATCCAATTTAGACTGCTCCATATTTATTTATTTGATTGATATCTAGCTTTTTCTCTAGAAGATTGCCATGGATCACCCAGGGATCCCCCTTTATTTGATCATCACGGAAACAACTGTAGGCTGAAGAAAGAGAAAGAGGGAGGGAGGGAGAATGGTCCCCAGTGCCCTATGACTTCCTATGGTGGAAGGAGTACTTGAACTTAGATCTAGTCTACAGTAGCTCTAGTCCAACTTATCAAAAATCACGGAAGCTTTTGATTCTCATAAGTCCTTCCCATCTCAGATAATGTAAATACTGACTTTTTATTTTTCCACCTGCCCCATTCCCCTGTCATTCCATCTGCTGTTTACACACACATTGTCTCTCTTCACAGCTCTGTAGTGGAAGACAGATGGTTCTTTTCCCTCCCCCTCTAGTGTGACTGATAGAAATGATGACTGTAAGTCTGAAGCATTGTGAGGTCTAATTTATTATATGCTTGTCCTATAGAGGGAAAGGGGAGGAATGTCATTCTCCATTGCAGTGCTCCTCCCAGTGCTGCAAGCACTTAAGGGAGCATATAGCTATTTGAAGAGTCATAGAAGCCCTCTTCAGGCATCCACTTGGGAGGACTTGAACATAGGCAGAGAATGTGATTGCACAAACAGTCCCACCCTTACTCTTTCCAAGATTCATGAATTCAGTTGGGAGATCTGAAGAAGGAGAGGTGTACTCACATTCACTTGAGTGTACTTACAGTTGTCAGAATTGATTGATTACTCTAATATAGGCAAATCCTGGATCACACAGAGTGGTGTATTCATGTTCAGGCAAACGCAAGGATAGCTCTCCTCCATAATTCTGTTCCTAGTACTGCCATATTTGTTGCGAACTTCATAGGTTTATCAATGGGACTTTAGAACCGCTCTCCATTATGCACTTGCTTTTCTTGGCTATGTATATGCAGTGCTTGGAATTTTTCAAAACATCACAAGCTGTGACTACTTTGTGAATAGGGAGGAAATGGCAAAAAAGGTATTATACAACATATGAATCCACACAACAGTGGACTGCTAATATGTATTATTTGCCAACTTTCGAACTACTCTTTTTCAACAAAGAGACAAGAAAGAGAACTTTAGGCTAATCTGTTCAAACTTTTCTGGTTTTGTTTTGTTCATGAAATAATCTCCCAGCAATATTTTTCTTTTAAAAGCTTTTATGTCACAATATTAGCATGACTGTATTGGGTAAACAATAATAAAAGCAGGATAATAAATAAACAAACAAACAAATAAATAAATAGAGGCTGGCCAGAGTTGAGTACTGGGTAAGCTGCAGTGGGAGGACTGGGGAGGATTTTTTTTTCTTTTGAACTTCTAGTCATTTGATCAGGCACAGAAGTAGACTTGGAATGAATCAAACCATTTTCTTGATTGGAATGTTGAATTTTGAAGAAAATATGGTTCGATTAGGAAAAATTCTGTACTTAAATCTGTAGTCTATACAATTCTTGGCATTATCACTGTAGGCAGCAAAACCCTTTAACAATTGCTTACTGTCAGTACTTGGTCTGGGGTTTAATATTATTGCAAGTCAAGTGCGTTCAACAGCTTTTGAATGTCCCAGAGTCAGGGGATTTGAATCCTGAGAATTTAGTCCTTGTGTACGAACTATTCATTCACACACATTCATTTTGTTAATATGACTAAAGGTTGATAATTTAGAATGCAGTACTTCAGGCCTGGAAGTCTATGATAAATGAGAGGTATCACCAATTCAAAACCCAAATATATATAAGATAAATTATCAATTCAAATATAGTTTCCTGGTGCCCATGAATCAGATGTATACAGTAATGTTTTGGAATCTCTCTTTCTCTCTGTCTCTCAGTGGGTACTTCTAACAGATTATTATGTGCAGTCATGAAGAAGATAAATGCAATTTGAAGAACATAGGACACTATAATAAGCATTAATCAAAGCATTTTTTTTTCAGTTTACTATTTAAAGATGCTGGGGCTTCTGAATGTAATGCTCATGTTTCCATAATGATTAAGCTGATAGTCAGATGCTGTCTTTATCAGATCAACTCATATTTCTAATTAGAAATTTACTTCTTACTATTTCATGGGATATTGATATGGATAGATCATTCATTGTGTATCACTTAATTATTATATGCTTTAAATTAAAACAGAGTCCATGAAGTTATATTTGTAATGTGCTAGGCACATATTGAAACCATTGCATTCAGTAATTCCTTGATGTGTCAAACAGATCTTTGGTGGCTGAGGTTCAGTCTTACCATAGGACTGGTATTATCAAAAGGCCAGACTAAAGGTGAGGTCAAAATCTTGAATGGAATTAGCATACTGTACATATTATGTTTTGTAAATACCACTCCCAGGTTCATCTGGTTTCAAGAGTATAATTGTTTTTCTCCCTGCCACAAAATTGACCCACCCAATCAATTGAAAAATCAGTCAAGAGAAGAGGCAGCCTCTCTTCTGCTGTTCCATTCTTGACTGCTGTCTGTTCTCAGTTTCTCCTTATTTTGTGAAGGAATTATGAGAGGCTGAGCTTGCTCACTCTGTGCCAATTCTAACTGAAATCATCATCATCATCACCAACAATAACAAAAAGAGTTATGGGAGAAAGACCCTTTCCTATGATTATCTGGTTTGTTTATTTATTTATTTACAGCATTTATAGGCCATTCCAATCAGCTGGCTCAGCAGCGTACCTAACACCCCAATACATAATTGGGATTAAAATTGAGCAGTCAGTTAAAAGCAACAACCAGAAACATTCCTATGAAATGGAGTCACAAATAAAAACATTAATAAAACATTAGGGCCCAATCTCATGACCAAGAGGCAATTATAGCCATCCATCTTCCTTGGATTAACTAAATAACTGGGTTCTCACCAGGTTCATGAAAGCCAAATGTTAAGGGGAGGGGGATTTCAGAAAAGGGGAGGTGATGAGAGAAAAGGCATGTTTATGTGGCCCCAAGTTGACAGTCTCTAAATCAAGATAATATAGAGACAGCCTAATCTGTTGGATCTTATCAGATAGGCAGATATTACAGCCATCCTACAGATACCCAGGTCTTAGATCATAAAGGGCTTTAACGTTACAACCAGCATCTTGAATTGCACCTGGATACCAAATGGCAACCAGTGCAGCTCTTGGAGTAAAGGTGTACCATGGATGCCTTAAGATGCACCCATCACTATCCACATTGCTGCATTCTGAAGCAGCTGTAGCTTCTGCATGTTTTTCAAGATGAGCCCATGTAGAGTGTATTGCAGTAGTACAGTGGAGAGGTGACTAAGGCATGAGTCAATAATGCCTGTTATTCCAGGAAAGGTCACAGTTGTCATACAAGATGGAGCTGTGCAAAGGCCCTCTTGGCCATAGCTGCCACCTGATACTTGAGAAGGAGCTGCAAGTCCAAGCAAACCCCCATATTGCAAGCCAACTCCACCTAGGGGAGTGCAGTCCATTCAACATTAATGATGGAATCTCTCTGGGAATGACTGTCATTTGAAACCATAACCACTCTGTCTTGCTGGGATGTAGTTTCAACCTTCTCTTCATTAAATCCTGGAGCAGCTGGGCAGCACTTCAACAGTATCAGTTACTTGGCCAGGGGATAAGATGCACAATTGGGTATCATCAGCATACTAAGTGTATCTTGGTTCACTTCAATCCCCAGAGCTCCTCAGAGAACCAAAGAACCCCCCCCCCAGATTAGCAAACTGGGAGAGGCCAGTGAGGTGCAGTTTCATCCAAGACCATTTGCATCTCCCTATTCCAGGAGGTGGTCAAGGAATTGCCTACCATCAGCTTGGAAATTCCCAAGCACCCTCTGGAAACCAGATGGTTCCATTAGATTTCTGGGTAGGCAGATCAAATAGGACCCTTCACCTTGTGATGGTTTGTTTCATCAGTAAACTCCCTATCAATCAGGGAGTGTTCTGACCATGACAAACAGCAGATATTACTATCCTTGAGACTTAAATCATGTCACAGCTGCCCTGAGACAAAAACAGATCTAGTGGATGGCTTCCAGCATGTGTCAGGCCCTGTACAATCTGTGCAAGCCCATGCTGTAATGATCATTATGAGCCACTTCAGATCCTGCTCCCAGGGCAGAGTCTCCAAGAACAATCAGCCTTGGGAACTCCATTGCCAACCATGAGATAGGTCCAATAGCTCAGGCAAAGAAGCCACCCTGTGGCAGGGAAAGCAGGACCCAAGCAGCATTGCCACCATGTCCCTAGGGCTCAGCTTTACCAACAGGGCCTCACATCCACTATCTGTGGACAGTGTCCCTTCATGTCCACAGAGGCTCCTGGATGACAAGTTTTACTGGGTAGTCACATACAGTATATTTTATGTTGACTTGCAGCTTTGTCAGGCAAATGCTGCATTGAGATAGCACCAGCTTTTCTCCTTTGTAGCAGTACCACAAAGTTTGAGGCTCTCTTGATGCAGCCCCAAACTTTCTCCAGAACTTCCTAAATTAGATAAAATGGAAACATGGGTGCAGGCTTCTGTAACAAAGATAGAATGTTAAGAAAGTTCAGCTGCAACCACTGGACTTCTTACTTCCTGATGTCTTAAAGCAGGGGCTTGGCCTAATTTTAAAAGCCTTCTTCATCCAATCAGTTCAGACCTCTAATAAGAACATTTTCTCCTTTCCCTGGTAGAGAGATGGGGGGATGGTAGAGGGAGGGAGAGAGGGAGAGAGAGAGAGAGAGAAATGATGACAAGAAAGAGAAAAAGAAGAAAAAAAAGCCCCATCCCAGACAGAATGCAGCTTAAAAAACTTGGTACGTCCAAGCAGCATCTTTCATTGTATTCTAAATTTAATGTAGACTTAAATGTAGATTTTTGAGGTTATTAGAAGAGATATCCAGTTTCTGAATCCTTGTAGTCACAGCAGGATGAGCAGAAGTTGAGCTGTTCATGATAGTGAGAGGAACCGATTTCTCAAGTGGGGGCTATGGTACAGCTGTAACTTTGATGTTCAGAACCTTAGATTAGGTTGAATCTAGGGACTTGGACATAGGTTGTATGCCTGGAGTCACTTTAACCAAAATAAACAAGGGTTTATTTTGAACAAGCATGATGACTTCAACTGGATGTATCATACAATCCTTTACCAAATCTAATTCCCGCAGATGAGATACTGATATCTTCCTATAAAGAATAGCTGTTTTGTTATTTGGGCAAAGTAGATCCCATTGAATCTCCTCCTTCCCCCTTGCTTCAATGTAATATAATTTAGGAAGGATGGAAAACAAACATTAACATTACTCCAGCACTAAAAACATTCATTAATAATGCATTTCCAGAACTTTGGGCCACCTTTATAATCGCTCTTTGGAATACAAATGGGCATTAGACTGAACCAGGAAAACACAAGATCTTCTTCATGACCTGGAAATGAAAATACAAAATTTCAGAGGAAACTATGAAAATACACGCATATTACATTTATTGCTTTCAAGGATTAGTTTCATTAGTTTTGAACATTCTCTCTCTGTTTCTTTTGTATACATACCATACATAAGCACAATTCTTAAAACATTGGAATACTTGTAGGAACCCATTGATGTTCTGGGAAGTTTCTCTTGATGATAATTGAAATTTAATCTGCCAAACCACATTTTAAAGAAAATCAAAGCACTCGTTTCATCTAGGCTGCATTAAAAAAAATCTATTCATTTGTTAGATTTTATTCTGCTCTATTCTGATCAAGGTGGCACACAAAGCTTTTTCTGTCAACTTTTACATTAATTATCATATAGGATGTAGGTTTCATAACTCTGATACCCTGCCATGCAATTATATATATTAAAAAAAAACATTTTTTCACTAATTTAAATCGTATTAATGCTGAATCTTCAGCTTTACTATATAGCATTTTGTATCAATTTATTCTGAATTTTGAAACTGATCACTTGACTGCAATAATGGGATTATACATTTCAATACACATATTTGTTGGATTGGATCCAAATTTAGAGATAGTTTGAGGAGACTCAACAAAAGCAATAGGAGCAAGTTAGTAATGTCCAACTTGCTCCCGTATTCTAAATGTGATAATTTTTGTAGTGCCAATATCATAATCTTCCCTCTAAGAATAAAATTGGAAGTATCTGCCAGAGATTTATGGGTTTTGAGTAGTTTAAAACAAGAAGCCAAACTGTAATTAAGAAGAAAATAAAGAATAGAAACCAAATACAAAGTAAAAAAGAATGTGTTAGAGATTTTGCCAAACGAAAAAATCTTATTGCTTCCTTTGGCTCAGTCTAGTGCACTTTCATACTGTGCCTTGTTTGTAAAGCCAAAAGTGCCAACCACCTTTGCCTATCTAGCTTCCTCTTGATACACCACTGCTACTCCATTCCTCTCTATATTTTGAAGTTCTTCAACTACTCCAGAGAACACCCTAACTTTCGAGAACAGATTTTGAAGATGGAAAGGGGGATATATGTAAGAAAGGGTGTCCTGGCATCCAGTGGCCAGTTGGATTCCAGTAGGTTCTTTTGGCATTCAAGACAGTTAACACAATCGAAAAGGCAAAGAGGCCCAACGTTCATTGAAGTAATATAAATTACAAGATGGCATATACTTAAATGTCATTTTTACAGATAGGAATTCCCAAAAAAGACTGGGAACAGACCCTTTCCTGTGCCAGCTGGAAGATAGCACTTCCTTTGTTTGGTCTATTTTGAAATTCCCTTCCCACTCTGACTCCTTTTGGCTTAAGTACTTTTTAATACTACATGGGGTGATATAGGATAATACAGAGTTTTTAAGGTACCATGGGGAAAATGGGTCACATTATTATGCTTTCTTGCCATTTCTTCCACATGAACACTACAAGGGGGCCCACTGGAAAGCAGGCAGGCATTGTGCTGAGGGCCTGTCGTCTTTCAGTCGGCCCTGTGATGCATGGCTGGGCTGTTGTGAAAACACTGAAGTTACATTTCTGGAAAGAAGATCTGCAGATGTTCAACTCTTCACTTTCCATGCAGTTGTGCCAGATTCAAGCCCCAGGATCTCTAAGGACGAATACTATCTGAAACCATGGAGAGTTGCTATAAGCCGGTCTCATCAATGCACCAGCTATCTTATGACATTCACAGGTCTGACTCAGTATGTGATCACATGTGGGTAGGAAAGAATCAGTCTATTGCTGGATCTGTGTCATGCGCTGCCTACCTCTGAATAACATTCAGACACTGGTTTGCGAATCAGGCTCTGGTTTATTGCAGGGCAGGTACAGCGTTGGTAGAAAAAAGCTGAGAGTGACAGGAGCGCGCCGGTGCGGGGTTTAAATACCCCGCGCCGGTCAGCGCCCCCTCGCTCACGGTCACGTCACCCCCCTTTGTCCCATGCGTTGCCCTGCCGGTGGGTGAGGGTTTCCGGGATCGCCCATCATCAGGTTTCCATTCTTCTGCTGATTGCTTTCAGCTGGGCGATCCCCGTTGTATTGCTGCTGATGGCTTGGGTGGCTCCGTGATCCGTTTAGCTATTGTTTGTTAGCCGTTAGTCGTTGTGGGTTAATGGCTACTTAACTTGTACCCCTTCACCTATTTCCTTGTCATTGTCATGTGTGCCATTGCGCTGATGACTTTAGCTCAACGGCACTCATGACATACTGCCCCCTTTTCGAATAGTGTTCTCCCCCGGTTTTCTGGGTTTTCCCCGTGGAGCTGTCAAAACGCCACATTTTTTTTTTTTTTTTCAAAGTTCCCGCCGGAGTAGTTGTCGCCCCTCCCTTTGCTCCTCCCTCTACCACGTGCCTTCCCAGGGTGTGTCCATGGTGCGCATGCTCGGGTCCTGACCTGGCGTGCGCATGCTCCAGCCACACCCTGTTTGTTTGGCTCAGTTCGGCGAGGCGAGAGGCGTGGCTGGTCGGGTGCTTCTCAGCTCCAGGTAGGGCCCTTCTTTTCTTATTTAGAGTGCGTCGCCTTTGTTGTGTCTCCTGGGCGTTGCCCCCAGGTTGCCCTGTTGACTTGCTTGCCACTCCCCCGCGGCCGGGGGGCGGGGGGAGGGTGCTGGCGATCGTTTGTCACCACCCCGTGGGCCCGGGGCGGGGGGAGTGAGTCCCGGGGGGGGAAGGTCCACCCAAGTCGCGGGCTTGGGGGAGGCCCTTTCCCTTGGGGCACGGGAGGCGGGGGGGGCCTGCGGGGGGGGGTTTGGTTTTGCTGACCTTGGTTGCGGTTTGTCGGGGTATGCCCGGTGAAATGCTCTGGTCAGGTCAGGCGCGTTAACGTTGTGCGCCGCCACCCATTCCGGGTGGGGGAAGTGTTTCCACCTGACCAGATAGTGTAGAGTTCCTCGTTGCTTGCGGGAGTCGAGAATGTCCCTTATCTCGAAGTGGTGTTGCCCGTCGATCATTAGCGGTGCGGGCTGTGGCGTGCTTGGGTGCCATCGGGAGGTGGTTGCCGGTTTTAGGAGGCTGGTGTGGAACACCAGGTGGAGTCTCCGGAGGTTGTGTGGCAGGTCCAGGCGTATTGCTACCGGGTTCACTATTTGCGTGACTCGGAACGGCCCGATGTACTTAGGCCCCAGTTTTTTCGAGGGTTGGGTTGACTTTAGGAACTTGGTGGATAGATAGGCCATATCCCCCGCCTGGAACGTCGGTTGTTGGCGCCGGTGCTTGTCGGCCTGCTCTTTGTAGGCAGCCTGTGCCTCCTTCAGCGCCGCCGTGATTACTGGCCATGCTTCCGCGATCTTCCGTCCCCAGTCGCTAGCGTCCACCTGGGGTTCCGGGGGTTGAGGTAGCTCCGGTATGGGGATGAAGTCGCGCCCCGAGACTACTTCGAACGGAGTTTTCCCCGTGCTCGTGTGGACGGCGTTGTTGTATGCGACTTCAGCGAACGGGAGCAGTTCAGCCCAGTCGTCTTGGTGGTAGTTAGTATATGATCGTATAAATTGCTCTAAGGTGGCATTAAGAACCTCAGTGGCTCCGTCCGTCTGAGGGTGCCAAGCCGTAGATAGGGCCTGTTGGGTCCCCGTCAGCTTCAGGAAGGCCCGCCAGAATTTGGAGGTGAACTGTGTGCCCCTGTCGGTCACCACACGTGCGGGACATCCGTGTAGCCTGTACACGTGGATGAGGAAGAGTTTGGCTAGCTGTTGTGAGGATGGGACCGACGTGCAGGGGATGAAGTGGGCCTGCTTTGAGAAGTAGTCCTTCACCACCCAAATGGCCGTTTTCTTCTGGCTGGGTGGGAGGTCCACTATAAAATCCATAGAGATTTCCTCCCATGGGCGGGAGGGTTCTGCCACCCGTTGCAATAGCCCCGCGGGTTTGCCTGGTGCCCGTTTGACCCTAGCGCACGTTGGGCAGGACGCCACGTAGGTTTTTACGTCTCGCCTGAGCGCGGGCCACCAGAATTGACGCCGTGTTAGGTGTAGGGTCTTGAGGAACCCAAAGTGTCCCGCTTGCTTGGCGTCGTGTGACCTATGCAAGATCACCTGGCGTTGCGAGTCCGGGACGTAGATTCTGCCTTCCCCCCATGCCAGGTCTTGCGCCATCGTTACCTTGTCGGGGTTTGCCAGGAACCAGGGGTCGGTTTTGAGGGCGGCGGCGAGGTCCGTGCGCATTCCCCCTGGTAGTTGCGGTTGGCTTCTTTCCGTCGCCGGTTGTCCCGCCGTCGGCTGCGCCGTAGAGTCGAGCTGCCTCCGTGCGCCGCTTCGGGTGGTCACGGCCATCCCCAGTTGCGAGGCGGATAGGACCGTCCCAATGGTGTCTGGGGCGGGCTCTTCGTCTTGAGGCAGTCGGGAGAGGGCGTCGGCCAGGAAGTTCTTCTTGCCCGGCATGAACTTCAGCTGGAAATCAAAGCGGCTGAAGAATTGGGCCCATCGGACCTGTTTTGGGCTAAGGCGTCTAGGCGTTCGTAGGGCCTCGAGGTTCCGGTGGTCCGTCCAGACCTCGAATGGTTGGGTGGCTCCCTCGAGTAGGTGTCGCCATGTCTCTAGTGCCGATTTCACCGCGAAGGCTTCTTTCTCCCAGACGTGCCATCGCCTCTCTGTCTCGGAGAACTTCCTTGACAGGTAGGCGCATGGTTTCAGGAGTCCCGTGGGGTCTTTCTGTAGCAGGATGGCTCCCAGGGAGAAGTCTGAGGCGTCGGCTTGGACCACGAACGGCCGTTCTGGGTCCGGGTGCGCGAGGATTGGCTCCGTAGTGAACAGCGCTTTCAGCTTGTCGAATGCGGTCTGGCACGCGGGAGTCCAATTCAGCACTGTGCCTGGGTTCTTGGCGCGTCGGGTGTCCCCCACCCCTTTGGTTTTGAGGAGGTCCGTTAAGGGGAGGGCTATCTCAGCGAACCCCCGGGCGAATGACCTGTAGAAATTCGCGAATCCCAGGAAGCTCTGTAGTTGCCGTCTGTTGCGGGGCCGCTCCCAGTTTAGCACCGCTTCGACTTTTGCGGGGTCCATTTCGATGCCATCCCCGGAGATTCGATACCCCAGATAGTCTAGGCGCTCTTTGTGAAACTCGCACTTTGTAGGCTTTGCATAGAGCTGCGCCCTTCTGAGCTTGTCGAGGACTTGCCTGACTAGGGTTACATGTTCCTCGTGCGTTTTTGTGTAAATAAGGACGTCGTCGATGTAGACCAGGACCCCTTTAAACAGATGTTCATGCAGTACCTCATTGATGAGCTGCATGAACACCCCAGGGGCCCCCGCGAGTCCGAAGGGCAGTACCTTGTACTGGAAAGCGCCTAGGGGGCAGTTAAACGCCGTCTTCCATTCGTCCCCCTCCCTGATTCGGATGCGATAGTACGCCTCGCGAAGGTCCAATTTGGAAAAGACTTTGCCCGTGGACAGGTGGGCGAGCATGTCCTTCACCAGGGGTAAGGGGTATTTGTTGGACAGGGAAGCCGCGTTTAGGCCCCGGTAGTCGGTGCAGAGCCGTAGGGTCCCGTCTTTCTTCTCCCGGAATAAGACGGGGGCTCCGACCGGTGAGCATGCTGGCTCTATGAATCCCCTGTCTAGGTTTTTATCGATGAACTCCCGGAGGGTTGCCATCTCCTTCGGGGTCATCGAATAGATCTTTGGTCGAGGTAAGGGGACGTCGGGCAGTAAGTCGATCCGGCAATCCGTCTTGCGGTGGGGGGGTAGTTGGTCAGCCTCTGCCTCTCCGAAGACCTCGGAGAAGTCGGCGTATTGTTCTGGTAGGTCTGCTGTGGTAGCGGCGTTGTCTTGTGTGGTCGCCTCCGCTCGTCCTACCGTGGGGTTGCTTTTGCCAGCTGGTACTGGTGCTCGATACTCGCCGTCGCCGAATGTGAAGGTGCGGGTCGCCCAGTTGATCCGCGGGTTGTTTGTCGCGAGCCATGGCATCCCCAGGACTGCAATGGGCCGTCCGATGTGCGTGACTACGAACGATGTGCGCTCGGTGTGAGTGCCCATTTGCAGGGTGACCGGCTCGGTTTGTAGCGTGGCTGGTTTCCCTCCCGCTGTAGAGCCGTCCAGCTGGTGGAATGCCAGCGGCGTGGGGAGGGGGAAGCAGCGGAGGTCGAGTTTGGCGACTAGGTCGGGGTGGATGAGGTTTTTTGAGCACCCCGAGTCCACTAGTGCCGCGGCCGTGGTGGCTCCGTTGCCGGCAGAGAGTTGAATTGCTGCCAATATTACGGAGCTTTTGTCGTTTCGTTGAGGTGGTCCGCGTTGCTGTCCCACCGCCTGCCTCGCCACGCGTCTCAGAGCAGGCGGGGAGCATTTCCCGCCGGCTGGTCGGGGTCGGTATTGTCCTCTTCCCCCCAGTAAGCGTCCCAGCCCTCTTCCGGTGTCGCTGTGGCCACGGTCATTCGGCGGTGAGGAGGCGGCCCCGGGTTGGGTGGTTTGGGGCTAATTTTCGGGGTGGGCTTGGGCGCGCTGGTCGGCGGTCGGTTGGCGAAGCAATCCGCCGTCTTGTGCCCTAATTTGCCACACCTCCCGCAGGGCTCCCGGTTGAACTTCTTTTTTGGGTATATGGGGCCGGCCATCCCCCCGTGTGGTGCGGGTACCTTTTTCCCGGCATAGTTTGTGTCTTCCGTGGTTGTCATGAGGAAGGTGCGGTGCGCGTGTTCGGCTTTCCCCGCGAGGTGGATCCACCCGTGTAACGTTTCTGGGTCGTCGCGGTAGAGGGCCCATTGGAGAACGTCGCGGTTGAGCCCCCTTTTGAACATTTCCAGCAGGGTGGTCTCGGACCAGTCGCTGACCTTCCCCGCGAGGGCTTTGAACTCCAGGGCGTAGTCAGGGACCGTGCGTGTGCCCTGTTTAAGTCTTTGGAGTGCGCTTTTCGCCCGTACTTTGGCTAGGGGGTCTTCGAAGTAGTTTTTCATCTCTTTGATGAAAGCAGGGAAGGTGGCGAGGGCGGGGGAGCTGGACTCGTACAGTTGGACGTACCAGTCCGCCGCCCTGTCTTGGAGTTTGATCGCCACGGCGGCGATCTTGTCGGCCTCGGAGTCATAGGAGTGTCCGTGCCTCCCCATGAACTCCCTAGCGTTGGTCACGAAAAACGAGAGTTTTGTGGGGGTCCCATCGAAGAAGAAGGGGAAGTCCTTTGGGGCCCGGGCGTTTTGTGCGGCCCCGCCTCTCGCTTCCCGGGGTGTGGTGTCGGCCGCCTGTGCCATCTGCTGGCTCTCCGCTGGCCCGTGTGGGTTCGGTGCTTCGCTCGGGGTGTGGGCTTGTGCGGGGACGTCGTTGGGTGGCGCGGGGGGCATAAGCGCCTGGAGCATGGTCCGGAGTTCCGTCAGTTGAGCCCGCATGGCCGCGAGTTCAGCTCGTGCCTCCTCGTCCACAGCCCGCGCCGCCGCTGGGGCCGGTTCCGTTGGCGCGTCCTCGGGGGTGGGTTGCCGGCGGGGTTCATCGTCCCTCTGCCGCGGGTCCACTTCCTCCGCCGTCTGATGGGTGTCTCCGTCGTCCTCCTCCGTGTTGAGCGCCGTGGGGCTGTCGCTCCACGCCCGTTGCTGGGGTGCGATGTGGAGCGCGGGGTCCTCCGCTGGTTTCGGAAGTCGTGCTGCTCCCTCCCGCGGTCGGGTTGCCTCCGTCGCCATCTCCCCTTGGGGTTGGAGCTGAGGCTCGGGTCGGGTGGGGTGGGCGTCCATGGCTCCGGGAGTCCGCGGTGCCTCTGGCCTTGGTCGGTCCTCCTCTGTCTCTTGCCGCGCGGCTCGCCCTCCTTGCCCGCGCCGTTCCGGCCTCATCTTGCTGGTCTTCTCGCCGTCTACTCCTCCCGCGGCTCGTTGTCGTCCGGTGGGGCTCGGCGAGGCTGAGTTTATGACTCTCAGCTTTATGTCATGCGCTGCCTACCTCTGAATAACATTCAGACACTGGTTTGCGAATCAGGCTCTGGTTTATTGCAGGGCAGGTACAGCGTTGGTAGAAAAAAGCTGAGAGTGACAGGAGCGCGCCGGTGCGGGGTTTAAATACCCCGCGCCGGTCAGCGCCCCCTCGCTCACGGTCACGTCACCCCCCTTTGTCCCATGCGTTGCCCTGCCGGTGGGTGAGGGTTTCCGGGATCGCCCATCATCAGGTTTCCATTCTTCTGCTGATTGCTTTCAGCTGGGCGATCCCCGTTGTATTGCTGCTGATGGCTTGGGTGGCTCCGTGATCCGTTTAGCTATTGTTTGTTAGCCGTTAGTCGTTGTGGGTTAATGGCTACTTAACTTGTACCCCTTCACCTATTTCCTTGTCATTGTCATGTGTGCCATTGCGCTGATGACTTTAGCTCAACGGCACTCATGACATACTGTAACTCACACTATACAGTTCAGAAATAATACCGTGATTGGCTATCATCTTTGAACTGAGCATAATGTAGTCATTCAGTTTAATTTTAAAATATGATTTTAAAATTAAATAATCAACACCAAATTTTTGTCTTAGTACTTGCTTTTACTCTGTTCCTAATTTTAGTGTATTATATGGTTCCTTCTAATGTAATGCCACTACGGGATTGGGCCCTACATCCATAGATTTACTCATTATGAATTTAGAACTGCTGCATTTCATCCCAAAGAACGCCAGCCTCTTTGCCCTAGCCACTTGTGTGTTCCCTGCAGAGCCTTGACTATACACAGCACACACAGGGAGAGTGAGAAGCAATTCTTTTTCATTCTAATGCCTACATGCACCAACAATTTCAGTGCTCTGCCACTTAGCTAATTAAGAAAATACTGAATTCACTTTTAAATCTAATGAGATCCCTGTTGCTATGGGGAAATCTTTCAGTCACAAACACCTAAGATGTAAATTAACTTTCAACAGAATTTTCTAATATTTAGTTCAGTTGCTTTATAGCTAGTGGATAAAGTGTTTTCCCTTTAGTGACTCCATATGAATTGGAAGGAGATTGATATACAATAATTTCTTTTTTGTTATATATTGCAGTGTGCCATTGTCAAAAAGTGTAAATCAAATATATATCCACGTAGGGGCCATTAGACAAGACCTTGGATGTTCCACAACAGGAACCGAGATGCTGAAGTGAGGAATTAACACAAAAGTATATTCAGAGCCTGACATGGGAGATTAACAACAACAGCAACAAAAGACCCAGAGTTACTCTAGTTAAACTTGTAATTTATTAAAACAGCAGAAAAGACATGCACTATGTTCAAGTGAGACAGAAAGCAGTGGGGTTTAGTTCTGTAAAGTGTAAATTGACCAAGGAGCATCTGGGATGTGAAATGTTGGAGTATATCTTAGAAAGTGGACAAAGGGTGTGTGTGAGTTCATTGTATATTATTCTGTCTTCCTATCTGCAGTCCCCTGATTTACTGCCATTAAATCCTTAGGGAAGAAGATATTAGGGGAGGGGGGGAAGTCTCCCACTGTAATGGAACGCGGGAAAGACCTTGGGAGACTGGACCCAGAGGAGCTGCCTAGGGAATGGTCAGATAAGAGACAGCATAGCCTGCAGCTGGATAGTGGGCAGGGCAAGAGGCTCAGAAGGGGCCCTCCCTAGTTTCTTGGCTGCAAAGGAGACGGTGGGAAAATTGTACTTTCAGATTTGCAAGATTCTGATAATGTCGCTTTACAAGAAAGTAGAATTAGTTCATCTGGTCGTGTTTCCTATCTGGTCCACCTGGTAAGGCTGACACCCACACAACTGTATCAGCATATGAAGTGTGAGTAACTAAGGAAGCTATGGGTGTTTTTCTTCTGTTAAAAATGTAACAGAAGAAAAATTCAAGAACAGCAGTCTGTCGCTTTGTAAGAATACAGTAAGCTCAAAAACAGTAAAAAAAATAATAATCCAAAAGCTGGATGGAACTGAGGGAGAGAAACAGTAGCCTGTTTTTTTCTGTGTGGGTGTGTATGAGTGTATAAGGGACAGCAATTTCAGCATGGCATTAGTGATAGCAGTGCCCTTTGCAAGGGTATTTCCTTGCTAGGGCTCTAGCCTGGCCAGTTTGACTACCTGGGATAGGAAGCTGGCAGAGAGTTGGATATCCAGATTTCTTGAAAAATCGTTGGGATGGGAATGCTTTGCACATCCTAAAGCAAGACACTGCATATCCATTTGTTTTGTTGCCCTGTGGCCCTGAGCTTCTGTTTAAGCCCAACATTTTGAACAAACCATAGATTCTAAGAGTCATGATGAATCTTAAAAAAAAAAAAAAAAAGCTGAGCATCTCAGTAAAAAATACAGCCTCTTTATAAGCGAGGGGTATATATATTTAAATGTTTGTTTTCTTTTTCTTTCTTTTCCTGGCAGCTTGGCTGGCAGTGACTATCACTTGAGGAAGTCTGGAAAGGAGTTTTGTGGTCCTTTTTATTTTATTACTTTTAAAAAGAAAGTACTATGTTAAGTCTATTGGAAGCTAACGTGGCTGTTTTGCTTTCTGTTTTCTTATAAATATCCCCCCACTCCCACCCGCATCCTATATTATTGAAATGCAGTGGCTGACTTTGAACTTTTGGTGAAGTGATTTTGGAGCAAGAAAAAAGGAGGATTCACAATATACAACATAAGTATTCTAAAACATTATCTACTCCTTAAACTGTATTTCATGTAATATGTAAATTGTTATTTATTTATTTATTTATTTATTTCAGCCATCCCTCAGGAAGTGAGTAGATGCTTGATTGAAACATTTGTTAGCTGGCTTCTCATTTACATGCATCCCAAAGCATTTTTGACAGTATTACAAAACTGCTGAAAAAGGAATCTATCCCAAAAGGAACTAGTTAGAGCTAGTGGGAGAAATAGTTATCTGAATTTCTACTGTATGGGGGTAGGATGACTTAGTTACAAACGTAAAAGTAAACAATCATATGCAAGGGGTGGAAGGAGAGTTAATAGACCTAGGCAATTTAACCAGACCAAATACTTCCATAACAAACCAAGTTCAACCTTCATATCCAAAGCAAGAAGTATGATAAACCAATGAGCCTGTCCTTAGTCTCTGTCATATGAGACTGAAAGAGCTGCCAATAGGCCAGATTTAACATTCTGGTATTAATCTAAACAACATCAGACAAGGATTCCTTACAGGATAAATTCTGTTAAATAGATCTGCAGAATTATCATCAGAGGCACGTTCTGATTGCCATGAGAAACACTCCTGCCTACCAGCACCATTAAGGGCCCCATGCACTGAGATGGGGAAAGAGCTGCAGAGAGCAGAGAAACTGGTATGGTTCAGAGGAGTATGGAGATAGCCTTGAAGCAGTTGTGTGGCAGCCATTACAAAATCATCAGCTTAGCCCAGAAAGACAGGAGGGGATGAGGAAGAAACTCAAGATTGGCCCACCTTGACTCTGTTTGGTATAAGAGGGAAGGAAAGAGAAACTATGTCAGACTTTCTGTTATTATACACTTTAATAATAAAGTAGAGTTCTAGCATGTCTTATGATGTCTACTTTCTGACCAGGTCTACTTTTAAGGTCTGACACATGAGCTATAAAGGCTGATCAGGGCAAACTCCTCCATCCCTAGTTTAAAAAGCTGCTCCAAAAAAGAAGGCTTCCATGAATAGGGTCAAGATTGCAGCCATGACCACACAATTGAAGCCCTGCCCCTGTTTTGCACGTGTAAGAGATGAAAAGGGGTGGGGATTTTGTCATGTCACAGCTGCCTTATTCATTGTTTTGACCCCCTGTGATCCCCTGGGCCAGCTGCTGTGAGGAAGCCACATGGAGCTTTGCAACCGGGTTGACCCAGTAAGATCTGCCATCACTGAGCAAGGAGGAGGAAAATCATTTACAGGTACACTGCATGGATGATCTAATTGTAGGCTCACTTTATTCATGCTCATAAGCCCATTTTGTACATCCCAGAGATAGCAAAAAAGAGGGTCAAATCACAGATACACAAAAATCTCTATGTCTGTACCTAGGCCTGGTCTCTGATTATCAGTCACAGAAATGCAAACCACAGAGAATGAGAATACAGATAGTGAGGGCTACCTATTTTGTATTATATTGAATTTGTATGTACTTTTCAATTTTTCATAGCAGCTGGGGATTCATTGCATGGTAGGTAGTACATACTGTACATGTTTAAAAGAAAATAATAAATAGCTGTAGCGATGGGGTCTTCACATACACAGCCGAGTATACAAAGATGCCATTGATTGGGAAAGCTGTATCATTTTTTTTTTTTCTAAACTGGGCATTTGAGTCTGCTGAAAATGTAATTTGGGGCTAGTGATTGGAATCTGAATGATGCTTTTCTCAACAGGAAATGAGCAGTTGAGTGTTCTAAAATAATGCCATTTCTTACAATTAATGAAGAGGGAATAAAATAAAGAACTCATTTGATAATTATCACTTCTTACTATTCACAGTGAAGAATAAAAAATGAAATAATTTGATACCTTGCTACCTATTAAGGGGGCATAATAAAAGGAGAGAGCCAGTTTGGTGTAATGTTTAAAGGCACCAGGCTAGAAACTGGGAGACCATGAATTCTAGTCCCACCTTAGGAATGAAGCCAAATGGAGGACCTTGGGCCAGTCGCTCTTTCTCATCCCTAGGAAGTGGGCAAGGGCAAACCACTTCTGAAATCTTGCCAAGAAAACTGCAGGGGCTTCTCCAGGCAGTCATCAGGAGTCAAGACTGACCTGAAGGCATCAAAATAAAAATAAAAATAAAAGGAGGTTTTCATTCTGTGCAGATGAATTGGAAGTTGATCAGTGTTGATCATTCTGAGCCTTTCTGTAACAGCATGATGAAATTCTGGAAAGTAATTTCTAAATGACAGCATCGTAGAGGGTTCTGGAAAAAGGAACAGCCATGGATGCTCTTATTGTAACTGCCATGAAATTTAAATCAAGCCAGTCTACCAGTTGAGTCCTATTTCTTCAAGATATCCTTAGTGGAATGTATTTATTTAGGGACTAACTTTTATCAATGGTAAAGCCTTTGGTATGAATTTCATACTGTATAGGAGGGATAAAGAAAATAATGTCTCTCAGTCAGCAGAGGGATAATGGAAAAAAGAATACAGTTCTTACACTTTTTTTTTTTTTTAATTTCAGAAACATTAGTCCATGGAGGTACTTGTGTAATAACATTCTTGTCACATGTGAAAATTATCTGACTAATAGCAGGACAAAGGATATTTAGTATCCGGCTTCATGGCAGAAGATGAAGGGAAGATAATTACCAGGACCTAAACTGATATTTTCAGGAACAAAGTTAGAGTAACTGAGACAAATAATGTTAATAAGTGAACATTTGGGAATCAGATTGGGATCTGAAGTTGATTAATCATCTTGGAACTCATTGTGATAAACAATTCCCTCCAAATCTGTTTTAGCAAGATATCAAGGATCAATTATTTTTTAAAAAACCCATGGATGGTACTCAACCTTTTCAAATTACACTTTATTAATCAGTGTTTTTCCTAGAATGTATTATAAGGATTAGAATCAACTTGGTATAAAATATCTCTGATGGCAATATTAATTTAGTTGCTTATTCTGGCTGAAAATTTTTTGAAGAAATGGAAAAATTCTAAACCTTTGATTCTAATTCTAGTGTTGCTTTATTGTTTATTTCTCCAAGACATATATCATTCATACAATATAAAACATTGATTCAATTCATAAAATTAGAAAATTAAAGTAAATCTTATTTGGAAGTTAGGCTTTTTTTCTCCTTTCTCTCTTTTTTAATTCTTCCCATGTAGCTTTTAGGGTTGTATTTTGGTTTTTAAAAATAAGTCAATATTTTATTGTTGCACTGTTTGTTTAAATAAAAACTTTAAAAGACAAGAGAAAATTCTGGACCTTATTGACAAACTGAAAATAGAGAAAACAATGAGTCCATATGTATCTGTCCAAGAATTCTTAAAGAGCTTAAAGGTGAAATTGCTGCTCTTATAATAAAAATACATAATGCATTCCTCAAATTGGCCTAGTATCAGGAAACTGGAAAGGGACCACTGTAATGCCAATTTTTACAAAGATATCCAGGAATAGTCCAGGAAATTACAAAAATTATTATCTTAATGTCTATAGAAAACATTATTAACATAAAATGAGGAAAAGTCTTGATGAACAAAAGACAACATGGCTTTGTCAAAAGTACAGTAAGTACTGCTTATTAACCTTTTAGAGTTAAGGAAGGTGAGGATATGATAAATTAATAGCTTTTACAATGGAGGGTATAAACAGAGTTTTCCTTCCTACATAACTTTTTCACAGAACAAACCAGAATTAAGGTTGAACAATGAGGTTGTTATACAGGATTGAGTATTAGCAAGTGCTAACAATGACTTACAGCCATTCTGCAGATAATTAGGTCTCTTGCAGTAGCACACACACATTTTTAAGCCATTGTATTATTTTTCTCCCTTAGCGGTTAGATGGATTGGACTAAGTTGAAGAAAGAGGACAGCTCTCCATAAATAATAGCGAGATTTAATCATCAACATTTAAGGGAGAAATAAATGTATTATTTTGCAAGTGAAGAGTTATGCAGTAGGTTTCTGTTTTCTTTCTCATGATTACCAAATGTTTATGACTTTTTTCAGCATAAGAATTTCTTCTATCTTCACAAACCAATACAAACTAATGAAACTAGAACATGGCACATTAGATGTATCCAGACAGAGCCGAAAGCACTTAAAATATTAGATGTCTAATTAAATGAGAGTTCTCTATAAGGTTACTGATAAAAAATGACTGTAAAGTGTCACTTGAAGCTGAATTTTAAAGCTACATGCTTCAAAAGTCATGCTAGAGGGTTTTTTAAAAAAATATTATCAGTACTTCTATTTATGTGAGGCAAGAGTTGATACTTTGAAGAATGAGTTGAATATGGTTTGATTTGATATATTTTGTATTGTGCATTAAACAAGAAAGTCACAGCCCCTTCTTCCGTTTTCTCTCATTTAAGAAAAAAAAAATCAGTATCAGTGTTAGAGGCCCTTCTTTCTTTCTTTCTTTTCCCCAAGGAAAAGTCAATCTATTGATCTTTCCTTTTGGTTAAGTGGACGATGATACTGTAAAACACTATGTGAAAGCACCGTAGTAAGAGTTTTTCTGTGCAAGCAAAGTAGTGTGTAAAAAGCACCAATTCCTATACAGGTGATCTCTCCAAAAAAAATAATAATAATCCAGTTGTGGTCATAAGTTGACTATGAGAGCACATTCAGCTATTTGAATTATTTAGTTCTGCATGCTGTTCTTTAAAAGCTTTTTAAAAATAACTCTCCCCACCCTTCTGCACTGTCAGCATATCTTCATTTTCAGTAGGAAATGAGTTGGAAGATCTACAGTAACCAACAGTGTGCATTTTTACTGGCTTGAAACTCTCGTGCCTGCTACCTTAAATTTAGATATACCTTAACTTTAAGTTTCACTGTAATGTATGCATGTATGCATACCTGAAGAAATCATACAGACTTTAACAAGCAACCACACTGTGTTATAAGCAGTAACACAACAAAAACAAGAAAAATATGGTACAACAGATTTAACAATTACATGAATGTATATACACACATATAGAGAGAGCTGGTGCACCCCATTCTCATTATAGATTTCTTTGCATATTTTTTCTACTAATGATGAGGTTAATTTCTCTGAGTCACTTCATTTATTATAGCTGGGATCTCAATAGCCGTGTTAAGCTGCCATTTTTCTGACACCAATTTTATATCATACATTGTGGTTGAAACTTTTCCTAATTTTCAGAAGAGGTTTTTCTATAAAGCATAGGCAGCCTTTAGTTTACAAATCAAACAACCAGGATTCTGTAGAAATGGATCTAGGAATGGAACAATCTTTTAATTTTAATCCCCTTGATTTTTCATTTTTCCAAGCCTTCATTCAAATCTCCAGGTTCCATCTGAGTTTGATGTATGATATTAAAGGTATAAATGGATTTTTAGCACATTTTTGGTACTTTTGCCAACTACACACTTTTTGCAGTCAGTATATATATTGCTCTGAGAAAAATCTGGGTCCACTGAGATGCCCAAAGCAGAAAATAATTGAACAGAAAACTTGAGAAAAATTAAGACTGATGGCATAGGTGGCAAAAGCCAGTTCTTTATCAGTTATTGAGATTAATTTAAATTAGAAGTAAACTTAATGCTTCGTACTCCAAGAAAAACCTAGAGACATTTTATATCTCAGTATTCATGGCATGTACTATACCTTCCACACCATTTTACTGAGTTGTCATTGCCTGTTATTTAGACAGATGGTTTTGCCATTTAAAAATGAAGGAGGATAATAGATGTAATAACCCATCATGGCAATGTTATTGTAGCACCTATATATGCCACCAGGTAGAAGTATGATGAAATTAGCCTGGCAGATGAAGCTGTTTTAATAGACTATTAGGTGAATGTTGAGTGGAGGTAAAAGTACCAATACAAGTCACATCAATTGCTAAGCCTTGTTGAAACAACACAAATGATGTCTGGCATGAATTGGCTATCAGGATTGCATTCCACAAAAGATGGATCCCAAACTCTGGAATCGCTAGTGGAGTCCAAAGCAAGTATGTTTTCAGAATCAATCAGATGTCAAAGTGCCACCACATAGCTGTTTCCACGTAAAGTGAAAAGGAATTACAAGTTTTCTTAAAAGACTATTTTGGGATTGTTAAATGATCAGGTTTAAATTATTCACTTTACATTTCATTCCATTTAATCTTCTGATAAATTTGCAGGGATATCTAGAACTTCTTTGGGTAGATGTCACATGTATAAGAAGCATATGGATGAGGTTTATAATGTTTTTTTTTCATCCAGAGAAAATCAGCATCAGATTATTATGAATAATAAAAAAAATCTAGAGACCAATGAAAGTTTAGGAGGATTTGGTTGAATTTTGTGACAATTTTGTTTGTAATTCTGTAGAAAGTTAGTCATATTTGCTTTCACTTCAGTAGTATAGGTATACCATTTCCCTGCACTGTAAATCTGGTGCCCAACTGTCCTGTTATATTGCAATTTATATAGGTCAAGATAATGGATAAATGTAAGGGTGAGACTGAGAGTACTCCATTAATCTAGGGGAGATTGAACCAAATGTGTGAGGTGATGACAAAACTCTCTAGAGCAGATGGACATTTCTTGCTCCAGGAACATATGGGGTCTCCAAAAGTCTCTTTTGTAACACTCAGAATATTACCAAATTATAATTCTTAATGAGACAGAATGAGAGACTAATCACATATAAGGGGAATAACCATATTATTTATAGTTAATTAATTTATCCTGCCCAACATGTTATTTAAAGATCAGGTGTGGTCTTCAGCTGGAAATAAACCTGGAACTCCTCAGCTCCAGAATTATCGTTTCATCCAGCTCAAAATGGCCACTGTAACATTCTTAATGAAGAAACCCTCTTTCGTATACACGGTGCTTGAAAACTGCCATTGTGAAAATGTTCTTAATCTAATTAACAACAATGAAAAACCTTTATTTTGCCCAATTATTTGAAATGGTATTTATTTCAAGAGTGATTAGAACATTCAGTTGCCAAATGACAGCTTTAAAATTATAATTCCATATATCCATCAGCCAGTTGGTTGCAAAGACTTTCTTTCAAAACACTGTACTGTTGGATGTTTTCCTGGCTCCTCTCACCTAGGATAAAAAGTGGAATGACAAAATTGTAGTGTGGCTTTATCACTTGTTACCAGCTCTTTGAACACATCTGAGAGTTGCTGTTGCTGGGTGCACACATGAATAGGTTTGAAAAAAAGAGAGAGAAAGAGGCAGACTTGTATTTGCAAAACTGCCTCTCTATTTCAGCTTCCCTGGAAAAGAATTATCATTGTCTTTGTTCAGATCAAGGAGGAATGTGTTTTCTAAGATGTATAATGTGTTATCATTAAATTACAGATTCCCCCTTTAAAAAAATCTTTAAAAGGCAAGAAGAAACAGTTCAGTGACCAGTAATCCTGCTTGGCTTTATTAAATCTACCCAAATATTATTGACCATGGACACTTTTTACTTTTATGGCCAAATATGTTATCATTTTTCTCTTTAATCATCTTTAAACTTATTGCATTCATTTTTTTCCTAAAGAATAGCCCAAGCTTATAGGACAAGTATTAGAATGTCAGGATTTTATATTCTTCTGAAACCCAGCTTCAGATAACTGAATGCAAAAAGGCACATTCTAATGGAAGATAAGGAGTCTGATTTTTGCAAGCTGCATGTAAGACCAGAAAGCATATTTAAAACACACCATTAGTCCATTTGTTACCAGCACTCCAAAAGTTGAAAACTGAACTAAACAAGAAACAACTGTGTAGGATGTGTGTTTGTGTTGTGTGCAAATGGGAAGGGGTGTATGGAGAGAAATGGCTTCTGAGGAATAGTTGATTATCTTTTTGGGTTTTGCTGAGGGGAAATGCTGCTGTGGGGCATGTTTTGCTCTCTTGATGCTGCCCCCTTTATTTAAATGTGGCACAACCCAAATTTTGCTAAGTTGCCATGACATCTACTTTATCTCTGATGCCATTATCTAAGACAACAAAATCAAGTTAGTAATTCAGGCAAGGTATCAGTAAATTAAATATTTCTTTCAGTCCTTCCTATAATTTTAGACATTATTTTTGCTTTGAAGTACTCCAGTTAGTGAGAGAGGGTGTATGTGTTAAAAGATAAAATGGAAAGGGGTTAGCAAGGGATGGCTTGCTGTAGCAAGTTTCCATGGAAATACAGAGAAAGGGGCATCTGTGGGTACAGATCTCATAATCTAGAACCCTGCCTTAGCATAACCCCTGACTTATAGCAATTCTGCATTGGAAAAATGGCATGTGCAGGGGTATCATAAAAGAGGCATGTGAGGAAATGCTCCTAGAGGTTTTTTTTAAGACCAGAGGAAGAGAAGTAGTCTGCTAGCGTGCTAGAGTAATCAGTGGCTCCTCCCTATCCTGTCAGACAAACATGGAGATATGGAAGCTTCAGGCTTAAATATTAGCTGTGACAGATGACTTTTCTCAATCACCTATTTCCTCTAAATTAACCAAGCAAGACTTGGGTATTTCTTTCCATTTCTTTAATAGTAACCATTCTTCATGCTTGCAAGATTTGTTTCCTGCTTTCTGCCTTTTGCACGAGAAGTTGAAAATTGAACTTCCGCTAGCTGAATATCTATTACTGGCATCCTGAGTTTTTCCTAGCTGGACGTAAGCAGTGAGAAGTAAGCACCACAGAGTTCAATGGAGTTTACTCCCAGATAATTAAATACAGCACTGCAGTCATGGTGATTCTAATATATTGGATGCCATGTTACGGAAGCCTACTTTCTGATTTGAGTATATATGCCCCTGAGTGTCATGATGAGTTCCTGAAGAATGAAATCTATTTCACCACCATTGGATTTAATTCAAAACAAGGAAGGAGAGGAACAGAAGAAAGGCGTAGAACAGATTTTTCTAATATTAGAAATAGTAATGGAAAACAGTGAAGACTTCCCTTCCCATATCCAGAGCAATACAGAGAAACATGTCAGTCAGATTATCTGAATGAGTTAAGTAACAGGAAGGCAAATAAGAAAAATAAATCAAAGGTTTGTGCTAGGAGTGAAGTTGAACAGGGAAAGAAAATGTACACCAGAAGCAGCGTACAGTGTACTGGTGTATGGGGGAAAAATCTGGAAAGACAATAAGAATGTGTGTTTATTTCACATGCTCAAATGTGCCTTTACTTGCCTGTAAAGTATTCAAAGTGGTGAGCAGTGCAAAAAACATGACAATCTTGGATCAATCACTCTGATACTCCAAACAGCATTTTTATGTTTACTGGAGTGAAAAATGCTTCATTTTGAAAAGTACTGTGTGCAGTACAATTTACTAGTATAAATGGCTTTATATAAGCTGCTTTTCTCAGTGTGATCTTTATGGATTCTGCTTGAAGCCCGCAGTCAATTACTGCACTGCAAATGCCTGGTTGTTGGGCGTGGGAGTGGGGGGAGCTTTTTATATTTCAACCAGCGGGAGAGATACGTTTTACAGTGGGCTTCCATTTCTGTCTCTCTCTCTCTCTCTCCTTGTTCCTGAGATTTTGAAGAAGGGAGAAAGAAACCCAGGAAGAATGATTTATGACTGGGCTGGCTGATTGTTCACCAATGAGCTTTCAGCAACCAGCCAGGACTATATTAAAGCCCCATGGATTCAGAGGGAGTTTAGTTCTGCCCAGAGAGCTGCACTGACTTGCAAATGTTATGACAAAGTTGTGCCCCGAGATCCCAGGGTCCCATGAGCCCATCAAAAGCTTTGGATGCAGCCCCCCAGAGGTTTCCAACAGTTGTTATTACATTGCAACTGTTTAATGTGGCATAATGTTCCATAATTGGAGAATAATTCTTCAACAATATTTCATATTAATTAAATGTAAATGAAATGAATTCATGCCCGGTTGCTTCTTCAGGCCAACATGGTGGTGCCAACAGGCTACTCAAAGGCCAAATGCATCTCGTGCTCCCAAAAAGGTTGCTCATCCCTTCTCTAAAAGAAGTTGTTTTTGATGGTGTGCATTGTGCGTGTTTTCTTGTTATATTGCTATTACAAATTGGTGGATTATTAATAAATAATGACTGCCTGCTATGCAAAATCAATTCATTTGTAAATTGCAGATGAAATTGATTTTACAGTTAAGAGAATGTTGGGCAATTAAGTGTATAAATTGCTCCAATGTCTCATGTACTTAGGCACATTAATAATAAGTCAGAGGAAAGTGATGGATAGAAATGACCAATTAGTTCACCCAGCCCTTCTCCTTCCAGACAGCATTGTTCTGTAATGGGCATTTATTGGTCTGCCTTTCTAGTCTAGCCTTAAATTAGCCTTGTGATGTGTCTTCTTTGGAAGGATTAGTCCCTTCATGAATATAGCCCCTTGTCTTCTTAGCAAAACTGGTTCTCTGGGTGCAAATTTTATAGAAGTTTTCAGTAAAGAAATTAGGTCTCCAGTTTACATCAAAGCCGTTTACTTTAAGCTTTCCTGTGCAAAGACACAAGGAAGGTTCTACACTAAGACTGCACTAATTTCTGATTGACCAAGTGAAGCTGCACCTAGGACTAGACAGGCCCATAGTTCCAGGGAAAAATGGTGGTGCTGTGATAAGCCTGAGACAACAGTCACTTCTAATTTTTAAAGTAATAATTTTTCCAATTAAGGAAGATGATTTGTAAGTTGATCAGTTATCTAATAGGATGAATGTGTTAAATTGGCCCTGGATGAGCTTGTACTCCTCTAGAAGGACCAGATGTTTTGCTTGTGGGTTGACTTTATCCTTATCTCTGCCTGGAATAGCACAGATAAGGACAAAGGACAGGAATGCCCTCTGCTGACTCAGGCTTCAGTCCAAATTCATGAAAATGTTCCTGATGCTTTTTTCTTAATAAAGATTAACTGAATGTATGGTTCACAGCAGATCAATCTTGGGGCATGTATCATCTCATCATCATCTCAGAGCTGGGGCTAATTTACTTGTCATCATTCATATTGCAGTACCTGCATTTCTGTTCACACTTCACCTGTACTATTGCAACTTACTGTTGAAAAGACTTGTGTAATGACTTGTGTAAATGTTGCTTTTGTAGGCCTGGGAAAGAACTAAATAAATAAAACAACAGCAATAGTATCTTTACATTAATCTCTAAAACATACCCATAGATGTGCCTGAATATTAAAAACAAGCCAGTTTCATTCTGCAGTGTGCTTTTTTCCTCCCTCCCCATGGATCTTATCTCTACATTATTTAAAGATCAGTGTCTGTTACTACACAGTACCTTTGTATTGACTCTCTTATGTAAGATAATTAATTTCCATTTTCTTAAATCTGCAATCTGCTTTCTGTTTTTCATCTTTTCATACCCTGTACCCAAGTTGGTCTCAACATCACTGTTTTTTGGTCTAGTGACCTACTGGCGACTGCTTGGGTTATACTTCTAGGTTGGCTCTGTTCTCCATTTGCTATGTTGCCGTTGATTGTTGCATGAAATACTGTACGTAGCTGTGACATGCTCTCTGATCATCCAGAGCCTGCTTGCTGTATGGGAAAATGGCTGATTGATTCTGAAGCAATACAGGTTTCCCTTGTAATCCCATGTATCAGAAATGCAAACTACTCCTAGCAAAAAGCTGTAATAGTAAACTTTTTTATTCCTTTGAGTTGTATAACTGATTTTCTTTCTATTTTCTATACAATGTCCCCATTATAACCTGAACAAACAGAAAGCTGGTTCCTTTAGTTTGTCACAACTATCAGCATCCTTCTATTCATGTTTTTAAAATCATTTTAGGTGAAGTTTTAGTGTAAACTTTCACAGAACCTTTCTTCCCTACAGTTCTTTTTATTGATGAGACTTACATCTCTGCACAAGACTAAGCTGCCCAGAAACCTAACTGGAATGACAGATAAGGTTTATAGTTCAGTGCTAATAGAAATGAGAAATCTAGCAACCAATTTAGTGTATTAATTTCACCCCTATACAATACCTGGACGGAACAAAATTGAATGTGTGCTCTAATGGCACTCTTATTAAATCTGACTACCTGGGGAAGCACTGTGAAGCATTGAAGCAAGCAGATTTATTCTATAAAATGCATGGTGCCTCCTGGTGGTTAAAACTGTATTTTAGTATTAATGAAATAGATAATCGAATTGCCATGGTGGGCAAATTCATTGAGATTAGTCCGCAGGAGAGATGAAAAATGTATTATGCAGTGCTACATTTCTCACAGTCTCAGGCAGCCTCTGTAATCTTTTTCCAGTGGGCAAACTCTATTGGTCTCTTGTTTCACCTATACAGAGCACAAGCTAATCCTAGAATATCAGTTTATGATTATCAAAGCCAGGATGAGAATAGCTGATCTGGAAATCAAGGATAAAGACAAGGTATAGTCATTGCATAGCATTATTAACTTAGTCCTGGGGAGAAAGTAAAGCATGCTCAGGCCAGCCAAGTCAGAGGATTGTCCTTGAACTCTAGAAAGCTACCAACATAATTGAGAATTGTGGAAATAGGTTGGATTTGTTTTCATGACCTGAATTCTAGCATACTCAATTCTAAAGTGATTTTTAGAGTAGCAACACAGTCTGTTTTTGAAGCCCCAGCACACCAGAGGCTGGCTACTATCATGACTCCAAGGAAGGCTGAAAATTACAAACCAATTATGGAAACAACAAAACTCATAAATATGTAAAGAGGCTCTTTAAGCACATAGAGAAAAGTAGGATATACAACTCTCAGATATGGATTTATGCAGTGATTTTTCCCCTCAAGGGTACTATACAGTTGTTATGCTTCAGTAAACACAGAGGAACACACACTGTATAACAAGGGAAAGACTGTGCATGATAGCCTCATACGATAGTCCTCAATGACCTCGTAGCACAGTGCAAATATTTGAAATGGCACTTTCAAATTCTGTAGAAGCAAAGCCATGTAGCAATGTTGTCCCACTTTTCTTCAGTGAGGTGGAGCAGCCAATTCTTATGTGCAGAAGCCACTGTTAAGAAAGTGGGGTGACCACTTGAAGTAGCTTGGTCCCGTCTTGATTTTTCTTTGAGATGAAATAATGTGCTTCATCAGGGCATTCTATCACACTGAAGCAGCATAGTGTGGTTCACCACGACAGATCATGGGCAATCCACACATGCCTACTTACTCATTGGGTCACACTGTCATGCTCCCAGATCAAACGTTCCCAGAACATCTGATCTGACTCGCATGCATGAGTGGAATCAACATGGGGTTGAGACTTGCGAGTCAGTAGAAGTGGGAGGGGGACAAGCCAGGAGGGTGAAAGCATCTTGTTTGGACTATCTCTGGCATCCAAGGTCAACCAGCAGAGCCGTTGCAGACATCTGCACAGAACTGAATGGACTGGCATGAAAAGGGGGGCTGCGTACAGAAGAAGGGGGAGGGGTTGAATACATTGGACTGTTTAACTTGGGGGAAGCGCGGGAACTTCTATTCTCAACTTTTTCTCTGTACTGCACACTACAATCCATTAAAGAGATTTCTACCTAACACGTGTGAATTGGATTTAATGGTAAACTGAGTAGGCAGTCATCACACATGCACAGGTAACCTTATTGTTTCATAGATTTTACCTATTCCTCTTTCTGATTGTTATGCAAACGTAAAAGCAGTGCTTTGTACCCACTTTCACTGAAGAGTAGCTTTCATATATTTATTACAAATAACTTTTTGTTTTATTCATTACCTTTTGAATGTAGATTAACAATATTTGGCCCCAAAGATATGCATGGAAGAAAAACTTGAAAATGTATCTCAGCAGCTAGGAAGAAGTAGAAACCAGCTGAGTAAATAAGAGTATAAATGTGTTCCTGAACTATTTATTCCATTAAAAGGTCTTGCTAGTTTTCTTTCTATAAATAGCAATTGCTAAGTTTCAAATAATTTCAGAGAACTCTTTTGACGCTTATTTTTCTTACAATAAATGACTATAGGGCTAAGCAGAAATTCACATCTTAGTGTCTCCTTTTCTGGACACAGAATTGCATAATTAAATGTACTGGGTAGGGTTTTAGGTTAGGTACATTGAACTCAATGGCAATTTATGAGTCTTGCTAACATCTTTCTTGAACTACTCAAGAAAGATAACTTTCCAAAGTTGGAAGCTTCCTAAGTTAAAAAAAAAACAAAAAACAAGGGACGGAATTAAAAAATAATTTTTCCAGGTTTGCCCGCATGATTAGTTAGGAGCAACTGTGTGCCTATGATGTGGGCATCTGACTTTGTAAAATATCTGTGCAGATGCATCTTCTGAATGTGACCAATGTACCTAAAATTCAATATATGTGATTGATTTTACACAGATGATTTATAAAAAAGGTACTTGTCACGCTCACTTGGTGGCTGTTCTAGACTGTCATGGATATTTACAAAGCCCCAAAATAAGAAAGGATCCTGAGATAATGGAAAATGACAGGTCTTCTTCTTTTCCTCCACATGTATGGGATGACTCCCAGCACAATCAACAGAGTAAAAACTGGTAGTTTAAAACAGCCTGCCTACTTCAATAAACTGGTCAGTGTGTGGCTTATCTGTAGAACTTACTGGGGGAACAGATTCTTAAACTGCAGAATTCAGACAGAGACTTTGTAGCTTGGCCTTAGCAGTGCCAATTATCTTCAGGCAAATCTGAAGAAAATAACTGAATTCCTGTAGGGTTGCTGCTGAGCCATATAGATAATACTAAAGAATGTCTGACTGGGTATAAGGCAACTTCTTATATTACTAGCTATCTGCCATCAAGTCAGACTCATGGAGCCTGCTCACCATTGTTACCCATCTCCAATAAAAACCCAGAGCTCTTTCAAGAACTCTGACATTATTACAATGGCACAGAAGATAATAGAATTATGAAAAGGCTATTGACTGAATAATGAAAGGCGTCGTCCTTTAGGGACCTTACATAATATATTCCTGTATAGTGTATATATGGTGACCAAATGGCTATGAGATGATGGATAACGGGTCCACAGACAATGGAATAATATACTGGTTAAGTAGGAGGTAGATGTTCAAGGACATGGATATATGTAATAGCAAAGAATTACAGGTGCACACTTTATAGCAGAGAGTAATTGGACTTGATCCAAGGCTTCCCTGGCTATTCTTGAATGCTGATGTTTCATAGGTTCCAGCAATTGGTGTACAAATGTTCAGCAGCTCAGTAACTTTCCTCATGTAATGGAGAACAAAGTAATGGACTGCTGAACAAACAAAAGCACTGTTTATGCTCAGCTTTTTTTCCTACTATGTCTTCATCTTTCGTGAGGATCACCCCTCCCTGGCACCATTCAGAACTGTATTAATAGTTCTGATGTAACTTGGAGAACATGCTTATATTCTCATCTCTATCTTTTATTATGAGACACTCTGTTCTCCCACCTTCTTTAAATACTTGCCTCATTTACTCTATCTGCTGCTGTTAGTGGCTCTTATGAAGCTTTCCTAGAGATCTTTTAAATATCCTAAGGTATGTGTAGGGAAGATGGCAATGCTAGATTAATAATAATAATAATAATAATAATAATAATAATAATAATAATAATAATACAAAGTAGCAACAATGCTGTATTGGAATATCTGCAAGAGATACCACTTGCCTGCAAGCAAGAACTGGTGGGACCACAAAATAGACAGAGTGATAGAAAATGAAGATGCCAAAGTGCTCTGGGACTTTAGAATTCAAACAGACAAGCATTTGCTACACAACACCCCAGATCTAACAACTGTTGATAAGAAAGACAAAAAAGTCTGGACAGTGGACATTGCAATACCTGGAGACAGCAGAACAGAAGAGAAAGAACTGGAGAAAATTGCAAAATACGAAGACCTACAAATAGAAGTAGAACAACTGTGGCAAAAGAAAGCAAAGGTAGTACCAATAGTAATAAGCAACTTGGGTGTAATTCCAAAACATCTGGAGCACCACTTGGACACCATCAGCATCGACAAAATCACCATCAGTCAATTGCAAAAGGTAGCTTTACTTGGAACAGCTTACATCCTGTGACAATGCCTTTAGTATTATTAAAACAACATCTGCCTATCTGAAGTCCTTGGGAAGGACTCAATAGGTGGACAAAAGTGCCAAATCCAATCTGAGCATCTGGCTGACTGTGCAATCAACCATAATAATCAGTCACCCAATTCCCAGTGACTTTAGTTAGTTTACAATTGTTAAAAAATATTTCAGAACAAAGAACAAGACAAAGCACAAGACAAAAGAACAAGGACTGCAAAGAAAACAAACCCAGAGGGGAACAAGGAAAAGGAAGAAAGGGGCATTAGTCATCCTTGCCAAAGACCTGTGTGAACAGCCACATCTTCAGGGCCCTTCGAAATACCAGTAGGGTGGGGGCCATTCGAATCTCAGGGGGGTACCTTGTTCCAGAGGGCAGGTGTAGCTACAGAGAAGGCATGCTTCCCAGGTCCCAACAGGTGGCATTGTTTAATCAAAGGAACCTGGAACACACTAACTCTGCTTTTCAAGCAGGGGCTGTGAGTCCACAGATTGTGCACCAACACTGGAGTGGGAAGTGCTATCCCATCCAAGGTCAAAGGTAGAATATCTCCAGATCTGGGTGACTCAAACACCCACAGTAACTAGGTCTTAGTAGGATTGAGTCTTAAATGGTTCTTCCCCACCCAAACCCTCACAGCCTCCAAGCACTGGGACAGAACCTCAACAGCCTCACTTAGCTAGTCCGGTGTCAGAAGATATAATTGGGACTGGATGATGTTTTAAAAATCAAAAGGGAAATACAAATGATAAACCAAGGAAGTAACCTGGATATTTTTTTCTTACTGGAGTTACAAAAGAGGCTTGTTAAAGACCTGAAGAACTCTCCATGATGGCATAAAGAAGAAATGAAGAGAAATCAAATCCTACAACAATAATTGAATGAACTAAAGATTAAGGCTGTTAAAAGTAGAAGGAATATAAAGTTGGTTTATTTGATCAGTGTTAAAACAATATACAGGTAGTCTTCACTTCATGAACACAATTGAGCCCAGATTTTCGGTTGTAAGTCATAATGGTTATTGGGTGAGCCAGACTCGTTTTTACAACATTTTTTTACTGCAGTTGTTAAGCGAGTCACAGCGGTCATTAAGTGATTCGAGATCGGGGCTTGTAGTTTCCTTCCATTGTTAAGCAAACAATGCGGTTTTTAAGAGAACCAGGAGTTACAGTACTTTGCAGTATTGTGGGGGGCGGAGTGTGATAGTCATGTTTTCCACCAAAACCTGACTTTGGAAATGCTTCTGTGGCTACAGTAGTATTATTTTCAGTTAATACTACTGTTATTTTCAACTAATATTACTGGTTGATTATTAAAAACTTTTACTGTAAGGTCTTCATTGGAAACCTTGTTCTACAGTACAGTACTAAACAGGTTTAAAGGTACAGTACTGTACAGAACCGCAACTTTTTTTTCCTGCTGTGGTAAACTCTGTAGCTTTTGTTACTGTACACTACTGTACACTACTGTATATAAATTTGATTTGATAAAACAACTGATTTTGAAAAACAGTAAACCAGCATTCAATCTTGTTAAATGTAATTAAAAATCAGACAGGCAGATGATGGAACATGCATCCCACCATATAAATCTCTACTTAAGTTACAATAACTAGGAAAAAATTAAAGGCAAGCGTAAGTACAGTACTGCATGGAAAAAGTACTTACCTTTCCTGTACAGTACCGTAAGGAACACACAAGGCTCCCTCTGCCAGCTGCTAAATCACAGGAAGTAGTGCAACCATGTGCCAGGGCCTGCTGCCTCAGAAATCCAGTGTCGTAAGCCTGGAGGACTTCCTGGTACCAAAGGGTGGTCATGTGACGGAAAAGACTGCCGCCTCTGGGATGGCCGAATCTTGGTGACATGATCGTGGAGGCCTTATGAGGGCCATAATTTTGGGCCCCAGTCAGAAATCTACTTTTGGGGTACAACGTAATGGCCTTTAAGCAGCTAGTCGGTAAGTAAAGACTACCTGTATGTTGTTACAACCCTTTATGGACTTTCTGCTGACACCTGGACTGAAAAGGCGATTTTTTTAAATGGATTTGGCTGTAGATAAGGGATGGGATATTGGATGAAGAGATAATTATTTGTAACCTTAGAGGGGGTGAAGAGTCACTAAATTTGTTTATACTTGTTGTGATGAAGGGTGGAAGTCACTTTACATATTTCTTTTCTCTTTCTTTGTTATATTCTTACTTTTCTTTCCTCTCTCTCTTTTTTCCCCTTTTCCTCTTTCTTTCTCTTCTATTTCTTTAAGTTTACTTTGCTTAAGATTTTACTATTATAATCAAAATTCTTTATAAAAATTATATATTAAAAAATATATATATATACTGATGATACCAAACCCCAGAGTGGTGGATGACCTCACCCAGTGGTTTCATGTAGATGTTGAAACGGTGGGGAGAGAGAATAGAATGCTGCAGCCCCCCAAAAGGAGGGGCCTAGGGGATGATTTCTTCCCACAGACTGACACTGACAAACTGGTCCCAGAGAAAAGAAAATAACCACCATAACACAGTGCCCCCTCTCTCCAACCCATGCAGCCAGCTCAGAAGGTTATCATGGTTGACAATATCAAAAGGTGCCAAGAGATCAAGGAGCTCTTATCTTAGAAGGTAATTCAGACTTTCTTATTTTGGCCTCTAAATGTATTTGCTGTGTTGATGTTCCATTCTGATAATGCAATCTTATTCTTGTACCTCTAAAGACAGTTCTTCCCTCTTTATTCTCAAGAGCTTTAACAGTCATTGCTACAGAGAGGCTAGAATGATTTCAGCAACGTGCAATTAATTGGAAGAGCAATACCATGGAAATAAACACCGACACACTCACACATATGTGTATGTGTGTATTTCCATGGTATTGTTTTTCCTGAAAAGTGGAAAGTATGTGAGCAACTTGTTTTTATAAGATCTTGGTTGTTTATTATCGTAGTTTTAATTTTGTTGTAAACCGCCCAGAGTCCCTGTTTTGGGGGAGATGGGTGATAGCAAAATTTGAATAATAAATAAATAAACTTCCTGTCTTATTATTTATTTATTTATTTTATTTATCCAATTTGTCCCCGCCCATCTCCTCCCTTTGGGGGGGACTGGGAGGTTTACAGTAATCAATTAAAATAACAATTATAAAATCCACAATATAAAATTACAATAATAAATAATATAAATAAAAGTAAAGAATAAAAAAGTCC
Source organism: Candoia aspera (assembly GCF_035149785.1). Taxonomy (NCBI): domain Eukaryota; kingdom Metazoa; phylum Chordata; class Lepidosauria; order Squamata; family Candoiidae; genus Candoia; species Candoia aspera. The sequence continues at coordinate 214,150,821 of NC_086153.1, forward strand.
AAGTGCCACAAGAATCTAAAGCAGTCCAAGTGTGGGAGGAGTGGTCTATAGCAGCCATCCCCATGTAGATCTATTCCCCTCTCTGCCCCAAGCGAGGCTGTAGAACCAGGTCTTCAGACTCCCCCAAAAGGCCAGGAGTGATGGGGCCAATCTCACCTCTGGGGGCAGCATATTCCATAGGGTGGGTGCCACTGCAGAGAAGGCCCGCTTCCTGGACCCCGCCAAATGAAGTTGTCTTGAGACGGGGTCCACAGCATGCCCTCTCTGCACAATCAAGTGGGATGGGCTGATGTAATGGAGAAGAGGCGGTCCCTCAGGTAACCTGGCCCCATGCCACGTAGGGCTTTAAAGGTGATAACCAACACCTTGAATTGGACCCGGAAGCAAACTGGTACCCAATGCAGCTCGCGCAGCAGTTGTGTTACATGTGCCCTTCTGGGGGCACCAAAAACAGCTCACACAGCTGCATTCTGGACCAGCTGAAGCTTCCGAATACTTTTCAAGGGTAGCCCCATGTAGAGCACATTGCAATAGTCTATCTGAGAGATAACAAGGGCATGGATGATTGTTCGAAGGGCCTCCTGGTCCAGGAAGGGGCATAACTAGTGCACAGCATGTAGCTGCACAAAGGCTCTCCTGGCCACGGCTGCCACCTGCTCTTCAAGCAGGAGCTGTGAGTCCAGGAGGACCCCCAGATTATGCACCGGGTCTGTCTGGGGCAGTGCGACCCCATCCAGAACCAGAGATGATAATGACTCAGATACAGAAGAACCATTAACCCACAGCCACTCCGTCTTACCAGGGTTCACTCAAAGCCTGTTGTTCCCCATCCAGACCCCTACAGCCCCCAGACACTGAGAGAGGGCAGTCACAGCATCACTTACCTCACCTGGGATGGAGATGTACAATTGAGTATCATCAGCATATTGATGATACCTCACCCCATGGTGATGGATGATCTCACCCAGCGGTTTCATGTAGATGTTGAAAAGGAGCGGCACCCCACAAAGAAGGGGCTGAGGGTCGGACCTCTCGCTCCCTATTACCACTGACTGGGACCAGCCCTGGAGGAAGGAGGTGAACCAGTGCAAGACCACGCCACCCACCCCCAACTCCCTGAGCCGCCCCAAAAGGATACCATGGTTGATGGTATCAAAAGCTGCTGAGAGATCAAAGAGAGCAAGGATGGATGCACTGCCACCATCCTGCTCCCGCCAGAGATCATCCATAAGTGCGACCAATGCCATTTCTGTCCCATAACCAGGCCTGAAACCTGAACTTATCATGTCTTTATATATTTAATTGTATAAAATAATATCATTTTATAATCAATCAAGTCTTGTCAGAAATAAGCTCCATTGGCTGAATGGAACATTGCACTCAACTGTAATGTGATTTATTCAGTTTTGGCTTATGTGATTTGGAAATGATAGTTCACAGCTTAAATGTTAGAGTTCTAGTCCCACCTTAGGCATGAAAGCCAGCTGGGTGACCTTTAGCCAGTCACTCTCTCTCAGCCCAACTCACCTCACAGGGTTGTTGTTGTGGGGAAAATAAGAGGAGGAAGGAGTATTAGGTACGTTCGCTGCCTTGAGTTATTTATAAAAAATAATACAGGTGGGATAAAAATAAAATAAAAAAATAAATATGGATAGACCATTTGTGGGATCTTTATACTCAATTGTATCTTCTCATCTGATTATACTTTCACATTCTGTAATACTGTGGTTGGACAACTTTCTGAGGGCTGTGGTGGTGGGGACTACAACATACTTAGTCAAGTAACAGGAGGAGTTCAGGTGTTGCCACAAGAATGGCAGTGACATCATAAGAAATGATGGAGCTGATTTCTTCATCCCCTTTTGAGAGGGAATGGGTGAATGGTTAAAGAATGGCTAAATTTTGGCAGTGCAATATTAGGCCACATGAGGGGTTTGGAACTGGGCTAAGAATGGAAGTGACTTCTATTTCCATTTCTGTCTTTATTTCTGAAGGAAGCTCTCCCCTCATATTAGCCGGTCTGCCATCAAGCTTTTAAAGTGCAATTTGGAGTACATGGGGGTGCTGAGGAGCCATTAGTTGCCACTCCATGTTATAGGATAACTCCATATTGCTAGGTGATCCTCTGTTCCTTCCTATCTTCTACTCCTGCTTTCTATGCATGCAGGAGGATATTAAGTTACAAGACAGTATGTGATACTGTGTCACATGGCAAAGTTCTTCTGAGAACTCAATTTATTTCACAAAACCATGTGCTTTTAATCGGAGTACAACCCAGTGGTAGAGAACAGATTTGCTATTTAAATGGTATAACCCCTATTGAATTGCTCAGAAATTAGGAAGTTTAGGAAAGACTTAAAACAAGTTCCTTCAAGTTGTATGTATGTATGTATGTATGTATGTATGTATTTATTTTCCAAATTTCTATCACTGCCCATCTCTCCCGAAAAGGGGACTTTGTATGATTTAACACAAATCACAACTGAGCTAATCAATTCCTGCATTTATTGCAAGCAGTGTGCTGAAAATAGAGCTTTTAGAATTTCTTTGCATCTCTTATTTTGTTTTTCTCAGATCATCCAACCAAACAAATATCTCAAGAAGAAAAGAATTAAACTATGCTCTACAGGGAGCTTTCTGTCATTTCTAAAAGCCAATAAAACAATTGTTGATTATGATAAAAAAGCATCATACATTTATAAAGTACCAGAATATTTTATTCTCATCCACAAAGTAGGTTACTTTCAAAGCAGCAGGAAAAGTGTACTTAGAAATTGCATGTGTTCTGTAAGATGTGTTTTGTCTACTCTGTATCACTCTAATTTTTTTAGGATCCATTAAATAATTATTCTGTTTCTATATTCTGACATAGCGGAATAGGCACAACCAGAGATGTAGCTATCCAAAATACAGAAAAAGTTATAACTGCACCATTGTAGAAAGGGTAAGAATTCCTTGTGCTTCCATCTACCTCTAAAGAATACCTTCTACATCTCACAATACTCTTTTCATTTGAACTTGATTTGTTGATTTTGCATTTCTCTGTCATCTTCAAAAACATGTCTGTCAAAGGCAAACATGAAGAATCAGTCAATGTTAAGATAAAAGTTGTAGAAAATGTTACGGAGAAATTTAATTTGAGTAGATATAGAGGTCAATGAACATGTTCCCTAAAAGTCAAACAGTGCAGGTCTGTTACAAACTGGAATGAAGGATAATTTCAAACCTTCTTGGCAAACCCTTTCTTCTAAGATTCCCCAAGTAAAAAGGTAATTCTGATAGGCTGCCACCCATCAAGCTAAACCTCCTGAAACCTCATCTGTCCAGCTGAGGGGTTCTTAGCTCTTCTATCGACAACATTTCCTTCTTCCAGCCTTAGGAAAGAAATTAAAACAAAAGCACTTGAGATCTTTCCGCTCAAATCCAGCCTTATAGAACATAACAAGCAGTGGTTTTAAATCCCTCTTTTGATGAATTCTGAGCAGAGAATTAGTCTTTTTCATAGCTGCAATACCTTGGGTCATCAATTTATTTTAGCATTCATTGTTGAATCCAAGATTGTTTTATTGGTTGGACTGTATTAGCATATATATGAAGTTGAGACAGTTTGCCCAATATAAAAGGACAGAATAAAAAAAAAAGACCATTAAACATTTGACTATTTTCATAAAGCCTTAAGAAACTTTGAATCATAGAGCTGTAAGTGACCTTTGATGCCATCTAGTCCAACCCCTTGCTCAGTGCAATTACTTTTTATAACATATTAGGAGGCTCTACAGCATATGCCAATTGTGCTGCAATAAAATACCATGAACATTAAAAAAAAAAAAAGCATTAGAACCCAGAAGGTGTTCCATATGGTTTAAAATACCTGGCTAACTCGTGTCTTTACCCTGTAAAGAAGTGACATCATTGTTTCGCTTTTAAGAGCACCCTGAGTCTGACTGGAAATGTTAAAGAGTTGTGGAGATGGAAGAAACTCCCAGTTAGTTAATGCAATGATGTTCCTGGCAAAGCTAACAATTAAATCTTGTGAGGCTACATCTGAGCAGCTCCCTTTGGTTTCTGACATTCACCAGATGGCTTTGTACTTTGTCAGCTTCCCTTGAAGCCTTCTGGGAAGTTGCTGTTGGCAGATTGAAAACCTAAATCAAACATCCTAATCTTTTCTGACACTGTGTGTAAACATGGAAGTACAGAGACAAAAATAAAGCTTTGAGTGTGATTTGGAGATGATTGAAAGGGATTAAAGATGATCAAACCCATGAAATGTTGAAAGAACAAACTGGGACTACCAAGATTTTTTTTTTTTTTTAGAATTAGGAGATTCAGCTATCCAAAAGGCTTATTTAAATCATGTGCTTTAAATGTACCATACAGGTGATCCTGTCTGTTTATTTATCTAGCCGTTTTTTTCAAACCACTCTGAAACTTGTAGAACCAAATTAGAACCAAACAAAAATTCTGTAAAATGAATGAACACACCAACAACTGAGCAGCTAGCCCTTAAAATAGAGGGAGGCGGCTCAGTCCCATCTGACATATTTCCAGTGAGACACAGCTCCTGTCATACTTGACTGTTGCCAAGCTGGATATGACTATTGAGAGCTGGAATCTTGAAGCCTATCAGCTCCTAACCTTAGTCCTTAGATATAAAATTCTTAGTTGACTTAACTTAGACACAAGGCTTAGTTTAGAGGAATTAGCTTAGAACTATAAGTCTGTAGGAACTCAGTGCAATATTTCTGCACTGGTGGTATGTGTCATCATTCTATTTCATTAATAAAGGATGCTTCTTCTTTCTAGCCCAGCCAAATATTTTGAACATTTTTCAGGGCTGTGTCCATGTGTTAAATTATTGCTTTTTGTTCTCCAAACAACAAAATCTTTGTAATAACTGTGATTGCAAAAAAGCTGTTGAAGGTGCTGCCATTCCTTAGGCATTTTAAGGACAGAATTAAATAAAACAACAACATGTGAGTTATACAACTTATGTAATAGGTTAGGATATTCAATATATTAATTTTTGGCTTCCCTGAATTTCAAGAACTGGCAACCAAATGAGTCATACTCTGAGTACATGAGGGTGTGTGTTGTATATTGTGCATACATAAACACATGTATACATAGACATCCTTTTTAAAAATAATATATAGAATCCTGTGTATTAGTTGTATAGTTAAACTGTTGGTTTTTCCTTTATTGGTTTTATAATAATAAATGGAACTGAGGTTCATAATGTTAAGTAAAAAATAGAAAGTATTTCTTAAGAATACTGTAAGCAAAGCCTGGAATTGGCCTGTTGGTATATCAGGATACATTTCCCAGTGTTTATTAGTTTAAATTCTTATTTTTAAACTTGTAGGAGGCAGAATCTAATTTGACATAAGTATCCTCTCTGTGTTACAATATAGAATCTTATAAGCCCCAATGAAGCCTCGGTAGATATACACAGTTGAAGACTATTGTTATTTATTCACTTTATAAATCAAACTTGTTTTGTGAAACTGAATATAATCCAAACATTGGAAATAAGAAGTAATGATGGCATACATCATTGCTGCATAATTTTATTTCATTTTACAGCCTGGAAAATATGGTGAGTTCTATAAAAGTGACAAATGACACAGCAGTGTAATAAATAGCTGTACTTTATGCATTGCAGTTGGCATAGGAGTGTAGATGGAAATTCTTTAATACAAAAGAATGGAGAACTAAGCAACGTCTTCATACAGAAAATAATCTTCTCAGACATTAGTACTGTAATATCCCCGTCAGTTGCACAGTACAACAAGCTAGAAATCAAACAGGAGATGTGACTCAGTATATCACACATACTGGGGATACCTGATGAGAGATGCCTAGAGGTATTTTAAAAAGGCCCTGTTCATTGCTTCCCCTGGAATGCATGATCCAGCACTATACCAGGCCTTAAGGGAAATAAGACGACACATGTTCCTCTTATCCATAATGCTGGGGAATAATAGACAGGAAAAAGACCTATAAAGTAGGAAGACACACTGGTGCCCATAGCAAGCCATAGTGGTGTGCAATGATGATATGCATATAGTGATGTCATCACACAAATGCCACAATTATGTACTAGTACTCTGGCACATGATCGAAGTATGTAAAACATCATGCTGTTTGTGCCATGCACCTTAGATTATTAGCCCCCAGCCTTGCTCTCCTGCAGGCACCCCCAACAGTCCTCCTATTCTCAATTGGAAAAGGTATACTGTGCTTTTATGCACTTGGAGCATCACAAGGCTATGTTATCTCTTCTGTAGGTAGCATTACAGGCATGTGCTCTGCAATGGACTTCATTTTGCCCTAATATTTCTTATTCAAAACAAAAGGCATTAAACTGAGCATACTATTCTCTAATATACCTGTAGGAGCCAAGAGTGGCACAGCTGCTTATGTTTAAGCTTGTTATTGCAATAGTAGATGGGTGGGTGGGTGGTTTCAACCAATTTACTCTTTCAACATGCAAATTAAGCCCAGACAGCTGAATCAATCCAGAATACAAGTGCTGTCTTTATGCACAATTGCCCATCTACCAGAATGACGGGGGATTCCTAACTGGACTGAGCTATAAATGTTTCATAATATATCCGAGTCATAATTTCCAATGCAATATCTAACTTCCTTGTGCTTCTGTCTAATTTGAAATTCATGCAATTGTATTGACATATCCATATCCATGCCAATTTAGAACTAGGCATCTCCTGGTCTTTCACACAGTTTCTTCCCTCCCCCAATTCATGGATAAATTGTCTTTTTATCCTCAGTTTAGACAAAGGATTTCCAACTAAAAGCTTTTTTTTCTCTTTTCAGTGTTTATCTTGAATAAGGATTATTACCTGAAAAGAAAAAAAAGGACACACGCACATACAATCACACATTATTTTCCTGCAGTTCATTTCTATTTTCCCTCTCACATTTCCATGATCAATGATAGTTTAATACCTTCTAGTTCTATTCAAGTATTACAAAAATGTATTGAACAGCATAGATAAGTCTTACTTGACTTTTTAAAAATTATCCATTTGTTATTATATAGTTTCAAGGAAAAAGAAAAAGGAACAAAATTGATACAAATGCAAAATTAACTTTTCCCAAAGTTACTTATACATCTCTTCCGATTGAAAATTACAGGCATGGATTTGAAGGCTGCCACTCAACACACAAACACACTCACATATTTGTTGATAGAGATAAGTAACTAGGAGTCTTGACAACTAATTGTCTGCAGCTTTGTATATGGAAAGGCAAAAAAAAAAAAAAAAAAGGCATCAGATCCAAATTTGGGGGTAGATCCCACTCCGTATTTTGTCTCCATGTAGACAAAGTAAGGAACAAATTGTGTGTTACTATTCTGTTGCAATTAAAAATGTCTTAAAAGCTTTGCTTTTTATTCCCAAATGTTGGGCCTAAACTTTTACTTTGTTTTGATACTGGCCACTGGAATTTCTCTTCTCCCACTCCACTGGACCATAACTTCATTTAGACAGGCTCCTTTTCAAATCCATCTTATCCTTCAAAATCCACAAACCACAGGTTTTCCCTCCATTGGCCTGTCTACACAATAATACATAGGAAGTGGAAACCCATTTTTCTTTTCAGACAGGAGTATGTTATCTAGACTGAAGTTTCATTTCCTAGCATCTTTCTTTGAAACTATCACCTGATAATTATACCAAATAGAAAGTAACCATTAATCAAAAATGTGATATAACCATTTATCATAGTCTTCCTTCTTTCCTATGTGAAGCTTCATAGTAAAAATTAATCAGTGAAACAGAATCTCACCATTATATATCCTCCCTCCTCTGAATTAACTGCCTAAATCTGTGATGTTTAATATGGAAGAGTGATTGAGATCCTAAACTGCCTTTTGTCATTATTGGAGAGTATTTTTTTTTATCTCAGTGGGATTAGTTGTAGTTGTAAACAGAGAGGCAGGGAATTGACTAGTGAGTAGCAGAAAGCCAACCCTAGACTCTCTAAAGGTGTAGAGAACCTGCTGAAGTTTATTCTCCCCAGTCTGGTGACTGTTCTGGGACACAGGTTGGAAACAGTCTTAAAACTGTCCTTGTCATGAATACTGATGGCGAGCAGGAGGGGGCCTCTATCCAGGGGGGAAAACGCATGCGTAGTACTGAGGAATTAAGCAGCCATTCAAAGAGACCCAGATCAGACCCGCCTTAACTTTTGGGGCTTATCTGTCTGGGTTTTCCCACGCTTCTTCAGTTTGTTAGGATTCTGTTTTATGAAGCAGTAATAAACACTAGAGACCTACTCCTTGTCTCAGCGTGGTTTCTGACTGTTAGGACAGTCCTTGATCTAATGAAGATTTTGGATGATCTTCCCTTATCCCAACCACTTCTTCACATAGCTCAAGAGCTTTCAAGATTATACAACTGACTGAAAGAATGGGAAAAAAAAAACACTGATGGGAAAGAATGGGGGAAAGCACCAAAAGAAACATCCCTTCCATGAACTTTTAAAATGAGGATGATTCAGGAACTCAGAAAAGTATGATGTATGAAATTATTCCAACATGCTGCTTTAAAACTGAGAAATGATGATATCGGTTCCCAGCAGAAGGTTGAAACAGAGGTAGCTGTAAGGCTGATCTACATTTCTAAGAGTCATCTACCATTGTTTCCACTAAACAGAGGAACAACAGGCTGGATAGAGGAAAAGGTTTTTGAATTCTGGTGCAGTAGATTATTTGCTAAAATAAACTTAATTAAAGGTTAAAGTAATAACACAAAGATTTCAGATGGTACTTTCCAAATGAGAAACTTCTCTGTATAGGCAATAAATACAGATTCTTAATCTCTTTCTCAGATTCTATCCACATAAATGGGAGGAGGCCCGCTGTTTCTGAGCCACCTCCTCCTGTATATTGTTCTGAAAACTGCTACACTTCTTAGTGATTTAAGAACAAGCTCACATAATATAGGGATCCATCTATACTAAGCAGGCTTAAAAATAAGCTTTATTCAATTCCATTTGTGCTATTGAATCTTTTTATTAGTTACTGCTGTCTTCCAAAAGGCTTTTAAACTCATTATAACTTTATATGGCTTGGCTGCGACTTTCCATCTTGCATCCTGATGGATTATGTACCATTAAGTTGCGTCAACATTTAGCGACCACATAGATTTTCTCCATGACGATCTGTCCCTATCCTGGTCCTTCGGGTCTTCTGATGGTGCACCCATCACCACTGTAACTGAGTCTATCTACCTTGCTGTTGGTCGTCCTCTTCTTCTCTTTCATTCCACCTTTCCCAGGATTAGAGAAGAATTAGAGAGAACTAGGTCTTTGTATAATGTGTCCGAAGTAGAGTTGAGTTTTCCCTTTGGAATTCATAACATAACCCTACCCCAATACATTTCTTGGTCAGAAGCTAGAACAGACATAAACCTAAAACTGAAACTGAAAGATGAGATGGCAGACACAATTTTATACCCTCTGTATAGAATACATACTGTATTCTTCAAATTTCCACTGATGAACCTTGCACATAGAAAATGTCTAAAATACTACTCTGGACATCTAGCATGTAAACTATTCTCTCTTCATTTCTTACCTTATTGACAGAAACCACGTATAGAAGATTGAAAGCACAATATTCTACTTTTTCATTTTTCTCTTTTATTATTAAAATTTAGAAAAATAATATCTTCTACATATGCCTTTCTTTTTAAAAGAATAGATATGGCCAATTTCTTTTACTCTGAAATTGCTATTTTCAATTTCTTTAGGATTCAGCAGCCCCCCATGAAATAAAAAAATTATTTTGGCAGAATCTATTCACCTATCATATTTCTAAAAAGCAAGATAAATGTTTTCTCCTTTGCCTTGGCTCTTAAGTTTTTCATAAAGTATATGTCTTCCAGAGGAGCTCTCCCCACCTACACTCCTGTAATGCTATCATTATCACATAGATCTCCACTCCAAATTTCTTCTGAATTCTGTTTTTTAAAGACTTGTTTTTAAAGAGTTGTTTTTTGTTTTTTTTAAAGCCAGGAATGGAACACTATTTTTAATATATTCCATCTCCACCCACCCGCTTAGTTTTTTAGTCACTTTTCTTGATGGGTGAGAGTTTTGCAGAATAGAAGATATTCATCAATACTAACCTTTGATCACTTGCTTTTGTAAAAATGTTTTTAATCCACTTTCTGAAATACATAAAGGTGAAAGTCAGGTTAATATGGCTAACTCTCAAAGGCATGGATCTATTAAATGTTGCAGGTTCTCTTCAGAAGTGACCTGTTAAAAAATTGATTTACGTAAGTATTGAAAACACACACATTAGTATCCACCTTTATATTTTTAAACTTTCAGAACTACATTGCTACATTTCAAGAAGAGTTAATATTTATGTTAAGTTTCCATGATAGTTCACAAGATCTAGATCTGGCAATTTCATATAAAAATTAGCACAGGACAAACTTCTTAAAACCCTTATTTATTTGTATATAAGCATCTGACAATTAAACAATCCACATATATCTGTAGTCTAGAGCTGTTGATTCAAGGAAGGCTTCTGTCATTTATCTGATGAAATAAACCAAATCAAAATGGTACAAGGTCATTTGAAAGTGAGCTATAATATATTGGTAGATAAATGTCTTTCACTGAATCACTTCAGCATATCTGAAGAATATGGATGGAACTGATAGTTTGAACATTGCTGGTATCTGTATGTATACTTACATATTGCCTAACTTGGGGGTTCCCAAACTCTTCAACTCATTGACCCCTTCATGAAGTTTCAGATTGTTCATCAACCCCCAAACATTATATGAAAATAATAAATACTACTTTAATAGTAATAATAACAATAATAGATAATAGCCATGGAAGAGGTAATAATTAAAATATTATTTAACATACCTTTTTTTTTTTACTGAAACTGTTGATACCATTAATGGGAAGGATGTATCTGATAAGCATAAACAAGGGCACTGATATTTGGTTGGAGATTGGTGAGTTTTAGACATAATTTAACATGCTGGTCCAGGTTCAGTCTGTTCCTTAATTGTCCCAATTGACCTTCTACCATTTATTGACCACCTATTGACCCCCAGACATTTATTGACCCCTTGGATAGTTCCATTGACCATTGGGGGTCGATACTGACCACTTTAGGGAACCCTGGTCTAACTGATGAAATGAAGAGCTAAATGTCTTAGATCCTACTGAAATCCAATGCTGAGTGATTATTTTTATTTCTTTATTTCCACCCCCCCCCTTTTTAAAATAGACATATAATATCTGGGCTGCAAAAATCATGACAACTACTAGATCACAACAATAAGGGTTTTCTGGTTGTTGTTGTTTTTGCTATCAACTATCCCAGATATGATATGCCTAATAAAAACAAATTCCAACATGCAGTCAAGGAGAAACTAAAGACAAATATGAACATGACAAAAGGCTGCAGCATTACAAAGACAGAAATCCAGCTGAACAGAAAGCTATTTAAATCATAAAAATGTTTATTTAAAAAAAAAATTCCAAAGTAGCAGACTTTAAAATGACTTAAAATGACAGATCACACATTACACACTAGCACAGAAAGCTTCATTATACCAAGTCAGATGATTTGTCTACCTACTGCAGTACTGTCTACACTAACTGGCAACTGCTCACCAGAGATTTGGACATGATACTTTCCCTGCTGTCCTTGGATACGCTGGCAATGGGACTTGGAACCTTCTCTATGAAAAACAATGTTCTATCACTGTACTACAGCATACACTAAAATCCAGCACATCTTAAAAAGCAAGAAATTATCTAGGATAGTCTTCAAATGTATGTCTAATTAGGTGATATGTTGATCTGGCTTACACATTATACTAGCTTCTAAGTTTTTGGCTTAGCTTATTGTATGAATCCAGTCACTGAGGTTTATAAATTATATTTTATGGTAGATGTACAAAACTGCACATTCTGGTGTTTCCTGGAATGTTCTATTTTTCTGCTGGAATATACAAATCCAGCATTTTGAGTGGATTGGGTAATTGTTCTGGAAATGCATATTTCACAACTGAAACTGGTTCATGGTGATTTAAATATGGATCATACAATATCTTGATCACTGAGACATCATTTCTGTTCTAGAAGACTTACTTCAAACAAACCATTCATAATGGTCAGATCAGCATATTCAGGAAAAACAATGAACTCTTTAGGAAATGGTATGGTGTTATATGAAACCAGTCATTGATTTTACTTAACATACCATAGTTAGAACAAACTATGGCTTAGCATTCTAGGTGATCCCATCTGCAGGGTATACACACTTTAATTATCTCTTGTTTTCTTTATTTTGAGCTTTAGTAGACTTTGGTTCTAAGAGAGGAGTGGTGGTCTATTTTTTAAGAAAATGTTTAGGGTATTAAACAACATATTTGTATAGTTAGCTTTGTTAATTTGTGAAGCCTTTGTCAAAAGCATTAAGACATCCTGTTTGTTTATTCGTTTAGTCACTTCTGACTCTTCGTGACTTCATGGACCAGCCCACGCCAGAGCTTCCTGTCGGTCATCAACACCCCCAGCTCCCCCAGGGATGAGTCCGTCACCTCTAGAATATCATCCATCCATCTTGCCCTTGGTCGGCCCCCCTTCCTTTTGCCTTCCACTCTCCCTAGTGTCAGCATCTTCTCCAGGGTGTCCTGTCTTCTCATTATGTGGCCAAAGTATTTCAGTTTTGCCTTTAGTATCCTTCCCTCAAGTGAGCAGTCTGGCTTTATTTCCTGGAGGATGGACTGGTTTGATCTTCTTGCAGTCCAAGGCACTCTCAGAATTTTCCTCCAACACCACACTTCCAAAGCATCTATCTTCCTTCTCTCAGCCTTCCTTATGGTCCAGCTCTCACAGCCATATGTTACTACAGGGAACTAAGACATCCTATATTGGTGAAATATATACTTCAATTTTTGCTTGTTTTATTTAACTTCATTGAAATTGTAGCATTTGATGGTAGATCTTAACATTAACCTGCTTCTCCTTTTCAGCACTTTTGGTATCTCCATGTGATCATGTAATATCACATGACAGTATGGCTGCTCCAGTGAATGCCTAAAAAAGGAAGAAACCTTTACAAAGAGACCAGCACTGCTGTTAAGTACACTGGTCTTTTACCATTTTGGAAGAGATCCTTCAACCAGCTGATAATCTAAAAATGTGAAGCCTCCACTTAGCTCACTTAGTTGCTGTTTTAAATAACTATACTGTTATTGTAAAAATCATTAGAAAAAAAATGCTGGATCCCCAAAATATCCTCCCAAGACAAAAGTAAAGTCAAAGAAATATTTAAGGAACTAATTGCATATCTATGCTATTGGTTTCTGGATTTTTAAAATACAGGTAGACTTCACTTACTGACTGCCTTGTGCAGTGACTGTTTGAAGTTAGGATGGTGCTGAAAAAATAACTTTTAGTTTTTCAGCATCTCTTAGTCATGTGTTCACCATTACAGTCAGTATGTGTTGTCCTGTGCCCAACCCTTTTTTTCCTTCCCCCACTCTTGCAGAGTGGAGAGATTGCCTAAACAAGTGATCTCTTTAGGTAATCTCTCCTGTGCCTGATCTTTTCCTCCCCACTTTTGCAAAGTAGAGAGATTGGAGAGGAAGGGATTACAAAAAAGTAAACAGTTACACAATGGGGAATACACACTGAAAGGAATGCACTAGCATCAGCTGTTTGCCTAGTATGCTTGGTGCTGGGAACCATGAAAGTGCTAGGCAAACAGCTTGGGCCAGTGCATTGCTTTCAATGTGTATTCCCCATTGTGTGCCTGCTTATTCTCTTGTAATCTCTTCCTCTCCAATGAATGTAAATACAAGCATTAATTCCCTTCTTGCTTGTTGAGCATCCCAAAGGGTGGGAAGTGGGGAAAAAGGAAAGCTGAAGTAAAATCATAAGCATATTCACAGTCTTGTGTTTTCCACTTAGTGACCACATCACTTAGTGACTAAGTTGCCAGTCCTAATTGTGGTCACTAAACAAGGACTACCTGTATACTTCTATTGTACTAATCTAATTAATTAAAAAAATAGTATTCATGAAAATTATAGAGGCAATAATAATTGAAAGAAAAAGGGACCCAGAATATGAGATTACAGACAGAAGAGCTTCAAAAATGTTGACCATATTGCTTGATTTTTTTGGGGGGGGGTCAAAAGATAAGGGGGGAAGAAAGACGACTTCCTGGACTGGGATTGAGAAAAAGAGAAACCCAGCTCCAGAGTAATGGCCAGCTCTTTTATCCTACAACTGAGTGTAAGCTTAACTTTACCCCTCTCCCTTATCAGGCAAAATTGATGCTCAGCAGTTTATCTTACAAAGAAATGACTGTCACAATTATGCAAAGGCATGACTAGCTGACTGCTACAACTGAACATATAATTTTGATTTTTTTTTCCCCCTTCCTGATCCATTTCAATGTAATTAAGAGCAATCAGTTCAAATTTCTCAGCTGTAATTTGGGACAATTCATACCAGTTTCCTCAAAGGCCAGATTCCCTAAGCATTCTAACTAGAATACATAGTATGGATTTTAACAGCAAGAGAAATAAGGATTACAATTTCTTTCCATTTGGTGCCTCATTTTTAACGGTTATGAGATTTAGTTTTTGTTTATTTTTTGGAAAGGAACTTTGCTATATATGTTGAAAACATCTTTGTTTAAGAAATCTGGAAGGGATTTTGGGTATCAGATATTCTAATCAGGGTAATTGTGTGTGGAATTATTTTTCAAATGAAGTCATGTTTTACAATAATAGGGAGATGTTGCTGCCATATGGTGGTTGCAAAAATCTACTTCTGAAAGTGAATTGCTTATATTGTACATCTGTAAAGAAGCTGTAATTGCCAGCTTTCCCCACTAGGTTGTAGAAAGAGTCTATAGAATTTGCAGATGTTAGCATACGTTCTAAATTTGTTCTGCATATATTGTAATGTGCTAAGCTAATCTTTAATTAATAATTATTCTATACAGGATGCAAGAAGATAGACAGTTGAGCCTCTGAAACATGAAATAACTGCTTAAGTAAAATCTAGACTCTTCATTTTAAGGCATATTAATTACATGGTCTGAATTCAATGATACACATATTACCTTGAATCCCAGAACAAGGTGATGTCATGCCTGCCTCTGAAGAGTTGGATTTGTTGTCGCTTCAGAATCAGGACTTGCAGGAGACAATGGCATCAGAGACATCTGGAAGTGAGTCCTTCTCTTAGAGAGGGCCCAGATGGAGATGATGCACAGATGGAATTTACTCCTCCTCTAATTTTAAAGGGTAGAGGTCATTGAGGCAGCTGAAACAAAGAGGTAGGGTGGACAAGTTAAAGATCTGGGCAAGAATTCTTCTTGCAGAGTAGTTAGGCAATCCCTGGAAAGCTACTCACCTTTTCAGATTTTGCCTGCCTTTGACCATTTTTTGATGTTGCTCGCAAGTGAAGATGTTCCCTGAACATCTTGTGACTTTCTCTCTGGAGCCCAGATCTATATACCATAACTCTAGGCCTGTGTTGTGACCATCTCTTCTCATCTAACCTTCTGAACAAAACTTCAGCCACTAAATGAAGAAAGAGCTATGCCCTACAGACATCACAAACTGTGAGAGGTTGCACGTTTCGGCTTCTCTAACCAGCTTTTGTGAGTGCATGTGTTAGACCAGCTATACCAATCATTTAAGAATGACTGATAACATTTACAGTTATAAAAGAAGGCAGCTGCCATTCTATTAGAATGAGAAGATTAGTCCAGCAAATAGTTCCAGTTTTCTATAATAAGGAAAATAAAAAGGATAAGAATTATAGGAGTTTTCTATAATAAGGAAAATAAAAAGGATAAGAATTATAGGACAGTAAATGACCTGGCAGTGATTTTGATCATTTTGAAAGCCTGATGATTTTTCAGACTCTTTGAAGATTACCCCTATTAAGTTTTCATTCCAACCTTTTTTCCAGTTATGTTAATGCAAATGTGTTTTTTACATATGTAGGCAGGTTTTATTTTTTTAAACAGGCTCTGAAATGTATATGGAACATCTGGGTATTATGCACTGAAATCACAGTCATGAGTGACCAAATTCCAGACATGACCCTGATCCTACCCTAAACTTTAGTTGCTGAAGCTGCAAGGTGAATTCAGAGTGAAACTTGAGTCAGAATGAAAAAGGCAACATGCGGACCATTTTCCCCATACTTATAGCAGGCCCATCCAGTCATGGAGTGGAGGAGGGTTGATGATACCTATCTTATTTCAGACATAGGTTTGGCCAAACCCTGTCTGCACTTAGCAATTTTAGTATGGCTAAGGACTGCAGTGGGTAAGACCACCACGCAGAGAGAATGGGATCAAGAGGCCAAATAGGCAGGCCTGGGAAAAATTAAAAACCAATAAACCCCAGATCCCCTTTAAAACATTTATTTTTTACATTGAGAGAAAGCAGCTGTCAAGATTTAAATAGGAATTTGTGGAAGTTGGTTTTTATCTTCAGCAATGAGTTTGGAAGGAAGCTCTGAAGTTGTTCTGTGGCCTGTGAAATGGGTAGTGCTGTCTCATTTCCTTTTCTTCAGTGAAGAGGTTTTTGAGATCTGGGTTTACAGTACGCTTACTTCAAAACTCCATGGCATGGGACTGTTCTCCCTCTCCCACTCTCATGTATATACAAGGCTTTCCTGCATTGCTAGGAAAAAACTCAAGATCTAATAAATAAAAATCAATTAGAGAGAAATATGCTGAAATTCATATTACTGGAAGCCCAATTCAAATTCTACCGAGTTGCAAAGAAAAATATTAACAGTAGCTTTAAATGGCTTGATTTTTTTCTTTATTGTCTGTCCATATATTGCTAAAAAACATGTGGCCACTGGCTATTTTAAGCAGTTTTTGGATCTACATGTCTCCAAAACATAATTTAGTTATTGTTATTTCCTGCTTGTTATATTGGTAATGCTTTGTTTTTAATTTAACCTCTGCATCAAATTTTGACTGCTGCTTTGTTGCCAATAATACTAGAGAGAAGTTATCAGAAGGCTTGGAAATAACTCCAAACCATTCAAGGGGGGAAAAGTCTGTAAGACAGTAGGGACCTGAAAGAATAGCCCATGGCTCCTGAGCTGGTGGGAAGCTTAATTGAATGGATGATCATAGTAAAAAAACATGACTGAACCAGGACAGGAGCACTGCACATGGCAACACAGGAGATTCCACTTTTTAAAGTATATTTTCAATTGTGCCATTATGATAAAACATTCATATGATTGAATTATATTTCCATTCATTAAAAGACTTGAATTGTAACATAGTTCAAGGGAAACAACTGTTTATGCTTAATTATTTGACATAGAATGTAAAAAGTTCCACCTAAGTTAACAAAAACGTACATTCTCTTGCTGTTGAAGTTGATCCAATTAAAAATATGTATTTGCATCATAGACTTTCTTTAATTGTTATATATTTTATGCAAATTAGAACAATATAATTGAAAACTTGCACAGAAATTCAAAGTGGTTTCTGCAATTACTAGCAATCTCAAATGTATGTGGGTTTGAGAAAGAAAAAAGCAGGAAAAAAGACAGTATAAACTTTGTGTGGGAATTCATTAAAGCAAAATGAAGTTTCCATTGAAATGCCAGGTTGGTTGGTTAATACCCCCATTTTAAGCTGCTTTTTATGATTTGAAGTAGTTTTATAGCTTCATAGTAAATTATAAGAAGTGAAATGGAGATAATATAAACCTGAGTTTGCAAAATGGCCGAAGATTCTGCTATTTTCATAACATGCTGTTATTTGGCCATCAGTAAAGAAGAAATGGCAAGGAATAATAGTGAAATAAAATATTAAAATAAAAAGCAAATAAAAGCTATATCCTTTTTAAAAACAGGATTCTCTCTGTGTGTCTACACACAAATGGAATAGAACTCAGAACACTGTTTGGGCCAACTCAGGTCAAGTTCCTGAGAAAAGCAAAAAAGCTCTAATTTAGTGTTTAGACAATAAAAAATAGAGTAGAAGAAGAATTAGCAAGCTGCTTCTATATATTAATGATAGCAACACAACCGTTTCAATCCCAGTTGCCAAAACTAGGATCTCCTGTTACATGCTATGTTTGGCTTCCATGGAATCCATCTGTCAAAGCTCCTAGTGGGGTATATTTCATCTGGAACTGTGAATTGTTGTTAAAGGACCCCTGTGAAAAATCCTGCCCTGAGTGGAAAAGATTATTTTGCACTGCATACCAAATATATAGTGTTTATATGCAATGTCAAAGCAAGCTATTAATAGAAGGCAGCTAGTAACAGAAGGCTACATGCAGAGACTGGAGAATAAAGATCAAAAAAGGATAGCGAGAGAAAAGAAAGGTTAGGGTGATATATAGAGAATTTATATAATGTATGGCAAACATTTCCTCTTCTTGGGACTATGACTAAGATCAAACATGATAAACCACAAGTTTGTGTTAACCATGTTTTGATAAATATTCCACTAAGCCTTAGTTCACATATCACATTGAGCCAGCAAACAAGATATCTTATTGCTTAGAATAATGTACTAACCCAGACAAAATCCACTTGGCCTATATTTCTCCCTGCAATTCTAGTCCCTGTTGTGTCTATTTATGACAGGATCTAAGCTCTCAGACTGAAAGCTTGAGAACAACAACACTTTCACATTTGATGCCAGTTTGGTAGATCCGATAAAGAAAAAGCTGGCAAAGAAGTTGTCATTGGACACAATCAGCAGGGAAACCTCTACTACCTTCTCTCTCTCTCTCTCTCTCTCTCTCTCTCTCTCTCTCTCTCTCTCTGTGTGTGTGTGTGTGTCTGTGTGTTTTAAGCAAGGGGTAACTGATGGAAATCCTCTGAATTATTTCAGTGCAGGAACTGCTGTGCAGAGACCATGTGTGGCCCACTAGCATTCCTTTCCCAGGCCCCAGAGTGGTGCAAGCCACAAATTTTAGTCCTTTTTTGAGTCACTGTTGCATGTTTTTGAATATATATTTATATGCGTCTCTCTCTGTGTGTGTATGTGTATACACATTATTATATATATATATATATATATATATATATATATATATATATATATTTTAAAAAAAGGCCAAATAGGTACCTTAAACCTTGCAGAAGCCTGCATGACCTTATGAAATTGCTAGCTGACCAATGGATCCTGGCACCACTCACTTGGTAAGTGCAGCCCTTGAGATGCCACACAAAGCTTGGTCCGGCTTTGAGCTGCAGGAAATTCTACCCTCTGACTCTAGTTCAAGTTAGGTATGTCAGGATCTCTCCTCATTTTGTTCACCCTGCAGTCAGGGGC
Organism: Candoia aspera; assembly: GCF_035149785.1. NCBI lineage: Eukaryota > Metazoa > Chordata > Lepidosauria > Squamata > Candoiidae > Candoia > Candoia aspera. Next base: position 214,170,187 of record NC_086153.1, read on the forward strand.
ATTCTGCAGCTGAGAGCTCCCCAAACTTCAACCCAGGTTTTTCACCCAGTACAGCAGTGTGTGTTGTGGTAGGCATATATGCATCAGATATATGCTCATCTGATTTTATTTTTATTTTGAGTTAGACAGGACAATGTATTAAAAAGAGCAGGTATATCATCCAGCCCTTGTCCATATGGCCAAGGCTTGACAATTTGGTTAAGCACGAGCAGTGGAAGTTGAATTTAAACAAGGACTAGATTTTGGCATAATTCATTCTTCACAAGCTTAGTTTTTCTCACTCGCTTCCTAATGGTTAATGCAGCAGGTTTCCCGTGGCATAAATATTTCTCCTATGAGATCACAAACACATAAAGCAGAACTTAAGGACCATGTCATCAAGCAGCTTTTCTCAGGCCATGCTGCTGAGTTTGAGTTTTGTGCTTATTATTTATCTCAGAGCTATAAGACAATTGGGATAATTTGCTAGCACCATATGAATTGTTTGAAATTTGGGATGCAAACAAGCCACCTCCCAAGAAAGCATGGATGATTATTTATTATTCATGACACAGAAAGCTATGGAGTATTAGGACAGTAAAGACCCTCTTGATGAAAAGAAGTAAACACCAGTAGAATAAATTCTTTAGAGTCACATGGCTGGTCACATAAATGTAGATTCATAGCAAGGTTTACAAGCTCCTTCAATATTCATTGTTTCTTCAGAATGCTTATTCTTGAAGAATAATTCTGAACAGTTGCATAATTCTAAGCATTCTGTTGAGGTTAAACAGACCTGGAAGGCAACACAAACAGAAAAGCTGTCATAGCATGTATGTGTGATTAACAATGAAATCCACAGTGCTTAAAGCAGAGGCTATTCAGAAGGGAGGAATAGGACTAGAGTTCTAATAATCTAGAAGTTTGGGTCTTTGCTTTCTCTCCTTGGTAGCTTGTCATATGCCCTAATTTACAGTGCCACCCAGAAGGGTCATCTTTGTCAAAGGACATGCCTCTGTTTGAAGTCATCTTCTTCTATAGATCCCAAGTCCCCTATTAATAAATCATTGCTGAAATATGATACAGAAAGGAACAAATTAAAAACTGTATAACCAAACAGATTATTTAAATTATTGTTAAATTGAGAGCCAGTTTGGTGCAGTGGTGAAGGCACCGGGCTAGAAACCAGGAGACTGGGAGTTCTAGTCCTGCCTTAGGCACAAAGCCAGCTGGGTGACCTTGGGCCAGTCATTCCATCTCAGCCCTATGAAGGAGGCAAGGGCAAACCACTCCTGAAAAACCTTGCCAAGAAAACTGCAGGGACTTGTTCAGGCAGTCTCTGAGAATTGGACTCGAATGAATGGATTTAAAAAAAAAACAACCAACCCAAATGGATGCAAAATTTGAGAAAGGTAATTATAATGGACCAATGGGAAGGGCTATTGAAAAAAAAAATCCATAAAATTTACTTCAAGCTACAGTCTAAGGGAAAATTTATACAAAATATTTTACATGGTATATAACTCATTTACAATTGCTAAGATAGATAAAGCATGTAACAACAAATATTGGAAATACCATAACAAAGAAGGTGGTCATGCAAAAAAAAAAATCAAAAGTATAGGAAAGAAATACATAAAAAAATGAAAAATCTAAAAATAAAATATAATCTGAAAGTGCATATTACTATTATGCATAATTCTAGAAAACAATGAAAAATATTATAATTTACACAGATACATAGTGACTGCAGCAAGAATAAACCTAGCACAACATTGGAAGAGATTTCTTGCCTATGATATCAGACTGGAAGACTAACATTGGAAAATATGTTGCAATGACAAAATTGACAGTATATATATCCACAATAGAAGTTTAACTAAATTCAAGCAGGAATGGCTCCGTTATGTACAATGTATAACACAGGAAGGCATATTCAGACATTTGGAATATGATTTTTAGGACTCAGAGACCAACAGAAATGACTGATGTCTGATGTAAAGTTCAAGTATCTAAACTGTAGATAGTGGTTGAAGATACATATGGAAGGGAAGGGGGGATGCATCACTAAAATAATAAGCTACTTTTTCTTCTTTTCATTTTTTTTTAATTTAAATGTAGCAGTATTTTTGTTTCACCTTACTTTTTTTCTATTGTTTTGTGTATTGCAATATTTGCTTTCTTAAACTTTTTTTTTCAATACTGCAACAATAAAACAGATTATTAAACAAACAAAGAAAATAAATCTCAAGTCCCAAAGTTTGGGTATGGCAACCAAATATCTTCCAAAGCAGTTACTAAATTGAAATTTTCAGTATGCTAGGGAAAGAAAATTATTTAATAACTTATTAGACAAGGTGACTGGGGAGTTATATGAATTATATTGGATCCACTGGTTAAGGTTCTTGTGTCATCAGTGTGCTGATGATATACAATTGTACATCTTGATCCCAGGCCACCCAAGTGATTCTACTGCTGTCCTGTCCAGAAGCTCTGTGGGTCTGGATGGGGAGGTATGGGGTCAAACTCAATCATGACAAGACTGAGTGGCTGTGGATAGTGCCCCGCCAGGCCCTGGGGACCTTCCATCTCTAGTCTTGGATGGAGTAGCACTTCCCCATTCAAAACTGGTGAGGAATCTGGCGGTCTTCTTGGACTCATAGCTTTTGCTGGAAAGGCAGGTGGCAGCTATGGCCAGGAGGGCCTTTGCACAGATCCATCTAGTGGGCTAATTGCACCTGTTCCTAGATTGGAGGGCCCTTCGGATGGTCATTCACACCCTAGTTATCTCACAAATGGAATACTGCAATGTGCTGTCCATCAGATTGCCCTTGAAGACCACTCGGAAGCTACAGCTGGTTCAGAACACATCAGTGTGGGTAGTAATGGGCATGCTGTAATATGCCCATGTGATGCCACTGCCCCATGAGCCACACAGGTTGTCATTTGGCTTCTGGGTGCAATTCGAAGTACTGGTTGCCACCTATAAAGCCATTCATGGCATAAGGTCTGATTATTTGAGGTACTGCCTATCTTGGAAGTGTGCCTTCCCTGTTGCGGTGCCTGGAATAGCATTGTCCCAGAAGTCCATATGGCTCCCACTCTGATGAAGATTAGGAAGTCATTGAAAATGTGGCTATTCTCCCAGGCCCTGAAATAGAGTGGCTGTTGAGCCTCTGTGGGACCTTTTGTCTGGTTTATATGGTTTCCTTCTGAATGCATATGATCTTTGCTTTTATTTTACTATTTCCTATTTTTAAAATTGTAAGCTGCCCAGAGTCATATGGACAGCCTCTAAATTGTCTGTCTGTCTGTATAAATAAATAAACTGATACAGTCACCAAGAGATGAGCTTAACACAAGGTTGTATTTACCTTTGCCTTTATATTTTATTTTAATGAGAATTAATGTTAAATTTAAACTCCTGACTTTACCCACTACTTTTGGAGAGAAGCTTTTGGCATGTCATTCAAAAGCCTGGGACAACCATCACTACTTTTATAGTTTCATTCAAACACAAGAAAGAGTAGCAAGGGCTGTGAAATTACTCATCAGTAGCCCCTGGACAGCAGACTGATGAGGCACACCAATCATTTGGACGTAGTCTTTCCCCAGAGATGAGATGTATTTATTTTATTGGTATTATAGAAGTCTCATATGAGATGTCAATCAGAATCAAGGAGATATATACAGTACACAGGTAGGGCTATCATAGCTGGGTTGCAACATTCCAGATGACCATGAGATGGCAGACAAGAGTCCAGCTTTTTGCAACCCAGCTATGGTAGCCCTTTGTAGCTCCATTACTCTGACCAGAGAGATTACATACACCATCCTCTGCTCTACTACTGAGCTCCTCTTCAGTGGAGGTGTCCAGGCATTGGACACCTCCACTTTTTTTTCTGAAAAGGCTGCTACCAAAGAAAAGAGAATAATTTTTGTTTTGCTGAAAAGGCTGCTACCGAAGAAAAGAGAACAATTGTTAAGTTGCACCATTTAGGCTGCTCTTGTGACAAATTAAGCCTTGCTACGCTCCGCTTACCGTGGAGGTTACTGATAAAACTTTCAGCCGAACTTTATTGTCACTTTTAATGCCAGCTGGATAGCACTGTGAGTTTATTTACACATTATGAATGAGCTAAGAAAAGCACTTTTCCCCCTGATCTGATGAGCTGTTGGTCTTACTTGAAAGCACAGCTGTTGAAGTGGAAGCTTCCTTGTATATTGGTATCTCAGAGGAATATGTTCTTTAATTTAACAGTGGGAAAGCTTAATAAACTGGCAATGATTGAAAACTAATTGAATTTGGTCAATTAGAAAAAAATGCAGTGGATGTAATTTCAAAAATGACTATTAAAAATAGCACAGGAAAATTATGTTTTCATTAGCTATTGTAAATTAGACCTCAAAGGTCTACCACTGTTACACAAAATAGGAGACATACAGTATATAAAGTTAAATTATACCTCTTAGCAGTACTAAAAGAGTCACCCAAGAATATATGACCATGTGGCAAAAGGAGGCTAGAAGTCAATAAACCAAAATGTCCCACAGCTAAAATAACTTACATTAATATTTTCTCTGTTCTTTGTAAGAAATTTAAATGAAAATCTATGCTTGTGTTCATGCATAAGCTTGATTTTATGAATCAATGCCAGTTAATATTATTATGGATGTGCAAAGGATTCCAGTTAATATAATTTATTTGGTACAAAGAATTTTTAACTTTTTTTGACCCAGGAATATTCCTTCTGTGCTAGTAAGATGCTCACCTTCTTCCCTCCTTGCTTACCTTGTTAATGGAAAATATTTAGAATGATTTTTGTCTGTCTAAAACCTTCCTAATATCACTGACTGATAACCATTACATTGTTTATTTAATGGAGGGAAATTCAAACAGAGTCATCTCAGATTCCTTCTTTTCACCTCTCCATAAAATTAACACTGTGAGCATAAAATGGATGCACTAACTGGATATCATTATGCAATATATTGTATAAATGAAAATTCCATTTGATTTCTTGACACAGTTAGCAAATTAGAATCATGTTGAAGGAAAGGTGTGCATATTTAGCAGCTGAATATATTATTTGTAGTGATAGCTTTTCCTTCTTTCTCTTTTTTTATCAAGTTTTGCTAACTATTTACAGATGCATCATATAGGCTTTTAAAGACACATATTCTAGTTAGTAGTATATCCTTAGTCCCCCTAATGAATTATAAGAGCCAGTTCGGAGTAATGGTTGAGGCACCAGGCTACAAACTGGAAGACTGTGCATTCTAGTCCCACCTTAGGCATATGTAGTAGATACCTAAATATATGAAAGGTTGACATCCTGTGGCAAAAGCCATATCTGACTGAACATGAAAGTCACAGCTATTTACATAGCTTTACTCTTTAGGAGGCAGAGACTGAATACAGGCATTCATTTCATCTTTCTGCATCATTAGGTGATGACCAAAATTATGTTCAGTGTCTCTTAAAAGCATGTTCTCTTTCCTTTCTATTAAGTGATCTGTATTTTAGGGCTGCCTAATGCTTGCCAAGAACTTATTGGAAAATGCATCCTTAGGACTAAATCTCAATAGAATTAAGTATATAAAAGGTGAAACTCCTGATAACAACTCTCTTCAGCTTTGCTTTTGAATTGGTTGATAATTATTTTAGTTATTAACGTATTTCATATAGCAGTTATCACTGTTGTTGCCTAAATTGTTTTGAGCAATCTCATGATGGAAAGGTAGAGTACAGCTTGAAAATATAAATAATAAAAATGCTACACAACTAAAGCCTTGATTCATTTCTGATCATATATCACAGCTGCTGTTCATAGATATGGATGTTGCATTCCCTTTCATTTTGTATTAAGATGCATTCATTCTGTGAAATAGGAAGGTAAGTGTAAATTAAGATATTTATTTCCTGCAAGATTTAAAGAGGTTATATTTAAAACAATGTATATTTGGGGAGTTTGAATAGCTGTTGTAAATCAGATGTTCAGTTTTTAATCTGTCTGAACCTCTTCTTTCACATATATAGTATCACCATTATGAAATTTAGGACATTTCCCTAAAGAAATTCCCAACTTCCTTGGCACCCAATGCAGTTTGCTCTGGCTGGTACTCGAAGCCATGAGCAATTGGTGAACTTATGTTTTATACAGGCAGGTTCCTTGATTGAAATGCTCAGACTCTTAATTGACTTGGAGTCTCTTTCCATATATGGAGGCTTCAGCAAATTGCATTCAACCCATGCAGTTGAACTGGATCATAGCCACACTTCAGATGATGAGAGAAGATGATTTATAAGATCCAAAAAAGCAGTAATGGGTCAGGTCAGCACATATTAGTTTCTTATGGTCATAGAAATGAATCAACTCTTTAGGGATCCACTATTCTGTCCCCCCCCCCCACAATATCTCTTTTTCCCTCCCCTAAAATTTCAGTGTCTGGATCTTTTGTGAGGGCCTGAGTTCTACAGCTCATACTTATGGCACTTATTTTCATTTACTGTGTTTGTCTGAGTCTTTTCTCTGTGAAGAGTGGCTAACAAGTAACAAAGAGTATGCAGAATGACTCAGCTCCTTTTTTTGGCTCCATGTTCTTCAACAAGGAAGAAGGAGCAGGATTCAAGCTTAAGATTAATAGAAATATGGTAAAAAAATACCAGTTTAAATCTCCAGGGCCAGATAAATTGCATCTTACAGTACTGAAGGAAGTTGCTATTATTTCTGAGAGATCATTGAGTTTGGGGAACTGGAGGATGACAAATTTCCTTATTTCCAATAGGTGGGGAAAGAAGATATAGGAAACTATAGAGTAGTCAATCTCATACAAATACCTGGGAAGATTCTCAAGTGGATCATAAAAGATTGACCTGGGCATCTTGAAAACAATGGAGTAATTAGCAGAAATCAGTATAACCTTGTCTTGTTTTATGATTGGATTAGTAAACTAGTTAAATATAAGCTAGATGGCATGATAATAGGGAATGCATAGCTGGGTTGAAAATTTGTACCATCAATGGCTATTTATCAAACTGTAAGGATAGACCAGGTGGTGTGTCACAAGGCTTAGTCCTGGGTCCTTTATTAATGACTTGGTTGAAAAGGTGAAGATTTTTATGAAATTTGCAGATAATACCAAATTGGTTAATAGCTTAGAAGAGGGACAAAAAAATTAAAAAGGTGTTACTAGGTTAGAGAAATGGCCTAAAATTATCATAATGAAATTTAACAGAGATGTAGTAAAAGAAATCAAATGTACAAGTCTATGATGGGGGATCCCTGGTTTGATAATAATACTTGCGAGCAAGATACTAATTGACTGGAAATTGAATATGAGTTAGTGGTGTAATACGGCTGCAAAAATACAAATGCAATTTTAGGTTGTACTAACAGATCACAAGAAATACTATTTTCATAGTATTTTGCATTGGTTAGACCCTGTTTGAATATTGCGTCCAGTTCTGGGTACCATACCTTAAGAAGAATCCAGGCAAAGTGCAAAAGATCCAGAGAACAGCAATAAGGATGAATAGAGGACTAGAAATTAAGTCTTATGGAGAGAGAGTGAAGGGATATGGAACGTTTATCATTGAGACAAGATTGGTGATATAAACATATTCTTCAAATAGCAAAAACCATGTCAGATAGAAAAGGTCATGATCCCTTCTCTGCTGTTTCAGAGGATAAATCATACAATAATGTGTTTAAGTTATAGAATGGTAGATTTCAATGAAATGTTAGATAAAATGTCCTACGAAAAGGCAAGTGGGTGCTGAATCCAGTAGCTAAAGAAGTAGTGACTCGCCTTTGCTGGATGTATTTACAAGGAGACCAGACAACCATCTCTCAGTTATTCTTTAATTTGAATTCCTGCACAAAGCAGTAATAATAGTATAAATGGCCTTAATTACTCCTTCCAGTTCTATGATTCCATGATTCACCACCATCCATTGTGATTGTTTTTGCTTTATTATGTGACCACAATATGCAGAAATGTAAGACAGTTGTCCTAAAAGTTTATAAGGATAAATAAAAAGTTTATTTCTGGATAAACTTTCATAAGATGTATTCTACAGCTAACATTTTTCATCCGTGCCTTGCCTTGAAAATTACATGCTGTATTCACCAAGAAAAGTGAGGAATCTGTACTGTTAAGAGGTTGAATATGTGTGCATGAATATATTGTTTAACTAGACTAGGAGACATAAGAACTTAGAAATCTATCTTTTACTGTCTCAGACTGTTAATCCATCTAAGTACTATGAACAATAGGCTGACTCCCACAGCATGTGAAGCCTCAATAGGACTTCTTGTTTTTGGCTTAGTGCACCCCACCCATTATGACTTAGCCATAATAGACAATATGGGTTTATTCAATTTTTTAAAAAAAGAAACTGTCTTATCATTATGGTGATGCCACTTATTATCTCCTACCAATTACTCTCTTTTTGGTGCTGTTATACCCGGGGACAAAACAACAACAACAACAACAGCACATAACTAGTTGTGTGTGATAAAGGATTCCTGATATCCACTAATCTTTTATAAAAGGTCATTACTTCAGTGGTGTCCAGACAAGAATACTCAATCAGGGGTCATAAGCTTTCTGGTGAACTACAGTACCGAAGGTCAGATAACTCTTTCACATTTTTGTCTTCTCCTTTGTTTGGTCATCATCCAATAAACAGATCTCATTATTTAGCACAGTTACTTAATTGGAAGAGCAGCTAAGCAACACATCTCTTACTCCTGCACTCTGCAAAAGCCTGGATAATAGATTCTGTATGACAGTCTCAAGCCAGTGAAATCTTGTCCTGCTGCATTGTCAGGGAGGGAGGGACATGCATTTCATACCATCCATTTTAAGCATTCCAAATCATGTTGCAAATATGCTTCCATACTGCATACCATCTTGTTTCTCTGACCACAAGCAGCAAAGGGACTTCTAATACCATAAGGGTGAATAATTTTTATGGCAAAAAGTTCATAACTTAGGATCCTCTAAGATCCTAAGAAGAGAACAAAATAACTCCTTCCATTTGCATGGTTTATGATATAGAACTGTGGCTAAGTTTAAATCAGGGCAATAATGCTGTGTTTCCTTGACTACTGAAGTAGATTAACTAATAAAATGACCCACAATATGTTTGAATTGTACTCTTAATGTATTTCCTCAACACACAAACTTACTAATGCTACCTTTTTCCTATAATAATTATAATAGATCAGTGTGTGCCTTTATATAAATAGCCTTTATATAATGGCACAGAACATCTCCAGACTGTTAATGATGCCTTTTGAAGTACTGAATTGTTTGCTTAGAGCTGAGGTTTCAAATGATGTGCCTTCAGGGAACTCTTAATACTCTGATTGCTTTTGCTTGCAGAAGACATCTTTGTTCATTTTCTCCAAAAAGCAGCCACAGAAGCGAGCTGGGTGTATGCTAGGTATCCTTAGGGTAATAATGACATTTGACAACTCCCACTAGGGTTCTGCTTACATTGACCATATGTCTAAAGTATGTCCCAGGTTACCTGATGTGACTACTCATTTCAAAGTGAGCTGAGATCTTCTAAGATCACTTGCCTCATGCATTGATCTTGCAATTCCAAGGACTCCCTACATAGTAGGTATAACACTATTGAAAAGGGGTATTAATAAATGAATTTGCTTATTAATAAATTAGAGACTGTTCTGAAGAAGAATAGAAAAATTGGAATATATTTAGCCAAGAAAATGCAAGATTAATGGGGAGGCATGATAGCTAGTCATCTTTAACTGTTGGTTCCTTAGAGAAATAGCCATGTTAATCTGTTGAACCAAAAATAAGTATGGTGACACTTAATTTGTCAAAGATTTATTCATTATTATATTAGCTTTCATGGATAACAGTCCACCAAATGTATGAAAGTATTTATGCAGAAGTTGGATGCAACCCTGTTGTCAGAGATGCTGTACCTGCATTTTGCATTGCACAAACATGCATTGGACTAAATGACTGCCAAATTCCCATCTATCCTGTGATTCACATTTAACTCATGACCAAGTGCTGCATTTCATTTTCAATGGCCCTTATTTCAGAGGACCACAATCTTATCTGAAAAACTAAAAGTACTCAGTAATTTCATGAATAAATGTTCATATTCACTGGATCAAGAATAGCAATATGTTGATAGCTTACCCTGCACATAGACTTCAGATAAACTGACAAATTTTCTTCAGCTAAATGATGAGTTTTGAATGATGATGGCAGTTTTAATGTTACCGATTATCAGATTTATCTGAGCATATATTTTGACCTGTTTCTTTATGGAATCCAGGTAACCATATTCAAAACCCATTATGGCACAATTAGAAAGTTATATTATCTCTGTGATATGCCTATGCAGATGGTGCCAATGGTTTGGTTTTTTCAATTATAAGTTGTTTTTCTATTAAGAGGGACTTTTAGTGAGATATGGGCTGCAGCTCAGGAGAACTGGGAAGAATGTGTTCAAAAGCCTTGCAAACTTGATCCATAGGGCTTTAAACTGAATCCTGTGGGGGATGAAGAAGAGAGTCCAGAAGATAGTGTGATGCCAACTACTGAGAAAAGGAATGGGAGTGATACACAAAATGTAGTACTAACAAATAATGAGCATGTAAATATAGGAAGGAAAGATCAAATTATAGAATCCAAGGTTTCCAATGTTGCCAGACAAGGATATGCAGAATGAACAGAAAAAAAATACTAGAAGTTTCTGTGTAGAAAGGCAAATATGATTTAGTAGGCATTACTGAAAACTGGTGGGGAAAAAATCTTACGAATAGAATGCAAAGATTGAAGAGTATAACTTATTCAAAAGGAATAGACCTGACAAAAGGGGATGAGGAGTAATACTCTTTGTAAATAAAGAGCATGCATGTATAATGATCCAGGAATCTGACCATGAATGTTAATTTGAAAAGATTTGGTTAAGAATATAAGGGAGAGAAACAAGAATGTGGGAATGTGTTCCATTCCAGCAGATATGCATAATGCGTTCCTAGATGAGATTATAGAACTTTCAGGGAGGAGAGACATCATAATAATTCAACCACCCAGACTTCCGTTGGAATACCAATCCAGACAAGACTGCAAGGCCTTCCAATTCCTTAATGACCCCTTGCTGACTGTTTCATTTTTCAAAAAGTTGAAAAAGGAACAAGTGGATTGGCTGTCCTCAATTTGATCCTAACCAATAGGGAAGAGCTGGTTGAAGAGGTATTAGCAGTGGGAACCTTCAGCATGTTATCTTGGGTTTCAAGATACTACAGAAAGGGAAATTGGAGCATGGTCATCCATGCACATAAATTTCAGGAGAGCCAATTGCAAGAAGCTTAGAGAAGTAGATAGAAATCCTGAGGTCAAAGGTAGCACAGAAGGACTGGGAACTTCTAAAAAAAATAAGACAGTGGAAGTGCAATTACACACCATTTTAATGAGAAGAAAAATGGGGCAAGGGCAACTTAAGAAAGCAGGGTGGATGCATAGAGAGGTTTTGACTGAGCTAAGAGTTATAAGGGGCACATGTAAGAAATCAAAGAGTTATGTAATCATTAGGGAAGTATATCTGCAAGTAGCAAATCTACAGAAACAACATTAGAAGAGCTAAAGTATAAAAGGAACTTCTGCTCACAAGGAAAACCAGCAATATCAAAAAGAGTTCTTTTTCAGCTGTATCAGTGGCAAAAGGAGTTAAAAGGAAGGGGTGGGTCTACTGTTTGAAGAAGATGGTAGAATAGTAACAGGTGATAAGGAGGGGACAGTGTCTCAAATCTCACTTTGCTTCAGTTTTTTTGAAAGGGAAACTATTCAAATTGTTCAAAGCAGACCAACTGATATTAGGAGAGAGTGGCAACTGAAGCTAAGTAAAGAAATAGGGAACACCTGGCTACCATGAATGAATTTGGGTCTTTAAGAACAGGCCTATAACACTTGGGAGTTCTTAAAGGAGCTTGAAAAGACCATCTCTGTGGACTTTGAGAAACTGTGGCGGTTGGTAACAGTGGCAGAGGATTGGAAAAGGGCAAATATTGTCCCAATCTTTGGAAAAGGGACCCAGGGAACCACCAACTGGTTAGCACATTGCTATTAGGCAACACAGATTTTTAAACAATTGCTTGGCAGGAGGAAGCATGAATTTGTCCTTCTCAAGGATAAGGACAAAGCAAAGCCACATTATTGCCATGCAATGAAAGAATATGTACCTTCAGTTAGTCACAATAAATCCTACATTTATTTCATTTATTTAATATTTATGTGGCTGCCCAGCTTGTAAAACACAACTGTGGGCAGTTCACAACAATAATACAATCACAAATAAGAGAAACAAGAGAAGCAAGAAAAAACAGGGACCTAATCCATCATCTTCATCCTCTCATCTTTGCACTCCCAGGGCTCCAATATTACTATTCCAAGGCCTGAGGGAAATGCCAGCTCTTCGTGGCTTTCTGGCAGGTTAAACGGGTGGGGGCCTGCTGGATGTCAAGGGGAAGGGTTTTCCACGGGGCAGAGGCTAAATCCCAGGTCTCTGTTACTTCATGCATAATATTGCAAAGGGTGGTAACCAAAGCCCCACAAATCAGTCACACTATGGTTTTGTAGCTGATGTGTGTGTTTGGCAGCTATATTATACCAGAGGCCTAGTAAAAGCCTGATAGAACTTCAGGAGTATTTCCTTATCAACTCCACCAGTATTATTTGAGATGCTCTGCAACAGATTCAGATGAGGTTTACATCTATTAATCACATGCAGGGTATGATAATTCCAAGTCAATCAAAATATACATCCCCAAAAGTAAAGGTAGATACCATTTTGATCTACACTTTATAGATTCAGTTTTAACACCTCTGTATACTTTGAATGCTTACTGTTTTGACCAATGAAAACTGGAAATTCCATGAATCTCCTCATTATTCCAATTTAAAGCTGCATTTAATTTTTTCACAGCTATCTCCACTTTCCTTCTTAACCTACATCAAACAATCATCTGCATATAACCTTCCTCCACAATGGTGGAAGAGTTGAAGGCAAATCATTAACATTTTATTAAGGAAGGTAGGATTAGACCTACTTCCCTGGGGAATTCTTCTCATCACAGGTCTTGAGGCATTAGCTACTTGAACTTGCAATGTTCTAAATCTCATGTTTCTTGATCACAAATCAAATCAGGAAATATTTCCTCATTGTTCAAAAAATATTTGAAATGCTGACTGCGGGTTTCTAACTATGTGTATTCCAGGTCAAGATCTCCAGACTACAATGTTTATCAGTCAAGGTGCTCTAAAAATTCTTAGATCACTTTCTCAGACATGCTTTCAATCACCAAGATTTTTTCCTCTGCCTTCAAAATAACCAAGAGCTCTTCGGATTTTTTTCTCTGTTTGTGCTATACAAGTAATAACTTGTACAGGACAGGACAAGAAACATTCCTTTTCTGATCAATGATATATCAGGGTCTAATTTCTTCCCCACAGCTATTCTTGCTTGCTTAGCAAAAGAAGCAAAGGTGCTGAGGCGGCAGGTTCTCGGGCAGCAATGCTCTTCTCGTGCTACCTAGCCTAGCGTTACTTTCCTCCCTAGCATTGCTCCAGAAGAAAAACTCTAGACTACTCATATGTTCTGGATGTCACATGCTCCCTTGGCAGGATTGTACCCCCTGTATATTGGACTACAGAGTAACAGCAAACTGGAAGAGGCATCCCTCATATTGGTCAAATCTTCTGCAGCCATATGCCTGGAAATCTTCCAATGAAAGCACCTACAGTAAGTGACAGAGGAACTAAGGCCATAAGCAAAATACCTGATACTCAATATACTCTCTTTCAGGAAGCTCATAACCATTAACTGGAAATTGTTCCACCATGGAAGGAGCCAACTCTCCCCTCCTCCAAGACAGTAAACATATAACAATGAAAGCATTGTCTTCCTTTAAGGACTCCTTTCCTTCCTTCCTTCCTTCCTTCCTTCCTTCCTTCCTTCCTTCCTTCCTTCCTTCCTTCCTTCCTTCCTTCCTTCCTTCCTTCCTATTTATAGGCCAATACAACCTAAACCAGATTTTAAATAGATCAGATAATCTCTCCCCCCCATTTTTTCCTCTCCTCTCCTCTCCTCTCCTCTCCTCTCCTCTCCTCTCCTCTCCTCTCCTCTCCTCTCCTCTCCTCTCCTCCCCTCCCCTCCCCTCCCCTCCCCTCCCCTCCCCTCCCCTCCCCTTCCTTCCTTCCTTCCTTCCTTCCTTCCTTCCTTCCTTCCTTCCTTCACAATTTATAGGCCAATACAACCTAAGCCAGATTTTAAATAGATCAGATAATCTCTTCCCCCCCATTTTTTCCTTTCCTTTCCTTTCCTTTCCTTTCCTTTCCTTTCCTTTCCTTTCCTTTCCTTTCCTTTCCTTTCCTTTCCTTTCTTCTCATTTTAAGCAAATAAAAATATTCTTAAACAAATAAATAAATAAATTCTACTACATAAAAAGCCACTGATTTTTTTTCCAATTGTTTTGTTGCATTATAAAATGCAAATGATACATTATAGAATACAGTGCTATTTACATGGTAGGACTAGAAATTGTTGACACTATAATGATTTGGATGAATTAAACCTTTAAAGATGAGGGGGAAAAAAGTTTACCTCAGTGTTAAATATGATTTCTAATTTTTTAAAATAATTTTTATTAAATATTTTTTAACAAAGTAAAAACCATAAAAGGAAATAGAAATAATAAAGAAAAATAGTAAATAGTAAAAAAATAAGGAAAAGAAAAAGAAAAAAAGAAAGAAAAAAGAAAAGGAAAGAAAGAAAAGGAAAAGAAAGATTATAATGAAGCGGCTTCCAATCTTCTCAACAGCGGTTATAAATACATTTATATTTTGCCCTCTCTCTCTAAAGTTGCACCATAATTTCCTTCTGTCCATAAGGGGTTTCCAGTCACTGATAAATGTAGCAGTTGATCTTTCTCTAATCAAACAAGTTAATTTTGCCATCTCTGCTGGTTCTGTCATCTTCACCAACCAATACTCCATTGTGGGTATTTCAGAGTCTTTCCATTTTTGCACATATAATAGTCTTGCAGCAGTAATCATATATAAAAAAGTCTTCCATGGCTCTTTTCTAATAGGCTGTCCATTAATCTCAGCAAGAAAAGTTCGGGTTTCAATTGAAAGTTGATCTTTAAAATTCTTTGTATTTGTATTTGAACCCAGAAATGTCTGGCTTTTTTACAAGTCCACCAGGCATGATAAAACGACCCTTCATATATGTCCACATTTCCAACATAAATTTGAAGTACCTTTATACATTCTAGACATTTTCTCTGGAATCTTATACCAATGGTATATCATTTTATAAAAAATTCTCTTTTAGCTTATAATATAATGCAAATTTCAATCCTTTTAACCACCTATTTTCCCAGTGTTCCATCAGTATATTATGTCCAAAGTTCTTAGCCCATTTTATCATACAATCTTTCACTTGCTCTTCTTCCAATAGTTTCAAATTTCAATAAAAGTTTATACATTTTTAGCAATTACATGTTCATCACTTGTACATAGTTCAACTTCAAATTCCATGTTCTGCTGCTCAATTCCAAATATCCTATTATCTACCTTAAGTTTTGCTGTTCACTGTGCATATGAAAACCATTGAAATCTAAATCCCTTTGCAGTCAGTTGCTCTCTTGATTTCATCTTATATTCTTCATTTTTGTCATGAGCACTGATGGTGAGCAGGAGGGGGCCTCTATCCAGAGGGGAAAACGCATGCGTAGTACTGAGGAGTTGAGCAGCCATTCAAAGAGACCCAGAACAGACCCGCCTTGACTTTTGGGGTTTATCTGTATGAGTTTTCCCACACTTCTTCAGTTTGGTAGGATTTTCTGTCTAATGTAGTAGTAATAAAACACTAGAGACTTATTCCTCGTCTCAGCATGGTTCCTGCCTGTTAGAACATCAGTCCTACGCATGCGTTTTCCCCCCTGGATAGGGGTCCCCTCCTGCTCACCATCAGTGCTCATGACAATTTTCCTTTTTTAACAATTCTCAATAAGTTAACCATTTTTCTTTACCTATTGTTTCTTTCCTGTAAAATGCTTCTTGTGCTGAGACCCATAAAGGCATTTTCAGGCACAGTCTGGGTTTATATCTTTTCCATATTCTCAATATCGCACTTCTAATACAATGATTCCTAAAATCTACATTAACCTTAACTTTATTATACCATAGAAAGCCATGAATTAGAAGGGCATGATCTGAGGTTTGGATGGCATGGTTTTCTATGATTTCTAAAATATTAATGAACATGAAGTTGCTTGAATTGTATAATTAGTGGTAAGTATGACATTCATAAACAATTGCAAAATGCATTGAATTATTATATAATATGAGAAAGGTTTTGATCTTTGATCTTAATACTTAATACTAAAGTCTTTAGTATGTTTTTAAAAATGTTTAAAAAGAGAAAAAAATACAAAAAAGAAAGAAAAAGAGGAGGGAAAAAGATGCTGCTTTTTTATCAAAACCACCGGTTCTGATAGTATTAAACAGTGCCTTGGACTCTAGGGTAAATTATCTAAGCATGTTCATAAAAAAGAGAGTTCTTATCTTCTCCTTTGTTCTGCCAGCTCCTGATAAGGACCATTCATGAACAAGAAGGGACTGTTGGGAGGATGAGAAACTCCCTTTGGTGAGATTTCTTAAATTTCCTTAGAACCCATTTCTAATTTGGAACAATTATTCAAACCTTACCTTGTTCAGGAATGACCTTTTATGAGCTTTTAATTTTTTTTTTTTTAAGTTATCTAGCCTTGTATATGTTGAATACTTCCTCTGGTCCCTCCTCAGATTACTTGGCTGACATCTATTTGATTATGATTTCTATCTGGAGTACTCTTTTTCTTTCTTTTTCTTTTAGTGGAAGCTACTTTGCTCATCATTATCATTCCAATAATATGGTGTTTTATTTCTCCCTAATATCTTGAATTTAAATCTGGGGTAAAGCATTGCCTGTAAATTGAGTTTTCTCCTCTGCTTCTATAAATGCGTGTTCATGAGGAAAAATATATTTCTTTTTTCAAGTATTCTAACATTTCAATTACTTAAATAAGCTGAAGTTCACTTTCCAATCTATGGTAAATGTTGTAGAACATTTTATAGGCTTTCTTGACCACAGCCAAAGTCTATTTTAAAGTTATTAAAGTTCTTTAATGAGGCACCTTTCCAAGCACACAGAGAAAGTACAACATTCTATGATGCAGTATAATAATTCAGTGAAACTAAGCAAGTAAGTGGTCAATGAAGCAAATGATTAAAAAGAGAATCGAGAAACTAAGATTAAAATGGCTAAAACTGTATTTTCTACTACTGTCATTTTGGAATTCTTAATGAACATTCATTGGTCAAAAAACAACAAAAAATGACCTTTGGAAAATATATCAGGGGACTTAATGCACTAACCAGCTTAGCTAGTTTAAGTTTGTTGCAGCGTCCAGCATGAAAGTGGAGAATAACAGATAACTGATTATACCAAAATATTTCTGGATTCAGTTCCACAGCAGAATTTCTCAAATGCCTTGCTTTGCAGTGCATTTATCAATATTTCTTAGAGCAGGGTTTCTCAACCATGGTTTCATGGAACCCCAGGGTTCCGTGAGAGGTCACTAGGGGTTCCCTGGGAGATCACAATTTATTTTAAAAAATATTTCAAGTTCAGGCAACTTCACATTGAAGAGGTAAGTTTCATTCTTTACTTTTAGTTTAAGAATGCTGTTAATGCATATATACAGGCCTAGGTATGAAACAAATATAATTACGTTGTAACTTCTGGTCTATATTTGAGCCTGAATGTGCAGGGGTTCCCTGAAGCCTGAAAAATATTTCGAGGGCTCCTCCAGGGTCAAAAGTTTGAGAAAGGCTGTCTTAGAGACTTTAGACTTTTTTGGGAAAAGATATTCAGTTACTGATAATCCAGACAACACTGTGATCAATCTGTTGGTGTACTGTCTTCCATATTGCCTTTGAATGTCCTTTAAGAGACTTAACTTGTGGGACTAAGTACACTAGTCTATTCATGAACATACCTGAAAAGGGGTTTCTGGTGAAATTTTGTAGCTTTCAGTGGTGCCTGAACTTTTTACAAGACTTTCTCTGCATTCCCTGGTTGTACTGGGATTATACCAGAGGTGAGGTTGGCCACATCGCTCCTGGCCTTCTGGAGGAATTTGAAGACCTGGCTCTGCCACCTGGCTTGGGGCAGGGAGGGGAGTCATCATGTTTGGGGATGGCTAGTGCCCTAGAGTGCTCGTCGCATACAAAGACTGAGTTGTCATCTGCCATTTGGATTCTATTTTTATTTATAATTATTGTTTACCTGTAACTGTATTTTTAGATATTGTATTTTTAGATATTGTCATTTTATTGTATATTTATTGTTTTATTGATTATTGTTGTAAACTGCCCACAATCCCTCTGGTGGGCAGAGATGGGCGGCGACAAATTTGACACATAAATAAATAAATAAATACCATGTATTGTTTCATGCTCCTTTCACGTGTAGCCAGAACACTGTTTCCCTGATTTTTGTTTTGTACTAATTAACAAGTGCATTATTTAAAAATCACTTTTCCAATGAAACAGAATTTCATGATTAATATATAACCTCAGCGAACAAATATACAATAAGACTGCCAAGGATGTGAAGGACAAGGAAGTCATGAAAGGTCTGATTTTAATGGTGCCAGAAGCTCCAAAAATAACTTATTCAAGGACTGGTTTCAGTAGTATCAGACTGAGAGTAACAAGCACACCTATAAACCTCATCTTAGCTGACTGAAGGTTATAGTAGTCCAATTATGGTGGATATAATGTGGGATTTTTTGCCATTATGGTGGATATAATGTGGGATTGTTACAATGAAGTGTCATATGAAACCATTTAATTTCTGTTTTCCATTGATTCTGGAAGACAGTGCTCCAGCAGTACTCATGGGTAGGATTGTTCACATTGCAAAAACTACTCAAAGTGCTTTGGATCTTGCATGAGCATAGCACTTCTCTGTTATTCATTCAAGTAGACTCTCTTTTTTTCAGGCTTCAATGTGAATCTGTAAAAAAAGGGCTGCATCTGCATTAAGAGTTGCATTAACATTAATTTATTTCCCCCTTAAAGTAGCTACATCTTTTAATAGGCTTGCACCGAAGCCTGAATAAAGAGGGGTTATTTTAAATGAATAGCAGGGAGCTGGTATGCTCACTCAAGGTCCAAAACAATTCTGAATCAGTTTTGAAGTGTGCACAATCCTATTAAAGACCACTAATATGAATGGAGATAATATTATAAAGAGGACCATATTGGTCTACCAATCTTGAAACTAACAATTGGGTTTAAACAGAATTTGGGGCATTATTCCAATCACCAACATATCAGTACCTTCCTTGATGATTGTTTGGCTGATTGTCTTCCCTCTACATATTTGAGTTTGGTCTATCAAGACCTTTTACATAGTTCTAGCTAGAAATCATGTTAGACACAGATATGATCTTTTGGAGGTCTTTCGGCTACAAACGCTCCAGTTAACCTGAGTTGGATATTTCTTTTGACGTGATTCTATTTATGAAATTGAGTATTTGTGAAAATATCCACTCTGCTCTGGAAAGTAGTTGCATAAAATATTTTGGGTAAGAAAATAATGAATTTCACAATTTTTCAGTCATGACATCATAAGAGTAAGATTACAACTTTTGGGTTAAAAATTCCTCTAAATCAGTTATAAAATGAACATTTTAAAATGTTTTAAAAGAAAGCAATATATGCTGGATATAGAAATAACATATTATCTATCTAAATTCATATCAGATATAAAATACCTTCCTCCCCCAGATACTGCTTTTAAAAGAAGTAGAATTGACGTGTCCCAGTACTGAATAATATTTTGCTATGGTAATTCTGAGCCATAACTGTACTATAAAACTGAATAACTACTTAACCAGCATTTTGAATAATATACTTCTACTATTACTATACTTCTAGGCTTTATCAATAGGAAAACAGGGCAACTCATCCTTATTTCCGTAGAAATAGATCGATGGTAATATTTTTTGAGAAAAATGTCTGGTTGTCTCAGGTAAGGACTTATCTCCCAATCGGTTTTGATTTATCTGTTTTTCTTCACAGGCTTCACTTCTTATCTCCAGAGGTATTACTCAGTATTTTCCCTCATCACCAAAACATTTTGCAATTAATGCACAATGCAGAGGTTAGGTTACTAACTGGTGGTTGACACAAAAGATCTGAGTGGCTGTCAGTTGCCTTCAAGGCACAATTTAAAATGTTGGGGCTGCTTTTTAAAGCCCTACAAGCCTTAGGGCCTCACTTTCTGAAGGACCACCTCTCCTGCTATGAACCTGTTTAACTGCTTAGATAGCAGTAGAGACTGTTTTGAAGATGCCCCCCTGGCAGAAGTTCAGCTAGGGAGGAGAAGGCCAAGCTTTTAACAATTGATTTTAATGATATTGATTTTAATTAGAAGTTTATGTATCTAGCTAAATGCTATGTTTGCCTATCCCTACCATGTACTTCCTGTAAATAAACCTCCTATTTGTTATAAAACTTGCTTCACTAATTATTGTCCAGGTGAGATCCCTGCTCTTAGGAAGGCTCACACATGCTTCAGACTCCAACGGTTTTGTTTTCTTTCAACAGTACAGCAGAGCTGTGGCAGAGTCAAGGTTGCCAAGCAATTGTCCTACTTCATCAGTGCAATAAGCTGAAGAGAGAAGCATACCTGATATTCTAGTTCTCAGTATCGCTATACATTTATATGAGAGGCCACTGTAGGAATAGCTATTTCCAAGGATAGCACACTTTTCCAGTAGGATTGAGGGATTGTAGATGATCTCATCCACCCCCCTCTTTTATACTTGTAAAACTTTACATTGATACATTCTATTACTGAAAGACTTCTGTCAATTTCAGGATAGAAGTGTGATGTGGATAGGTGACCGATATGGCCAGCACTGTTGCCTTATATCAGTCTTCCTCAATCTTAGCAACATAAGATGTGTGGACTTTCACTTCCAGAATTCCCCAGCCAGCATACTGTCTGAGGAATTCTGGGAGTTGAAGTCCACACATCTTAAAGTTGCTAAGGTTGAGAAACACTGCCTTATATTCTTTGTGTTGCCAGCATTACTTAAAGTTTTTGGTGGAAGATATTGAAAAGTGCTGGGTTTTACAGTGTGTGTGTGTGTGTGTGTGTGTGTGAGTGTGTGATAGAATGTGCCCCTGAGGAGGGGGGTGATGTGATGGAGATTTGAGCAGGGGTAGAGGAGAGTGCATTCCAGGCTGATAAGTGTTCTCACAGTTTACACTCTTTTGGAGAGTGGGGAGGGGCTGAGGAAGAAAGTTAGACTAGCCCCGTCCTAGATTTCCCAACGGTATTTTTCCCTTTAGCTCAGTTAAGAAACCTTTAGTCTGGCAAGATTCTGTATATGGTAGAGAACAATAAAAGAGCTAGAGTTTGCATCTGACTCAGCGTGGTTTTCTTTGCCGATTACCCTGACAGTGTGGGAAGTCTGATGTATATCCTGCACTTGTTAGAAAAAGGTTTGTCAAAGAAAGCTTCAGAAAAACAACAACAAACACTTGTCTCTAATGTAAATATTTGGGAAAACTGCAGAAAAGCTTTAGTCTTCCTCATTCTCATCTTGCTTGAAATTAACTTGCTGGAAGTCACTTTCTGCTAACAGAATAAAGCCCCTCATGAGCTTGCTGTACTTATATGCTTATATAACCCTGACCAGTGATGACCAGTTCCCATCAGGATTGGTATGGCAGATAGAAAGGTTAATGATACCTGCTCTTTTCTATGGCTGGGCTTTAAATAATTGCAGTGACCAGTAGTTAGCATAGATATACAGACACTTTCCTTTTTTCAATCCCCTCTAGTGATGGTTGGCATTT
Source organism: Candoia aspera (assembly GCF_035149785.1). NCBI lineage: Eukaryota > Metazoa > Chordata > Lepidosauria > Squamata > Candoiidae > Candoia > Candoia aspera. The sequence goes on from NC_086153.1 coordinate 214,192,144, forward strand.
GTATGGCCCAGGTACAGCAGTCCTTGTTCTCCTACTCTTTTCTCTTGCAATGACAATAAGAATACCTAATGGTATTGCAGAATAAATGCCATCATGACACTTGGAGTTGGAGACTGTTTCCATTAAACTCAGCCTCAGGCACCTGATTTTAAATGTCTGTAATGCACCACAAATGGTTAAATGTTCAATGAGCATTGGTGTTCTGACCATCTGGGAACAGAAGAAATGTTTCTGAGATTTTGTGGCAAAATAACCTTGCTGGTCTTGAGTAGTGTTATGTGCTTGGTCAGCTCAGGAAGAAAAATGTATTGTGGGGTGGGGGGATACTTTTCTTTTCATTCCTGGTATTCCAGAAAGACTGGGAGAAAAATATGGTATTCAGGAAGATCAGGGTTCATCTGTCTTTCCTGCCTATGCCTTTTATTATAAAAATTACAGCCTATACCCATTTGGTATGCTAATAGAGAAGTGCCTGAGATGTTGCTTACAAACAAATGCTATCTCAGCTCATCTGATCTGTGAGTTAGGTTGGGACATCTTAGAACATAGATGTCGAAGCCAAGGCATATTCAGAGATGTGGAACTTGGACATTTTAAGCAATCTGAGCAACTCATAAAGGTTGTGTGTTGTGCTTTATTGCCAACGTTGCTTAGAAGGAAAGCCACACGTCTCTTTGAAATGCTGCCATCTGCTGTCCTGTTGCTGTAGTGTTACAACGTAGAGAAGCTAACCAAGCCCAAGCACTGATGAAAGCAGTTCATTACCTGGTCAGCCAAAACTCTGTGATGTTGAATTCTAGTTAGTGATTCCATTTGCTCAGAAGGTCTGCAACTTATTTCCACAGAAGTGAAGCAAAGCTGACCCTGAAAGGTGTCTAGTTTGGAAGCTGCTTGGGAACATGCACAGGCAGCTCCTTGAGGAAAACAAAGTATAAAAAAAATAAGTTAAAAAAAATACGAATCTCCAGGTATAAACTAAGAATATTATCAGTGCTGGGCATTTATTAGTATGGCAGGATGTCTGGTAGAAGACAGAAAAGGGTGACAAACACTCAAAATGAATAAAGAAAAGGAAGCTACTTTATAAATCCCTAGCACAAATGAAACTAATGAAGACATCCTGTACTTAACTAATCTGGTTGAGTAACATCTACAGTTTAGCAGCCTTGGGCCCAGAGCAAAACTGAATGCAGAACAGATCCTGATATTATTCATCATCAATTAGCGATTAGATTTTCCCCTCATTATCACCAGAATGCAGCTGCAATTCACTCCAGGGGGATCTTCTCCAGTCATTTCTGAATATTAAGCATTTTGTTAGGAGTAAGTTTTAAGATGCAAATGAAAACTGTCTCCCAGTATGCTGTGGATCATGGCATTATTAAAACAAGCCTAACAAAACTGGAACTAGTAGATCAAAGCACACTTTGAAACCCTGCATCTCTTTTACAAGCAAAACTGTCTCAGGCTTTAACTTTTGTGCATTTTATTTCTAGCAGGCTAAAGCAGACAGCCTTGGACCATTTCCTCTAGATATGTTGGAACCTGCAAAGCTCCCCAGTGCCCTGGCCACTGTTAAAAATAGACAAGAATTCTGGGACTTGCGCTCTCAACAGATCTGGAGGGGACCAGGCTGAGAATACTGAGCTAAAATTATTTTTGATATGGAAACTGCTACATAAAATGGGAGACCAGTAGGATGTCCCCCTTTAAGATCCATATTGGTCTGTGGTCACATTATCATAGTATTGAATTTCCCAGACACCATTACTGACAGGCACCTCAACATCTAATTTCCCCACAACAACGACCCTGAGAGTTGGGTTGGTCAGAGAGAGAGAATGACAGGCCCAAAGTCACCCAGCCAGCTTTCATGCCTAAGGGAGGCCTAGAACTTCCAGTCTCCTGGTTTCTAGGCCAGCACCTTAGCCACTATACCACACTGGGTCCATATAAATTGGAAGATGGAGAGAATTTGCAGCATAATGACAACCAAAATATATTTCCATTCCCAAGTACAACATTTCTACCTAACGACAGAGCGGTATAACACAGATTTTAGTTGACTTACTGTATAAAAAAGGGATAGATAATATTTGAGATTTTGGGGGGATTTCAGCTGAGGAAACTCTAGCTAGAAAGGTGAAACTCAAAACTTCTGGAAAGCACAGGATGTCATTCAACTGGTATAGAGTGGGGATGGCCAGCTTACATTCCCAGGTGCTTATAAAGCCCTCTTGAGTGAACCTAGAGGACTTTCCAACCAAACTGAAAATTAACAGAAAGAAAAGATATAAAAACAATAATGGGAATTGATACTATTTAAGAATAAACTAAACACCACTCCAAGAAAAAAAAAAACAAGACAGGAAATTCCAACTCTTCTACTTGTATGATAAAGCCTTTCCCACTTGAACTCATCCAATCTTTCTCTATATCCTTTGTTCCAGAAATTACAGATATGATCGGGGGTTTCAAAAGATAGCCCACTTCTAGTATAGAGCATTATACCAAAAAGAGTGGAATAGGAGGATCCATGGTATAAGAATGGTCAAACTCTAATGCTTCCAGGTTTACACCAGCAGTGAGAGTGGCTGATGGACTTTCCCCTCTGTTTTGGAGATATGTTTGGCAAAGAGCTGGAGGACTACCTTCTCTTTGCATCCACCTCACACTTTTCTGCCAGTAAAACCATCCAAGGACTTCTAGTAGTAAGTTAGTAATTTTCTACCAGTGACAAGAACGTTCTCTCCCAACCCTATGCAGAAAGAGAGAGAGAGAGAGAGGGATCCACACCATCATATTTCCTGTTGAAAGGACCATGGGAACATCACCTCAATTTGTTAGTTTTCACAAATTTTTGCAATGTGTTCTGGAGGAATTTTGCTTAGTCTTGTTCCTGAATTAGCTGCAGTGATTTGTGTTCATCAGAACAAAGGAATGGTGGATGCAAAAATTTATCTTCCAGTCAGCTGGTTATTGCATTTGCTTGGTGGCATAACGTATCTTTTGCAAAGTTCTCAAGCTTCCAACAATAGTTGTTCAAAAGTTGCTCTTATTCAAAAGCTAAATGCGCAACATTTATGATTACTTTGACTAGTCAAAATACTCAGTATCTTTTAGAATATCTACTTGTAAATAGCTGGTACTGTTATATTCTGTAACACCAGTCCAATAATTTTGTCTAAAACTAACAATTACTAACTGCTGCAGCTTGTAACCAGAGGTAAATATTGGCTTCTTAATGCAACTTCAGAAGTTCAAGTTATTATAATTAAGTATGATTTTGTCATTACCTTGTATATTTCAACTTGAGAGTCTCAGTTGAATCTAATTATTTTTCATTTGAAAAGAAGATATTTTGTAGATAGAGGCTGTAGATCAGGACTCATTATTAAGGCATCTCATTATTTTTAATGAGCAACTTCATTATATTTGATATTTGGAAGCAGAATATATGATTCTGTCAGTGCAGAAAAGCTTGTTAAAATTCAGTGGCCAAAGACACATGACTAACCACCAGAATTTGGAAACACTGATGAGGAAGGTCAAAGAGATTATCTCATTAGATTAGTAAAATATGTTTGTAGATGACAGATAATAGGGGACAATCTAGCAATCTTTATGAATTCAAATGTGCATACTAACTCAATGTTCAAAATTAAATTGTTTGCAGTTATTCAGGTAAGAACCAGTGGTTAGTTCTTTCAGTTGAGTCTAGTGCACCTAATATTTTTTTAACAGTTAATCCCCTACATCTACTACAACTTCCATTCTGTGACAGCTGCTGCCTACCAATATCAAACACTACTATTATTCAAGATCGATATCAATTTTTCAAGGTAGCTGGGGTCAAGAAATAGGGACCACAAGACCTATGGGAACTCTCTTATTATTAAAGGGAATAAGAATCTTGAAAGTCTGACAGAGGTTCTCTCTCCCCCTCTTATACCAAAGAGAATCAAGGAGGACAATCTTGAGATTCTTTCTCTCTACCACCTCCTCCCTTCCACGGCTAAGTTGGTATTTACAACAGCTGTTGAATGCCTTTTTCAAGGCCACCTCCATATTCCTCTACAGTTCTCTACCACTGAGCACTAAGGTTTGTCCACACAATTTCAATTAATTATACTTTCACCTATAGTTAAACTGCAGTAAAAAAAAAACAGTTGATTGCTGCAACTTCTATGAAGAGTAGGTTCCTCAGTATAATTAATCACTCAAATAAACATTTATTTAATTTATTTATCATTATGGCATGTATATCTTGAGAGATCATGGTGATCTACAAGTCTGTGAGATAGGTTCACCTGACAGAGCATGGACTTTATATCTCACTGGTTCAACTTCTTGACTGCTACATATGAAGAAGGAATTAATAATGTAGAAAACTGAATAGAAAACATTTAGCAACTTTAGAGGTAATTATAAATATAATACAATTATAATTGTATTAAAGGTTAATACAATTTCTGGAATTCTTTCTAACCCCTTAATAGTAGGCCTGGTATGGTTCATGTGAGGGGTGGGGGGCTTAAGAACAGAGTAGTCAACAGCATTGCAAGCTGCTGCTCATCTGCTTCTTCCATAGGAATGCAGTGGAGGAATTTTATCTGGATTTCCCCCCCCCCCCCCTAAGTCTCTGGCCCTATCCAGCCCATTTTTGGACTCTAGTTTTCTTTTGCCATCTTTCCCCTCTGTATCATATGTGGTCCAGGTCTGTTCTGTTTTGAAGAGTTATTCTGCTGATTGACAAACAGACAGACAGATGGAGTCTGGAGCTACATTACATAATTTACACAAAGAGTCATTTTGTGTGAGATGGGTGGCCATATACATTTGATAAATAAAATTGAAATAAAATAAATAAATACAGTAAGAACTTTTGGGTTGAACAGTCTTTTGGGTTGGAAAATATAAAAAATATAAGATTAAGGAATGAGGAATGATCAAAGTTTTATATGTACACATAAATATACATTTTTATGGATTGTGCAAAATCCCAGTTCATGGAAATAATCCCTGGGTAATATGCATTTCCTTTACACATATAACATAGGACATCAGGACCATTTCTGCCCATTTTGCTGCCAAAGGCAAAATCCAGGTTAACCTTTTCTTCATTCCATATTTTAAAAAGTTAACCCAACTGGGAATTGAATCTTTTTTTCAGTCCTAGTGACAGTATCATGCTTCTGTACTTGCCTGAGCTGTATATATGACATAAAGCTTTACATAGCCCTTACCCTCAATATCTGAGATCAACAATCAAAAGTAAAACTTTGGCAAAGGGCTTAAACGAGAATAAAAATGTAAGAAATTGAACAGGTTGATAAAATAAAACCAGAAATATATTACCAAAATATAGGTGTGTCCTATTTCCTAATTTGGTGAAGGTGAAAGGTCCCCTGTGCAAGCACCGAGTCATGTGTAACCCTTTGGAGGGATGCCACTTTTGTGACATTTACTTGGCAGGCTATAGAGTGGGGTGGTTTGCTGTTGCCTTCCCTGGTCATCACCTTCCCCAGCAAGCTGGGTACTCATTTTACTGACCTTGGAAGGATGGAAGGCTGAGTTGACCTTCCATTCTGGATACCCAAGAGAGAATCCAGCTTCCGCTGGGATCGAACTCGGGTCGTGGGGAGTTTTTGGCTACAATACCACCGCCTACCACTCTGCGCCACATGAGGTTATTTCCTAGCAGAGTTGCTTACATGCTACATGGTTAACATAAGGTATATTTGGATTCTTATAGGAAGAAACCTTTTTTATGTATTCATGTTTACTGTTCCTTCTCACCATATATATCCATAGTCTAATTTAAATAAAGTTTGATTTGGCTTACTGCAATATAGTTTTATCTAGCACTTCTAAAAATATAAATAAGCAATAATGTCCCTTCTAATGATCTTTGTTGGAAAACAAATTGCCTATATATTTCATGCAGTTGAATCCTAAAGGATAGAAAGGTTCTGCATTCCAGTGACTGGTATGAAAATTAGATTTTGTGTTGCTTTGTTTTGTTTTTGTTCCACAAAGTCACCAATTCCTGGGAGACTTACAAATCTATGGAATGATTCCAAGTGCTGAATGTTGTACTTGGATTTCTGAGTTAGCTTAGAGGTATATAAAAGTACATGTAACTACATAGTTCTGGAAGGGAATATGCCTGGCTCCAGTTTTCTGAACTTGGTTCATAAATAATTTAAGGCCCAGCCTTAAACTTGATCTTGGATGAGTTTATGGGCTGCACAACAGGGAGAATGAAGTGTTACTCAGAAAGGTATATATACACATACTGTCATGAGTAAGAATGGCGAGCAGGGGGCTCCCATCCAGACTGTCAAGCGCATGCATAGCACTGATGAATTGTTCAGCCATTCAAAGAGACACAGATCGGGACCGCCTTAACCCTTGGGGGTTATATGTCTGGGTTTTCCCACGCTTCTTCAGTTTGTTAGGATTCCTGTTAAGTACTAGCAATAAATATTAGAGACCAGTTCCTTGTCTCAGTGTGTTTCCTGGTTGTTAGGACACATACACAGAATAGTTTGTAAAAAGAGTGTCAGTGTCAGCAGCAAGCCTAATCAGAATAAGAGGCAGGGGCGTCTGCAGGGAGGGGTCCAAAAAGTCAAGATGGCAGCCACAACCAGGCAATGAATTCCCCTCCCTTTTAATGTGCATTGCAATACATGTAAAAAGGGGTTGATTTTGATCACGTGCTTGTGGCTGCCATCTTGACTTTTTTTTATCTCGCTGTGGGCACCCCTGATAAGAGGCAACAAGTCGTCTGACCTTTTTGATTCCTAATTGTGCAGCCCCCAAGAATACAACTGGGACTAACTAGGCTGCGTATTGAAATAGACATTTGGCTGTTCCTTATTTTCTTTGGTTATATGCCAGTTCCCTAAAACATTAAAAACACTCATAATTCACATACTTGGTAAACTGTACTTGTGGTGGTACATATCTTTGCATTTTGAAATAACCAGTAATGTAACCAATATATGCCATGATGCCCCTGATGGTTTAATGCACATGCAGTTTGCATTTTTGTTGCTACCTCCTTAGTGGACAGTGTCTTTTTTTCTGGATAAAAAGGTGACAACCCTCTTGGCAATGAGGAGCAAAAGTGTTCAGATGACAGCATGATAAGCCACATATTAGTTTAACAGAAATCATGATTTGGATGCACTGCACCCTAATTGCATTGAGAGGACTAGAAACTGGGAGCCAGTGAGTTCTAGTACTGCCTTAGGCACAAAAGCCGGCTGGGAGACTTTGGGCCAGTCCCTCTCTCCCAGCCCAACTCACCTCACAGGGTTGTTGTTGTGGGGAAAAATAGCAGGAGGAAGGAGTAGTATTATAGGTATGTTCCCTGCCTTGAGTTATTTATATAAAAAAATAAAGGCGGGATAAAACAGCTACATAAAAAAAGTAAAGTATGTTCACTCTGGATAATGTGGATGCTTTCCTAATCTTCAAATTACCACCATACACCTGATGAAAAAGATGGGCAAAGCCCAGAAGGGTCTATGTTGCATGTTTGATCAGAAGTATAACAAACTAGCAGAATATCTCTTGTGATGTTCTTTAATTCCAAGAACCTCTTTCTGATTGTTGTTTGGTAGCATGGTTAATTTACCCAACAGCGCAGGAACCTCTGGAAAGCTCCTCTTCATCCCTAACACTTTACTCTCTTTTTACCTCAGTCTGAATGTGATCAAGAACCATTGTTTCCTTTGTGTTATCTATCTGTATCTGACTCATCTGACTCATCTGCATGGGTATCTCTCTCTCTCTCTCTCTCTCTCTCTCTCTCTCTCTCTCTCTCTCTATCTATCTATCTCTATCTCTATCTCTATCTCTATCTCTATAATTCTATCTTTCAGAACACTTTGAAATCCTTGATGAACTTTTTCCTGGAAGCTAGTACACAGAAAGAGTCACACAGAAAATCCATACCACAAACATGGAGGACATGGAACATTCCAGGGTTCCCTTCCTGGGGGCTATGTTCTTCATTTGCTTCAAATTTATTTTAAGGTTTTAAGCCTATTCTAAAGCTTTAACAACGAATCATGGATTTTTGGCGAAGGCATTCCTGGAAGCATAGAAAAGTGCTTCTGATATTGCATGTGGCCTGCAGACCATGAATGGCTCATACAGTAGTGGAAACAATATGGAATAAATTCAAAGAATTCTTATTAACTTTACTTGTTAATCAGCTAAAAGATGCATGGCCAACCATTTTTTGTTTCTGTGGACTGATTTTAGACTGATACTTCAGGTTATTTATTATTAATCAGCTCACTAGATTTTTCTTAATTTGATTACTACACAAACATTAAATTAATCCAGTGAAAGTCTCATTTAGCACATAATATGGATATTTCATCCTATTTTTTCTGTTCCTGTTTTTTCACTCAGTAAGCATCCATTCCTGAAAATGAACAAATTGCATTAAAATGTGGAATCCTAATTATCGTTATTTCAGCTGAGAATTTTATGCTTTGGTCATGGTAAATAGAAACATTCAGTTTGGCTATAACATTTTTAAGTGATATTCATCCTGATTATGATCTAGAATGAAGTTTTCCCCATTTTATAGCTGTAGTCATTATACTTCATTTGCCTTGTTTGTGACATTTAAATTAATTAAATGGCATATGAAACTCAATCAACAATCGATCAGCTTTTTCTAAACAAACTTTTACATTGTCTGCTCTAAGTGAAGAATGTTATGTATTATTTCTTTTCTTCATTATTGGTATATACAGCAAAGAATGCAAATCTGCAGTTGCTGAACACGTTTGCTTTAGAAATTCTGGGAAATTAGCTGAATGCAATTTTAATGGCAAGTAAGACTGGGTTGCCACTGGCTAGGTTTTAATAATGCAACAATTCCTGTATAGGATTTGCTAACCTAACAGTGAACTAATCTGTCAGGGAAGCTAAATCAACATAATTTCTGAGCAGTGAAGAACCAGGTGTTCTCCTGAAATTATCCAAAATTAACTATTCATTCAGTTGTGCTATTAAATCCTCCTACTCAAAACATAATCTTTCTGTACCTCCAATGAATAGTTCTTGATGGATCCATTGACTGACAGATACTGTCCTGGAAAATGTGGCCATATTCTTGTAGAAAACTTTAGAGGAAGAATTAAAATGCCCCATGGTATGATTACATATTTGTATGGCCAATTCCTACCACAAATAAGTAATGATTTAAAAAAGACATAGAATTTGAGCCATGAATAAGCAAAGGAAGAATACATATGGTACTTAGTATTTGGTGACTACAATTCATTTAAAATTGATTTCTACATTATATACAAAAAAATTAGTGCTTCTTTCATTCAACATTTCTAACATTAATGTGGGATGGAGTAATGGCCACCTGCTTAGATGGTTTAAACATTAGGGGCTATTACTGATATGTATTTAGCTATTTAAGACGGGACAGAGGATCAAGGTGGTGATGGGCCAGGGACGTTATGACCGGAGCCGGAGGGCAGGCCATCTACGGGGAAGATGCCCCTGGTGCTTATTACCGGTGGCGTGTTCCAGCCCTCCGTGCTCAAACCCAGACCCTGGTCAGCAGACCCATGGAGGCCCTGATCTGCAGCTGCTGCTTTGTAACACCAGGTCTGTTAACAACAAGGCCCCCCTCGTTTGCAATTTGATTGCAGATGAGGGGGGTGGATCTGGCGTGCATTACTGCAACCTGGCTGGGCCCGGAAGGAGGTGTTCCTCTTTCAGAAATGTGCCCAGCCAGGTTTCGAGTATGGCACCAGCTGAGATCTCAGGGCAGGGAAGGTGGGGTGGCTGTTGTCATCCGGGAATTTCTTGTGGTCTTCAGGGGCCATGCTCCACAAGTGACTGGGTGTGAGACCCTGTTTTTCAAGTTGGGTTCTCGGGAACAGTTGGGGGTGTTGCTAATGTACCAGTCTCCCTGCTGCATAGCAACCTCCCTGCCTGAGCTTCTGAAGGCCATCTCGGGGTTGGCGGTGGAGTTCCCCAAGCTTATGGTCCTGGGGGACTTCAACCTGTCATCCCTGGGGTAGGCCTCAGAGGCAGCTTGGGAGTTCATGGCCACCATGGCAGCCATGGACCTGATTCAGATCATTCGAGACCCAACTCAAGAGAGTGGCCTCACCCCGGACTTAGTTTTCTTGTCAGAGCAATGGAGGCGGAGGCCCTGGCTGCCACCTGGAATAGGGAAGTGGCTGGGGCCTTGGACAGGATCATGCCTGTGCGGCCTCTCTTATCCCATCAAACCTGACACTCCCCGTGGTTCACGGAGGAGCTGAGGATTCTGAAGAGGGTTAAGAGATGCCTAGAGCGCTGCTGGAAGAAGACAAAGACTGAATCTGACCAAACACAAGCTAGAGCTGCTTTTAAGGCCTCCCTTGTGGCAGTAAGAGTGGCGAAATGCCAGTATTTCTCCACTCTTATTGCATCCGCAGACTGCCACCCGGCGGCCCTGTTTAAGATTACCTAATCCCTTTTGGGGAAATGGGACTTAGAGATCCATCTTCAGGGCCAAGCTGAGGAGTTTTCTAGGCATCTGCAGGATAAAATCGATCAGATTCGCTCCAAGTTGGACTCTGAGTGTGAGGCAGTATCTGGGGAGATGCCCGGGCAACGTTCTTACCCTGTTATCTGGGAACAGTTTGATCCTGTTGGGCCTGAGGAAGTGGACAGGATCCTCTGGACTATAAACACCACCACTTGCCAATTAGATCCATGCTCCTCCTGGCTGGTGAAGGCAGCTCAGGAGGGGACATGTGGTCGGGTCCAGGCGATGGTAAATGCATCCTTGACAGAGGGGGTATTTCCAGCAGCCTTCAAAGAGGTGCTGGTGCACCCCCTCCATAAGAAACCATCGCTGGACCCCGCATACTGGACAGTTTTTGCTGTCTCCCACCTCCCTTTTTGGGGAAAGTGGTTGAGAAAGTGGTGGCGTTACAGCTCCAGAGGATCCTGGATGAAACGGATTATCTAGACCCCTTTTGGTCAGGTTTCAGGCCCAGTTATGGGATGGAAAGGGCATTGGTTGCACTTATGGATGATCTCTGGCAGGAGCAGGAGGGAGGGAGTGCATCCATCCTGGCTCTTCTTGACCTCTCAGCAGCTTTCAATACCATCAACCATGGTATCCTTTTGGGTCGGCTCAGGGAGTTGGGGGTGGGCAGCGTAGTCTTGTGCTGGTTCACCTCCTTCCTCCAGGGCCAGTCCCAGTCGGTGTTGATAGGGAAGGAGAGATCGGTCCCACAGCCTCTTCTTTGTGGGGTGCCGCAGGGATCAGTACTTTCCCCTCTCCTTTTTAACATCTACATGAAACCACTAGGTGAGATCATTCGTCACCATGGGGTGAGGTGTCGTCAGTATGCTGATGATACTCAATTGTATATCTCCATCCCGGGTGAAGTAAGTGACACCGTGACCACCCTTTCCAAGTGTCTGGAGGCTGTGGGGGCCTGGATGGGGAACAACAGGCTTCGACTGAACCCTAGTAAGAAGAAGTGGCTGTGGATTAATGGCACCTCGTGTGCCAGGAACTTGTCATCTTTAGTGCTGGATGGGGTTGCACTGCCCCAGACAGACCGGGTGTGTAACTTGGGGGTCCTCTTGGACTCACGATTCCTGCTTGAAGAGCAGGTGGCAGTCGTGGCCAGGAGGGCCTTTGCGCAACTTCGTGTTGTGCGCCAGTTACGCCCTTTCCTGGACCGAGAGGCCCTTTGAAAAGTTACTTATGCCCTGGTCATCTCCCATATAGATTACTGTAATGCGCTCTACATGGGGCTACCCTTGAAGGATATCTGGAAGCTACAGCTGGTCCAGAATGCGGCCACACGGACAATCTTGGGTGCTCCAAGATTTGCACACATAACACCTCTGTTGCGTGAGCTGCACTGGGTCCCAGTTTGCTTCCGGGTCCAATTCAAGGTGTTGGTTATCATCTTTAAAGCCCTACATGGCATGGGACCAGGATATCTGAGGGACTGTCTCATTCCTATTACATCGACCCGCCCCATCTGGTCATGCATGTTATGGGCCCCATCTATAAAAGAATTCCATCTAGCGGGGTCTCGGAAGCATGCCTTCTCTGCTGTAGCTCCCGCCCTTTGGAACATCCTTCCCCCAGAGGTGAGACAAGCCCCCTCGCTCCTGGACTTCCACAAAAGATTAAAGACCTGGTTTTGTAGGCAGCTTGGAATGGGGAGGGTGAATAATTATGCCTGGGGATGGCTAGTGCCATGAAGTGATTCTGAGGGGCCTACCACACTCAAGGACTGATTAAGATCTTTTTGCCATGTAGATTTTATTATATTTATATTTTTATTGTATTTTGTAATGTAATGGTTTTATATTTTAATCCTGTTTTATTGTAAGCTGCCCAGAGTCCCCCCGTAGGGGAGAGATGGGCGGTGAATAAATTTATAAAATAAAATAAATAAATAAAATAAGACATTGCTTCCCATTAATGTAACTTTCAGTGCAGATTGCTATTAATGTATAATAATATAGACAGTGTTAATAAACTACCAAAATAATACTTCCATGAAAAAGAAGGAAAACAAAAACAAAAAGAAATTCATGCAATATTCATACAGAGAAGACTTGGTTGTGGATATGTATATTCAATTTATAAGGTTACCCCAACTCAAACCAAACTCTGGGCAGTGTAAAATTATAGAAAAAAAGTAAAATGTATAAAAATGATCTCTCTTTCTCTTTCCTTTCCTTTCTACATATGGAAGTCTCCAGTGCATTAAAGAGTTTCTGCTAGCAAAAGATACATTGAAATAATACACTCCATCATTGTTTTAAATAGTCATAGGTTTTATTTAGGGCCCTCCTTTATTGGTCAAAGAGTGTAAGTTATCTTGATTCATTCCCAGTTCTTAAATGTTAGTTGGAAAAATCAGAGCTCTGACCTTACATTATCTAGCAGGGGTGGGGGAACCCTAAAGATATGCTGTGTGTACGTACGTGTATTTTTCATCTACCTACCTACCTACCTACCTACCTACCTACCTACCTACCTACCTACCTATATCATCTATTTCCATCCTCTGAATGAGATGAAATGTGTAAAAATCAGATCATTTTATAGGATATAGTCATATTTCATAGAAATCAATGCATGGGTTCAGAATATGTCACATTACATTCATGATTTTTAAAATGCCATAACTTACGTGCTTTCACCAGAATGTGATGAAACTTATAGCAATGCTAGATCATTATGAGGGCATGATGCATGCCAAATTCCTTTGGAATTGGTGCAACAAGTTCTACATTACATTTTTATATTATTATTATAGGAACCACTTACTCAAATATTTTCTCCAAAATTCCCAGTAATCGTTTGACAAATTTGATTGAGAAATCCCCAGTCTCTTCAGTAACATTGGCTATTAGTAGATTAGGCATTCCCACACCCCCTGTCATGCGCTGCCTACCTCTGAATAACGTTCAGACACTGGTTTGCAAAGCAGGCTCTGGTTTATTTCAGGGTAGGTACAACGTTGGTAGAAAAAAGCTGAGAGTGACAGGAGCGCGCCGGTGCGGGGTTTAAATACCCCGCGCCGGTCAGCGCCCCCTCGCTCTCGGTCACGTCACCCCCCTTTGTCCCATGCGTTGCCCTGCCATTGGTTGAGGGTTTCCAGGATCGCCCATCCTCAGGTTTTCATTCTTCTGCTGATTGCTTTCAGCTGGGCGATCCCCGTTGTATTGCCGCTGATGGCTTGGGTGGCTCCGTGATCCGTTTAGCTATTGTTTGTTAGCCGTTAGTCGTTGTGGGTTGATGGCTACTTAACTTGTACCCCTTCACCTATTTCCTTGTCATTGTCATGAGTGCCATTGCGCTGATGACTTTAGCTCAACGGCACTCATGACATACTGCCCCCTTTCCGAATAGTGTTCTCCCCCGGGTTTCTGGGTTTTCCCCATAGAGCTGTCAAAAGGCCCTTTTTTTTTTTTTCAAAGTTCCCGCCGGAGTAGTTGTCGCCCCTCCCTTTGCTCCTCCCTCTACCACGTGCCTTCCCAGGGTGTGTCCATGGTGCGCACGCTCGGGTTCTGACCTGGCGTGCGCATGCTCCAGCCACACCCTGTTTGTTTGGCTCAGTTCGGCGAGGCGAGAGGCGTGGCTGGTCGGGTGCTTCTCAGCTCCAGGTAGGGCCCTTCTTTTCTTATTTAGAGTGCGTCGCCTTTGTTGTGTCTCTTGGGCGTTGCCCCCAGGTTGCCCTGTTGACTTGCTTGCCACTCCCCCGCGGCCGGGGGGCGGGGGGAGGGTGCTGGCGATCGTTTGTCACCACCCCGTGGGCCCGGGGCGGGGGGAGTGAGTCCCGGGGGGGGGAAGGTCCACCCAAGTCGCGGGCTTGGGGGGGGCCCTTTCCCTTGGGGCACGGGAGGCGGGGGGAGGCCTGCGGGGGGGGGTTTGGTTTTGCTGACCTTGGTTGCGGTTTGTCGGGGTATGCCCGGTGAAATGCTCTGGTCAGGTCAGGCGCGTTAACGTTGTGCGCCGCCACCCATTCCGGGTGGGGGAAGTGTTTCCACCTGACCAGATAGTGTAGGGTTCCTCGTTGCTTGCGGGAGTCGAGGATGTCCCTTATCTCGAAGTGGTGTTGCCCGTCGATCATGAGCGGTGCGGGCTGTGGCGTGCTTGGGTGCCATCGGGAGGTGGTTGCCGGTTTTAGGAGGCTGGTGTGGAACACCGGGTGGAGCCTCCGGAGGTTGTGTGGCAGGTCCAGGCGTATTGCTACCGGGTTCACTATTTGCGTGACTCGGAACGGCCCGATGTACTTAGGCCCCAGTTTTTTCGAGGGTTGGGTTGACTTTAGGAACTTGGTGGAGAGATAGGCCATATCCCCCGCCTGGAACGTCGGTTGTAGGCGCCGGTGCTTGTCGGCCTGCTCTTTGTAAGCAGCCTGTGCCTCCTTTAGCGCCGCCGTGATTACTGGCCATGCTTCCGCGATCTTCCGTCCCCAGTCGCTGGCGTCCACCTGGGGTTCCGGGGGTTGAGGTAGCTCCGGGATGGGGACGAAGTCGCGCCCCGAGACTACTTCGAACGGGGTTTTCCCCGTGCTCGTGTGGACGGCGTTATTGTATGCGACTTCGGCGAACGGGAGCAGTTCAGCCCAGTCGTCTTGGTGGTAGTTCGTATATGATCGTATAAATTGCTCTAAGGTGGCATTAAGAACCTCAGTGGCTCCGTCCGTCTGCGGATGCCAAGCCGTAGATAGGGCCTGTTGGGTCCCCGTCAGCTTCAGGAAGGCCCGCCAGAATTTGGAGGTGAACTGTGTGCCCCTGTCGGTCACCACACGTGCGGGACATCCGTGTAGCCTGTACACGTGGATGAGGAAGAGTTTGGCTAGTTGTTGTGAGGATGGGACCGACGTGCAGGGGATGAAGTGGGCCTGCTTTGAGAAGTAGTCCTTCACCACCCAAATAGCCGTTTTCTTCTGGCTGGGTGGGAGGTCCACTATAAAATCCATAGAGATTTCCTCCCATGGGCGGGAGGGTTCTGCCACCCGTTGCAGTAGCCCCGCGGGTTTGCCTGGTGCCCGTTTGGCCCTAGCGCACGTTGGGCAGGACGCCACGTAGGTTTTTACGTCCCGCCTGAGCGCGGGCCACCAGAATTGGCGCCGTGTGAGGTGTAGGGTCTTGAGGAACCCAAAGTGTCCCGCTTGCTTGGCGTCGTGTGACCTATGCAAGATCGCCTGGCGTTGCGAGTCCGGGACGTAGATTCTGCCTTCCCCCCATGCTAGGTCTTGCGCCATCGTTACCTTGTCGGGGTTTGCCAGGAACCAGGGGTCGGTTTTGAGGGCGGCGGCGAGGTCCTTGCGCATTCCCCCTGGTAGTTGCGGTTGGCTTCTTTCCGTCGCCGGTTGTCCCGCCGTCGGCTGCGCCGTAGCGTCGAGCTGCCTCCGTGCGCCGCTTCGGGTGGTCACGGCCATCCCCAGTTGCGAGGCGGATAGGACCGTCCCAATGGTGTCTGGGGCGGGCTCTTCGTCTTGGGGCAGCCGGGAGAGGGCGTCGGCCAGGAAGTTCTTCTTGCCCGGCATGAACTTCAGTTGGAAATCAAAGTGGCTGAAGAATTGGGCCCATCGGACCTGTTTTGGGCTAAGGCGTCTAGGCGTTCGTAGGGCCTCGAGGTTCCGGTGGTCCGTCCAGACCTCGAATGGTTGGGTGGCTCCCTCGAGTAGGTGTCGCCACGTCTCTAGTGCCGATTTCACCGCGAAGGCTTCTTTCTCCCAGACGTGCCATCGCCTCTCTGTCTCGGAGAACTTCCTTGACAGGTAGGCGCATGGTTTCAGGAGCCCCGTGGAGTCTTTTTGTAGCAGGATGGCTCCCAGGGAGAAGTCTGAGGCGTCGGCTTGGACCACGAACGGCCGTTCTGGGTCCGGGTGCGCGAGGATTGGCTCCGTCGTGAACAGCGCTTTCAGCTTGTCGAATGCGGTCTGGCACGCGGGAGTCCAATTCAGCACTGTGCCTGGGTTCTTGGCGCGTCGGGTGTCCCCCACCCCTTTGGTTTTGAGGAGGTCCGTTAAGGGGAGGGCTATCTCAGCGAACCCCCGGGCGAATGACCTGTAGAAATTCGCGAATCCCAGGAAGCTCTGTAGTTGCCGTCTGTTGCGGGGCCGCTCCCAGTTTAGCACCGCTTCGACTTTTGCGGGGTCCATTTCGATGCCGTCCCCGGAGATTCGATACCCCAAATAGTCTAGGCGCTCTTTGTGAAACTCGCACTTTGTAGGCTTTGCATAGAGCTGTGCCCTTCTGAGCTTGTCGAGGACTTGCCTGACTAAGGTTACGTGTTCCTCGTGCGTTTTTGTGTAAATGAGGACGTCGTCGATGTAGACCAGGACCCCTTTAAACAGATGTTCATGCAGTACCTCATTGATGAGCTGCATGAACACCCCAGGGGCCCCCGCGAGTCCGAAGGGCAGTACCTTGTACTGGAACGCGCCTAGGGGGCAGTTAAACGCCGTCTTCCATTCGTCCCCCTCCCTGATTCGGATGCGATAGTACGCCTCGCGAAGGTCCAATTTGGAAAAGACTTTGCCCGTGGACAGGTGGGCGAGCATGTCCTTCACCAGGGGTAAGGGGTATTTGTTGGACAGGGAAGCCGCGTTTAGGCCCCGGTAGTCGGTGCAGAGCCGTAGGGTCCCGTCTTTCTTCTCCCGGAATAAGACGGGGGCTCCGACCGGTGAGCATGCTGGCTCTATGAATCCCCTGTCTAGGTTTTTATCGATGAACTCCCGGAGGGTTGCCATCTCCTTCGGGGTCATCGAATAAATCTTTGGTCTAGGTAAGGGGACGTCGGGCAGTAGGTCAATCCGGCAATCCGTCTTGCGGTGGGGGGGTAGTTGGTCGGCTTCTGCCTCTCCGAAGACTTCGGAGAAGTCGGCGTATTGTTCTGGTAGGTCTGCTGTGGTAGCGGCATTGTCTTGTGTGGTCGCCTCCGCTCGTCCTACCGTGGGGTTGCTTTTGCCCGCTGGTACTGGTGCTCGATACTCGCCGTCGCCGAATGTGAAGGTGCGGGTCGCCCAGTTGATCCGCGGGTTGTTTTTCGCGAGCCATGGCATCCCCAGGACTGCAATGGGCCGTCCGATGGGCGTGACTACGAACGCTGTGCGCTCGGTGTGAGTGCCCATTTGCAGGGTGACCGGCTCGGTTTGTAGCGTGGCTGGTTTCCCTCCCGCTGTAGAGCCGTCCAGCTGGTGGAATGCCAGCGGCGTGGGGAGGGGGAAGCAGCGGAGGTCGAGTTTGGCGACTAGGTCGGGGTGGATGAGGTTTTTTGAGCACCCCGAGTCCACTAGTGCCGCGGCCGTGGTGGCTCCGTTGCCGGCAGAGAGTTGAATTGCTGCCAATATTACGGAGCTTTTGTCGTTTCGTTGAGGTGGTCCGCGTTGTTGTCCCACCGCCTGCCTCGCCACGCGTCTCAGAGCAAGCGGGGAGCATTTCCCGCCGGCTGGTCGGGGTCAGTATTGTCCTCTTCCCCCCAGTAAGCGTCCCAGCCCTCTTCCGGTGTCGCTGTGGCCACGGTCATTCGGCGGTGAGGGGGCGGCCCCGGGTTGGGTGGTTTGGGGCTAATTTTCGGGGCGGGCTTGGGCGCGCTGGTCGGCGGTCGGTTGGCGAAGCAATCCGCCGTCTTGTGCCCTAATTTGCCACACCTCCCGCAGGGCTCCCGGTTGAACTTCTTTTTTGGGTATATGGGGCCGGCCATCCCCCCGTGTGGTGCGGGTACCTTTTTCCCGACATAGTTTGTGTCTTCCGTGGTTGTCATCAGGAAGGTGCGGTGCGCGTGTTCGGCTTTCCCCGCGAGGTGGATCCACCCGTGTAACGTTTCTGGGTCGTCGCGGTAGAGGGCCCATTGGAGAACGTCGCGGTTGAGCCCCCTTTTGAAGATTTCCAGCAGGGTGGTCTCAGACCAGTCGCAGACCTTTCCCGCGAGGGCTTTGAACTCCAGGGCGTAGTCAGGGACCGTGCGTGTGCCCTGTTTAAGTCTCTGGAGTGCGCTTTTCGCCCGTACTTTAGCTAGGGGGTCTTCGAAGTAGGTTTTCATCTCTTTGATGAAAGCAGGGAAGGTGGCGAGGGCGGGGGAGCTGGACTCGTACAGTTGGACGTACCAGTCCGCCGCCCTGTCTTGGAGTTTGATCGCCACGGCGGCGATCTTGTCGGCCTCGGAGTCATAGGAGTGTCCGTGCCTCCCCATGAACTCCCTAGCGTTGGTCACGAAAAACGAGAGTTTTGAGGGGGTCCCATCGAAGAAGATGGGGAAGTCCTTTGGGGCCCGGGCGTTTTGTGCGGCCCCGCCTCTCGCTTCCCGGGGTGTGGTGTCGGCCGCCTGTGCCGTCTGCTGGCTCTCCGCTGGCCCGTGTGGGTTCGGTGCTTCGCTCGGGGTGTGGGCTTGTGCGGGGACGTCATTGGGTGGCGCGGGGGGCATGAGCGCCTGGAGCATGGTCCGGAGTTCCGTCAGCTGAGCCCGCATGGCCGCGAGTTCAGCTCGTGCCTCCTCGTCCACAGCCCGCGCCGCCGCTGGGGCCGGTTCCGTTGGCGCGTCCTCGGGGGTGGGTTGCCGGTGGGGTTCATCGTCCCTCCGCCGCGGGTCCGCTTCCTCCTCCGTCTGATGGGTGTCTCCGTCGTCCTCCTCCGTGTCGAGCATCGTGGGGCTGTCGCTCCACGCCCGTTGCTGGGGTGCGATGTGGGGCGCGGGGTCCTCCGCTGGTTTCGGAAGTCGTGCTGCTCCCTCCCGCGGTCGGGTTGCCTCCGTCGCCATCTCCCCTTGGGGTTGGAGCTGAGGCTCGGGTCGGGTGGGGTGGGCGTCCATGGCTCCGGGAGTCCGCGGTGCCTCTGGCCTCGGTCGGTCCTCCTCTGTCTCTTGCCGCGCGGCTCGCCCTCCTTGCCCGCGTCGTTCCGGCCTCATCTTGCTGGTCTTCTCGCCGTCTACTCCTCCCGCGGCTCGTTGTCGTCCGGTGGGGCTCGGCGAGGCTGAGTTTATGACTCTCAGCTTTATGTCATGCGCTGCCTACCTCTGAATAACGTTCAGACACTGGTTTGCAAAGCAGGCTCTGGTTTATTTCAGGGTAGGTACAACGTTGGTAGAAAAAAGCTGAGAGTGACAGGAGCGCGCCGGTGCGGGGTTTAAATACCCCGCGCCGGTCAGCGCCCCCTCGCTCTCGGTCACGTCACCCCCCTTTGTCCCATGCGTTGCCCTGCCATTGGTTGAGGGTTTCCAGGATCGCCCATCCTCAGGTTTTCATTCTTCTGCTGATTGCTTTCAGCTGGGCGATCCCCGTTGTATTGCCGCTGATGGCTTGGGTGGCTCCGTGATCCGTTTAGCTATTGTTTGTTAGCCGTTAGTCGTTGTGGGTTGATGGCTACTTAACTTGTACCCCTTCACCTATTTCCTTGTCATTGTCATGAGTGCCATTGCGCTGATGACTTTAGCTCAACGGCACTCATGACACCCCCACATATACACTTACCTATCAGGAGGACCAAAATCAGTAGGAGGGAAATACTGCTTCAAAGGATAAAAGACTGCCAGAAGACATACACAGCAATATATAAAGGTTAATAATACACAATAAATTATCTGCAAGAAAAATTAAATGGAAAGCTCAATGAATAAACAAAATATAAAACAGAAAATGGCTGAGGATGATGAAAGCATACAATTTCTACCCATCCAATCCAGTCTGGCAGGATGGACATGCTCTGGGTCCCATCAGTCAGGAATGTTGTCTGGCAGGGAGCAGGAGACGTGACTCTTCTGCCGTGGCGCCTGCCCTCTGGAACATCCTCCCTCCTGAAATTAGGATGTCCCTGACCGTTTTGGCTTTTCGGAAGGCCTTGAAGACCTGGCTTTGTGCCTGGGCCTGGGGCCCCGAGTGTGCGAAGGGCCCCATTTCATGGTTGTGCTAACACCAATGGTTTTTAAGATCTCTTGGCTGTATTTATATTTATATTTAATTTTTTGTATTGTTTTATTGTTTCTTTTTATTATTGTAAGCCACCCAGATTCACTGGTCTGAGATGGGCGGCTATATAAATTGAATGAATGAATGAATGAATGAATGAATGAATAAATAAATAAATAAATAAATAAAAATTGATGTTCCCAAAGGAAAGTGCTCTACACATAGAAAAACAGAATCTGGATGACAATCAGATGTGACTGCAATGTCAACTAATAGGCATTAGTCCATCCCACCTGCTCAGATCACTGTGTTTGGGGCAACAAATTGCAAGGGACACCCTAATTTGTAGATGTACCTGCTACTCCCTGAATCCAATATGCTCCTGCCCCATTAGAGCATGTATGAACAAATGCCCAATATATTACATTTATCACCTTCCCTAAAACCACACACACACATTTTTTTTGTCATGGGTTGTGACATCTTGCCATGCCCAATTGTTTGGAGTTGCAGAACTCATATCAGAAGTGGAATTTCATGGACGATTTTGAATTTAAACACCTCCAGCCTACCTAAGGTGGTTAAACACTGAATCAGTCCATTTAGCATGTGTGCTAAGTTGATCATTTTGATGGATTTTGTTTTGTTTTGTTTTGTTTTTATGACCTAAGGCTGTGTGCAAGGATAAATAAATCAAGTCAGGAGAAAAATATAATATATATTCTTTGTGCTACTTTACCGTTGATGAATGACGATCAGTTCATTAAATGTTCTTTTTTCTTGTAGCAATTTCTGATTAATTTTAATAGATGTTATTGATCAACTATTTTGGGGTTATTGTCAGTAAAGCAATTAGGTATATCAATAATAGTACCTGAGTAGTGAAAGGGATTATCAGTCACTAGATATGTGATAGATGAAATTCATCATAATGCATACTTGGTATAACTTCCTAAATAATCTTTTGATTTTGTTATTACCCTGCTTTATTGTTTTATTTAGGCTTATCAAACATCATCCTTATTGCTATGATCCCACACAACTAGTATTGCCTTCCTCAAGCAACTCCATGAAAAGAAAAAAGCTATCAGTATTTTCAGTTCCTACCAGATGTCAAAAAAACAGTATTAAAATTATTGGGAAAAAAATCAGGCAACAACCTCTAGGCATCAAAAGAGCTCAAAGCTTCTTTCCAATAGTGGTAGAGAAAAGATGATGACATTCCTGGCCAGCAGTGAGCAGGGAGAGAGAATGTCATTTAATATTTCTGGGAAACTGCTGAAAAGTAATGGAAAGTGCAGTGGTAGGAGAGCTTTAGTTTTCTTCCCCCCAACTCTCATTCTAAAAGTCTTAACATTCTTAAAATTCTTCCAAAGGATTAAAATTTAGCAGCCGCCTGCACACTTTCAAAATGTCCCTGGGAATTTGCTCATATGATGATATTGTATTATTTCTGGAATTAGTATATGGGGTGGGGTGGGGTGGGGGAACCATAGTGGCCTCTATGGTTCATGAAGGCAGCCATTCCCCACTGTCCTATCTCTATTATATTTGACCATAAGAAACAACAGTACAGGACATTTTCAGGGACATCTTGAGGTAGCCAATCTTTCAAGCCACTAGGGGTGGCTTTTACCTTGGCAAATCCTTTTAGTGATACAGCACTATGTAATATTGAATGATAATTGAATAATGATTGAATCCTTTCATATTCCTGTATGTTCTGTTTGTCTGCCCACACATTAAGCCCTTATAGAAAAGCATCAAACAGCCTGACCTTGTCTGCACTCAGAAACCAAATAAGCCTGGCTGATCCATGCACAGAAGGCCACCAGACAATACCAGGCCCATTGGTCAATCAGTTAAAATGAAAGACATGCTGCACAAGGTAGTGGCAAACCACTTCCATAATGTTGCCCCTGCACCAAAAAAAAAAGGGGGGGGAGAGACATGGTTGTATCCATGTAGCCAGAAGTCAGTCTATACATGATGACATATTTACCTTTCAGCAAATGTTCAAGGTGGCCCAGTTTGTTGTTGCCACTTAAAGGCAGAAAAACAAGAAATGAGCAAGCAGCACTAAATATGCAAGGAAACAATATATTAATCTAAGCCAATATGAAATGCTTATTGTGATATAATATGCTATTGTTTTTACTTCTTTAGTAAGTTTTTTCTCACACACTTTTTAAAAATTTTACTGAAGAATAGAAGAATGGCATCATACTTTGGGGAGAGTTAATTCTGTGCACATTTGGTATTAATCCCAATAGAATTACATGCTATAAAGCATTGAAAGAAGCTGAAACAGAACCATCTGGTGTCCTTAATTTTGAAGGGAGGACTATTCTTTTGAACAGTAATTCCAATATTGAATTTATAGTTTCAGTAAGAGTTATCTATATCAGCTATTATAAAATAAAGGGAGATCCATTTTACTGGCTAATCCAGATTATGAACATCACTGAAAAATTAGTGGCATTTGGTCAAATAGGCTTCTTTTGCTGACTTTTTAATTTGTTGGAAAGAACTTTGACACATTTAGTGCCTCGCTTGGCTTGTAAAAAAAAAGAGGATACTTTATGATTTGAATTTCAAATATCTCATGCATCAAACAGAGCTATGAATATTTAATATGCCAACTGGAGTTAGACATGATCTCTTTGAAAATATTCCTATTTGCAAAAGGCAGAATTGTACAGGCCTGACCTTTAAAATGAAATGAACAAGATTCTTGTTAAGTGTGGTTGTTTTCAAAGGAATGTTAACTTCCTAAAAGGAATCATAGAAATCATGTATACCTTCAGCATGTACTGAAAGATGTTTGCCTGCATCTAGTCTTAACAGGTGGTAGCACCTAGTTGATCTTGGCTGGCTCAGAAGCTAAGTAAGGTTGCCCCTGGTTAGTTCCTGAATGGGAGACTGCCTTCAAATTTTAAGATTTTCTAGCCTGGAAAGAAAAGTTTAAGCAAAATGTCCCAGAAATCAGTAATGGCAACCCAGTTCCACAATGAATGTAGTCATCAGAAGCTGAGCTCTCAGTTTAAGGATTTCCCCCCCCCCTTTATCTTTATATTATTAATGAATGAACGAGGCTGAATAAGAATATGTAACTCATGTTCTAATAAAAAAAAATACTAGATTAACTCTAACAATGCCTTATTCAATCTCCATTGTTTTAGATGTATGATTTGGTACTAAAGAAATAGGTTGGGACTTGTGTAGGCATCTCTCTTGACACCCAACAAATTTCCACTCAGGGCCACAGACTTTTAGAGAATGGATTCCCCTGCATAAAATAGGATACTCATACACAGCCTTGGCTACTGTGACACACTAAAAGCAAGAATCTCATCCCTGAGATTTTTAGTGAATTTTTAGTGAAATTATTCACTAATAATTCTTCTTCTTCTCTTTGCAGGCTGGGGAGGAGAAAACAACTTTTTCTCCTGTAAACTGAAGGAGAAATGGGTGAACAAAAATTGCAGAAGGAAACACTTGAGTTTTTGAGAGCGTTGAGCTCAGTTGTCCTTGTTTTTTTTCCATTTGTTTTTTAACCAATGCATTTCTACAAATCTTTGTATACTCCAAGCCAACTAATGCCTTTCTCTTTTGTGGAGATCTTGGTTTTTTGTTTTTTGTTTTTGTATGAGTACATGGAAAATAAATTCTCTGTTAGTATATAGCAGAGATAGTCAACCTGATTCCTTCTAGATGTTTTGGGCTTCGGTTCCAGTCAGTGCCGATGGAAGGACATTGTATTATTGTATTCCAAAACATTCATAGTCCTAGTGTGTGTAATATGGAAGTTTTATTGTTTTCTTATGATGCTGAAAACATACAAACACATAGTGTCCCGAGAAAGCTTAGAATGAACAAATGAACATTGAAAAGAACTACAGAAACAGAGAGCAACGCTGAATAAGAGAAAGCATGTATTTTTGCCTTTATTTCTAGTCTAGCAGACTGACTAGTAATTGGAATGCAGGATTGGGAAATGCAGATAAAATATCCTACATAGCCAGGACTTGATTCCCAGCTGTTTCCATCAATTTCTGTGATACAAATTCCATAAGCAACAATCAGGGAAGGAGAGACATAGTTTGAAAAGGTATCTTCTCGTCTCCACTACAACTGTATTTCTAAGGGCCCTTCCTCCCTTCCTCCCTCCCATCCCTCCCTCCCATCCATCCATCCCTCCCATCCATCCCTCCCGATTATCTATATAATTTTTGACCCTGGGTAACTGTAATCCAATTGCTGATGACACTTGTATATTTCTTCTTGTCTGAATTCTATCTTCACAGCAACCAAGTGCCTTATGTATCTTTTCTTTGCCTTGACCATCAGCATGATAATACTCCATAGGTTTTATACTAAAATCTGCAGGGAATAAACAGCTGTTGCCATTTTCTTCAATAGTTAGGAAACATTCAAGAATACTGTAGTGTTACATATTCGCTCATAACTGAAGAGAATGGGGAAATTCTTGTTCATGCAGAATTCTATGTGTATTCCAAGGACACTGGCTGAAATCTAGTAATTCATCATTCAGCTTTGCAACTTATTTTCCAATTTCCTGTAGAATATATTTTACTTGATACCTAATGGAAATGATAACATACCTGCAATATTAAAATAATATGTACTGTATGTGTACCAAAGAGAGGAGTTAAAGGAAAATACTACTTCTTAGGATAATGAAGTCAGTAAGTTGCAGATTTCTCAAGCTCTTTAGAGAATATTAATGCTTGCTCAATATATTCTAGCTTGGGTCCCATTATTCTAAAGGGATAAAGCCCTGAAAAGAAATGGTAAACAATTCTCCTTAAGAAATAAATAGCTTTAGTACCAATAACAATTCATCATAGCCTTCTATATAAAGAACACAAGAGTGTATTGTCCAAATAATTTATTTGTGTCATTATTATCCTAACTTTTATCAGTTCAATGCCATTTCAGGTGTAGAAAAATTATCTACAGATTAAATAAAGCATGAATGCCCCAAGTATGGTATTATGGACCATAATCTGAAATGTTTTCAGGTCTTTGAAGTAATCACATCATATGTTTAACTGATATTAATAGCAGCTAACTTTTAAACCTTTGAGTTTGATTAATGGTGGAGAACAGTTAAGTAAAACAAAACTTGAATAGCCTACAATGATTCTGCTTAGTGTAGAATGGCAAGGTGTCTTTTAATTATTTTTTAAAAAATATTTTACATGCACTAAAGGGGGGCCTTCAGCAAAGGATCGTTACCTTGTTGTGGTGCTGGAGCTTGAGCACCTCAATGATGCCATGAGCTAAACCGTGAAGGGCCACCCAAGACGGGAAGGTCATGACAGAGAGGTCAGACTAAATGCGATCCCTGGGGAAGGTAATGGCAACCCACCCCAGTATTCTTGCCGTGAAAACTAAATGGATCAGTACAACCAGAGATATGTCGGTATACCATCGGAAGATGAGACCCCCAGGTCGGAAGATGGTCAAAATGCTACTGGGGAGGAACAGAGGATGAGCTCAACTAGCCCCAGACGTGATGACGCAGCTAGCTCAAAGCCGAAAGGACGGCTAGCGGCCGATGGTGCTGGTGGTGAACGGCGAATCCGATGTTCTAAGGATCGACATACCATTGGAACCTGGAATGTAAGATCTATGAGCCAGGGCAAATTGGATGTGGTTATTGGTGAGACGTCAAGATTAAAGATAGACATTCTGGGCGTCAGTGAACTGAAATGGACTGGAATGGGCCACTTCACATCAAAGACCACCAGATCTACTACTGTGGACAAGAGGACCACAGAAGAAATGGAGTAGCCTTCATAATTAATAGTAAAGTGGCTAAAGCAGTGCTTGGATACAATCCAAAAAACGACAGAATGATCTCAATTTGAATTCAGGGCAAACCATCTAACATCACATATGCCCCAACCACAAATGCTGAAGAAGCTGAAGTAGAGCAGTTCTATGAGGATCTGCAGCACCTACTGGACAACACGCCTAAAAGAGATGTTATTTTCATCACCGGAGACTGGAATGCTAAGGTGGGCAGTCAAATGACACCTGGAATTACAGATAAGCATGGCCTGGGTGAACAAAATGAAGCAGGACATAGGCTGATAGAATTTTGCCAAGACAACTCAATGTGCATAACAAACACTCTCTTCCAGCAACCTAAGAGACGGCTTTATACATGGACTTCCCCACATGGACAACACCGAAACCGGATTGACTACATCCTTTGCAGCCAAAGGTGGCGGACATCTGTACAGTCGGTAAAAACAAGACCTGAAGCTGACTGTAGTTCAGATCACGAACTTCTTCTTGCACAAATTAGCATCAGACTAAAGAGAGTAGGGAAGACCCACAGGTCAGCTAGATATGAGCTCACTAATATTCCTAAGGAATATGCAGTGGAGGTGAAGAATAGATTTAAGGGACTGGACTTAGTAGATAGGGTCCTGGAAGAACTCTGGACAGAAGTTTGCAGCATTGTTCAGGAGGCAGCAACAAAATACATCCCAAAGAAAGAGAAAACCAAGAAGGCAAAATGGCTGTCTGCTGAGACACTAGAAGTAGCCCAAGAAAGAAGGAAAGCAAAAAGCAACAGTGATAGGGGGAGATATGCTCAATTAAATACAAAATTCCAGAGGTTAGCCAGAAGAGATAAGGAATTATTTTTAAACAAGCAATGCGTGGAAGTGGAAGAAGACAATAGAATAGGAAGGACAAGAGACCTCTTCCAGAAAATTAGAAACACTGGACATAAATTCCAGGAAAAAATGGGTATGATCAAAAACAAAGATGAGAAGGACCTAACAGAAGAAGAAGAGATCAAGAAAAGGTGGCGAGAATATACAGAAGACCTGTATAGGAAGGATAACAATATCGGGGATAGCTTTGTTGGTGTGGTCAGTGAGCTAGAGCCAGACATCCTGAAGAGTGAGGTTGAATGGGCCTTAAGAAGCATTGCTAATAACAAGGCAGCAGGAGACGATAGCATCCCAGCTGAACTGTTCAAAATCTTGCAAGATAATGCTGTCAAGGTAATGCATGCTATATGCCAGCAAATTTGGAAAACACAAGAATGGCCATCAAATTGGAAAAAATCAACTTATATCCCCATACCAAAAAAGGGGAACACTAAAGAATGTTCAAACTATCGAACAGTGGCACTCATTTCACATGCCAGTAAGGTAATGCTCAAGATCCTGCAAGGTAGACTTCAGCAGTTCATGGAGCGAGAATTGCCAGATGTACAAGCTGGGTTTAGAAAAGGCAGAGAAACTAGAGACCAAATTGCCAATATCCGCTGGATAATGGAAAAAGCCAGGGAGTTTCAGAAAAACATCTATTTCTGTTTTATTGACTATTCTAAAGCCTTTGACTGTGTGGACTGTAAAAAATTGTGGCAAGTTCTTAGTGGTATGGGGATACCAAGTCATCTTGTATGCCTCCTGAAGAATCTGTATAATGACCAAGTAGCAACAGTAAGAACAGACCACGGAACAACGGACTGGTTTAAGATTGGGAAAGGAGTACGGCAGGGCTGTATACTCTCACCCTACCTATTCAACTTGTATGCAGAACACATCATGCGACAAGCTGGCCTTGAGGAATCCAAGGCTGGAGTTAAAATCTCTGGAAGAAACATTAACAATCTCAGATATGCAGATGATACCACTTTGATGGCTGAAAGTGAAGAGGAACTGAGGAGCCTTATGATGAAGGTGAAAGAAGAAAGTGCAAAAGCTGGCTTGCAGCTAAACCTCAAAAAACCAAGATTATGGCAACCAGCTTGATTGATAACTGGCAAATAGAGGGAGAAAATGTAGAAGCAGTGAAAGACTTTGTATTCCTAGGTGCGAAGATTACTGCAGATGCTGACTGCAGTCAGGAAATCAGAAGACGCTTAATCCTTGGAAGAAGAGCAATGACAAATCTCGATAAAATAGCTAAGAGCAGAGACATCACACTGATAACAAAGGTCCACATAGTTAAAGCAATGGTGTTCCCCATAGTAACATATGGCTGCGAGAGCTGGACCATAAGGAAGGCTGAGAGAAGGAAGATCGATGCTTTTGAACTGTGGTGTTGGAGGAAAATTCTGAGAGTGCCTTGGACTGCAAGAAGATCAAACCAGTCCATCCTCCAGAAATAAAGCCAGACTGCTCACTTGAGGGAATGATATTAAAAGCAAAACTGAAATACTTTGGCCACGTAATGAGAAGACAGGACACCCTGGAGAAGATGTTGATGCTAGGGAGAGTGGAAGGCAAAAGGAAGAGGGGCCGACCAAGGGCAAGATGGATGGATGACATTCTAGAGGTGACGGACTTGTCCCTGGGGGAGCTGGGGGTGTTGACGACCGACAGGAAGCTCTGGCGTGGGCTGGTCCATGAAGTCACGAAGAGTCGCAAGCGACTAAACGAATAAACAACAACAAAGGGGGGCAGAAAAGAGGGGAAAATGATCAAAAGACTGTATTTCTCAGGTACTAATAAAACTAGTCTTCCGTTATATTCAGATTTTTTTTTTAGTGCCATCTCCTACCAGAGGCTGGCAATCAACCATTATATTTATTCTTTTGATGTTACCATACTTTTCAGCCCTTTATGATTTTCCTGGGAAAATGCAGCATGGTAGGATTCTGTTGCTTTCCACACTGCTTTTACATTGTTGCATGAATTATTTCATCCTGCTACTGTGTATGTTCCTACAACTCTTTTAGACTACACGCTTCAATTTGTACCTGCTGATTTGCTGTCAGTATTATGTGCAAGGTCACAACACTGTCCTTGGGTATATGTAGAACTTTCATCGTCAATATTTCCCATATATTATTGCTGCTACTTCCTGTCAGTGTTGCTGCTCATTGTCCACAGTGTCTTATACAACAAAGCTTATATCATAGTTAACCATTATACCCAATGCCTATTCCAATATCTGCAACTTGGTGGATACTCCTGGACACCTAAAACTTCTCCCTAGGATCACAACATGTTACAAAATTAAAATATTAGCATTTAAATCTACTTAGAAATAAGAAGAAAATGGAAAATAAAACATATGATTTACAAGCCCAGATGTCTACATATACTCCAGATGAAACTTCCAACCAAGACTTGTTCTAAAACAGAGAGATAAATTTGTTTATTTATTTATTATATGCATTTGTCTTGATTTTTTGGGACCACTGTGTATGATAGTCATGTACCCAATTTCAGAGAAGATAATCCTCTAATTAAAAGTGGCTACTACTTGAAATATTGTCTTGCCTAAATCTATCTTTATTTCGTATATATAAAACAAGTAGATAAGTAGGTTGATCGACAAATCCAGGAAAGAAATGACTGTAATGTTACACCTCTTCTGGGTTGCCAACTAAGCAGATACATATGGGACCTTACTGTAATATTTTCATTATGGTAAGCCATACCGTATTTCTACTAACTTCAAAGTTATTTCTACATTTGCACACACAGAAATGCAATCACACATATAAACATGCCAATGATATGCATACACACACATATATACACACACATGCAGTCTTCATTTGTGGTGAGTTATTTTTTATTACATTCTGTGTTCAGAAAGCCTAGAAGAAAAGATCTGGCAGATGATATAGAATACTATTTATTTTACCTTCAGACAATGTTGTGCATATTTGCTCAGCAATTAACTGTAGAATAGTAAATTATGGCTTGGAGTTTATGCCTGTGAGAAGATTATGGTTTATACAACCTATGATTTGCCTGCATTGGAAACCATGGAGCATCAAGGACAGGTGATAATATGATTATGACAACTGAGAGATTTTGATTAGAAAGTGGATCACAGCAAGAAAAAGGAAAAGGAGATGGAGTTTAAAATGGTTTTTAATGTGTGTCATCCCTTCAAGATAGTCCTGACAACAAACCAGAACCATGAGTACTAATAGTGCCTTTATTGTAAGGTTACAGTAATGCAGTCATGCAAGCCTGAAAGACCTTCTCCCCTCCCTTGCCTTTACTTTCCAAAGAACTGGGGAGGGGCTCTTCTGAGATGCTTGCTCCACCCCCATTCCTTCTGTGGGCTGAGATATCTCCTGTCTGATTGTTGCTGTGGCTGCAGCTACTCCTCCTGTCTCCCAAGGTTATTCTCCCAGCCCATTACAATATGTTTATATGTAATATAATCTCTGCCATGCAATACATGCAAAGTAAGTCTGAAAGCATCCCCAATGTGTAGATTTTTATTTAAGAGAATGGATCCCATTTTTTTTAAATGGATTTTAGTAACCTGTTTTGCCTAAACTTCCTACAGGATAGGTTTCTCTGAAATATCTGCCAGTCAGTGATTATATTGCAACACATTCCTCAAACAATCTATCTTGAAGTTCATTCTTGCCCTGTCTCCCATTAGAATACTCATCTGATGCAAAGAGTGATTACTTTTAGCCTGTGAACTACACATAGAAATTAATTATTATTACATTAATTATTAATTATTAATTATCTTGTATTCTTTGCAGAGATGTCCTTATTTAAACACCTTCCCAGAAGTGCAGCTAAATCATGTAAATTTAAAGAAGTGCATTAATTTCCATTGGATACAGGAAGCTCATGACTTTTTGGCAGCTCTGCAGATTTGAGTGAGAAATGAAAGAAGCTGGAGCAGTAAATGATAACACAGAAATTATACCCAATAAGGATCATGGTCAAGAAAGAACAGTATATTTTCAAAGAGGCAAGGAATTATTACTAATTATTCAGTTGACAGTTTAAGAGCATACAATTTGTTAATTCACCTTGTTGCTATTTTGCTTCCCATTTCAGTTTCTTGGTGTTATGTATTAATTTTTCAGAGTGGGTAGATTTCAATATTCTTGGAGTAATGTGTCTGTGTCTGTGTGTGTATTTGGGACTGAGATGATACAGGATTTGCTATATGACACTGTAAGATGTTTCTTGAGCATAAAGGCCTTTGATTCAGTGGAATCTCACTATAATACAAATGGAACAAGCTATGTAACCTCTACCATACACCACCAACTTTGCTTGTCCTGAAGATATTTTACATTCTCCAGATCATATATTCAAAGGATAAAGGAACTGCAGGAGGAAGGGGAGCTGTAATAATTGCCCTTGTCCTTCTGTTAGTGGACCCTGGGAACAGCCTTTTATTGTTGTTTTTGTTTTTTTCCTAATAAGCTGTGGTGGTAAGATCTTAGTGCCAAATCCAAGTGTGGTGGTCAAGCCAAAGCTATATAATGTTTCAGGAAATATTTGCTGATTTTAAAAAAATTCCATATGGGGTAAAGTCAATTCACAAGTGATTTTAACTTTAAAGTAGCAGAATATTTTCTTTGTGCCAGCTCTGAGTTAAGGAAAAGAATAGATATGTAACTGCATCTAATGTGCATATACATGTACATTATTTGTCTCTTAACCACCCAGTTTAACCCTTGGCTGGTTGGCAATTTGGGAAGTTCCATCTGCATCCATCTGGAGGGTTCAACATTGAGGAAGGATGATTTAAAAGCAAAAAAGATCATTGACATCAGTGATTTAATACATTTTCCCCAAATGACTCACCAACAGTTTTAAAAATCTAGTGATGGTAATAAAATACTCTCCATATCCAGAGCATCAGCCATTCATTAAAGGCAACCACAATGACAATGAAACATGAAAGTAAAATCTATTTACTGAATGACTTCCAAGTGAAGAGAATGTAGAATAATCTTCTGCAGGTAGGGAAATGTCTCCTTAATTGATGAAAAGGTCAACAGACTCAGCTGTCTTTAGAACATTTAAAAGATTATCTCACATTCACAAACATCCTGACAAATACATCGATTTCCGAGAAGAGAAAGTAACAAAAGCCTTCGCGGCAGTAATTAAAGGTCAACACATCTTTATTTTAGCTTAAAATGCTAGGCCTCCTAAAGGTACCATTTTGCAAAGGTAAGATAAAGAAGAACTAAACTCAGACTTAACTCTTGGTGACTACATGAGCACAGTAATGCTGTTTTGTGGCAACAATATTGAATAGCATGCCTTCTAGGATGTTTACTAACTTCCCTTATTAGTCCTCACTTATGGCTTGCCACATGAACTCCCATTCAAGTACTAACCAAGCTTTAGGTTCTAAGTTCAAACAAGGTTGGCTAGATCCTGTCATCTGATAAGGCATATGCCAGCAAAATAATTGCATTTAATCAAGAGCCAATCTTGGAAATGGAATTTACTTTTTGAGAAAATAATATTACTTAAAAAATTAATAATATTACTTAAAAATTCATTTTTCAACATTCCATGAATAAGTATTGTCTGATGTTCCAGGTGCAAAAAGCAACTTTTAAACATTCATTAGATTTTTTTGAGCCACATGATATGTCTGTTCTTATTACTATTATTAAATAGTAATGATGAGTAAATTTAAATAGGAAATAAAGGTTTTTTTTTCATGTGATAGAAAGTAATGACCGAATCCGGATTATGTTTTATATAATTGAATATGCATTCATTTGCAAAGCCTACCTACCAGGCTGTATGCCTTAAGCAGGTTAAACATTTACAGAATTATAACCATTGTGATGACCAACTACAGTTTGGGCTGCTTGCAGTAGAATAATTCTATTTGCTTGACAAACCCCAAAAATTAATTCTAAGGATCAAAGAAGATGTGACAGATGCTTATGACAAAATGGATTTTATCTCATGCCAGATCTTCTCAACATACATAGTGCCCCCAGAGGTACTGAGATGAGAACTTCCCAAATTGTCCCACACTGGCTGGAAAATCTGGAAGAAGCTACCCCAATTTACCTAGTCAGCACTTAGTTGGGAAAGGTTGATATATGCCATTAAAAATGGGTAGTCTACA
This sequence comes from Candoia aspera, assembly GCF_035149785.1. Taxonomy (NCBI): domain Eukaryota; kingdom Metazoa; phylum Chordata; class Lepidosauria; order Squamata; family Candoiidae; genus Candoia; species Candoia aspera. The sequence goes on from NC_086153.1 coordinate 214,225,458, forward strand.
AGATCAAAGGTCAAGAGGGAGAGAAAGGGAGACAGAGAGAAAGAAACATCCCAAGTGCCAATGAAGGAGAGGGGTGGGTGGGAAAGCATGATCAGGCCTGATACATTTCAAATAGATGCCTTTATATATGACTGTCCATAAAGAGTGCTTCATAAATTATTTACATGCATACAAGAGCCAGTTGGGTGTAGTGGTTAAGGCACCAGTCTAGAAACCAAAAGACTATGAGTTCTGGTCCTGTCTTAGGCATGAAGTCGGCTGGGTGATCTTGGCCAGTCACTTTCTCATCCCTAGGAAGGAGGCAATGGCAAATCACATCCAAAAATCTTGCCATGTATATGAAGATTTTATGTGATAATGCAATATTGAAAAAATGACATGCTGAGCTAGAAGAATTTGAATAAGGCTATTCTGCTTATTGGATAATCTTTTTTTGTGTGTTTGGGAGAGTATGTATTTCTAGAAGGTATTAACTTGGCTTTGACTGATAATGGATTTTGTCACATTTCCTAAGATGGCAAAAGCTCCTTGCGTTATTCCCCTCCTTTTCTCTGGCTTCTCAAAACCCATCAGGAGTCTGCAGAGTGAAACATCTGCCTTCTAGAGTGGAACTCAAGTAGGACTCAGACTGCTATATCAGAATGTAGAAGCAGAACCAGAATCTTATCCAAAGCCCCTGCCCATTCAGAAAGCCTGACTGTGTATGTTTTCTGTTTTCCCTCATTGTCTGAAAAAGAGGTAATGGTGGTTAAAAGGTTTAACCTCCAATGGTTTTCACTGCCTGTTTCTTTTTTAGTAAAAACATGGTAAGGTGCAAAGGTTCAGATTGCAGTTTCCATATAAAGCAGTTGGTTCTTCCATCTGTGTAGCCACTGGCTTCATTCCTCTTGCCTTCTTCCGCAGATTTTTGTTGCTTTGTAAGTGCCCCACTGCTGATCCTCCACTTCTGATCCTGCAGGCAGTACTTCTTCTCACTGACTAATGGAGAGGGCAAAACAGCAGGCAGATTCTTTCCCAGCCTCATTGCATTTGCCATTCACATAAAAAAAAAAAGCCCCCTAAACAGGGGGAATGATAAAGCCACCCTTCCGAGCAGCTGGGGAGAACAGAAGAATGGTAGCAAGTTACAGTGACATTTTGGCTGCCAGAGGGTGGGGGAAATTCCAGGGGAGAGATCAGGGAAGCTGATGGGCTCAACTTTCCAAGCTTCCCACATGCCCCATTAAGTTGGGGACAGAGAGGGGCAGCCCCCCTACAGGTGGGAATGGCCTGTGAGAGTTTATTGCTTTTCTTCAGTTGGCCTGCTACAATTCCATGCATTTGTAAAATAGACTACAAGGTGAATTGAACATTGTCGCAGGAGACATATAATCATGTGCAATGTGAATTCATGTTTGACAAGTCATACAGTCTATTATCATACAGTAGAGGCCCGTTCTGGAATAACAGGAAAATGTTTCTTTGTAATAAAGCAAAAAGAAACCATTGCATTAATTCAGAATGGTAATGAGCTTTCAGAACAAATAATACTAAAAAGGACCTGGATTATGAGGGATATTTACTGTTTGTATAGATTCAGGAACACATAGGAAATTATTTGCACATTACAGTTGGGTACTCTTGGATAATTGCCCCTCTTTCAAAGGGCCTGTCAAAATGTCCATCCAATTTCTGGACAATTATATTAAGGGGATAACTTACCATTGTTGTTGTTCTTTTCCATATTGTGGAATTTATGATGGGATTATTATTTGCTGTTGCAAACACAGACACAAATTTTATCATCATCTCAGCTAGAGTTTTCCATCCTCCACATATGCCATGTAGCCAGCTCATTTCTGGGGCATTTTGAAATGGCAGCTGTCAAGAAAAAATAATGAAGAATCTTTGGAGGGTATTTTGCCAAGTAGACATAGAAAGCAGTGAAAGTGAGTTAATGTGTATCTGGGTAAGTGGATGCGTTTGGTGTGTAGGTGGATGAAACAGCATGCCAGAGACAGAATATTTATGTTTCTTTTTTCTCTCATGTCTTTTAGCAACCTTCTGATTTAAAAAAAAAATGACAGGAAGTACTCCACCTTTTGTGGAAAAGGAATATGGAGTGGGGGTGCTTTAAACTACATTTAGTGAACAATTCAATCCTGCTTGAATAAAAGAAAGTGCAAAACAACGTGACTTCCCCAAGTCTGGATCTAACAAAAAGCTCTGCTTTGTTTAGTTCAAAACAAAAGTTCCAGTACTAGTGTGGGAAGGATGTTTGGGTGTGTAAGAAGCCAAGGCTTAAGCAGACTTATTTCCTCAACTGTATTTTAATCTTATTTTCTCCTTCCATTCTTAGGAATGAAAATTTGACAGCTTTTAAAAGCCAGAATCGTAACAGTGAGGGTTTTTTTTTTTTTTTGTAATGATCTTCCTTATTCAATATGGGGATACTGTCTAAAACTAACTACAGTGGATTGAAAGTAAGCCTCAGGGAATGACTGGAAAACAAGTAGAGAAATCATTCATCACTTAGCATTTCCAATGGCAAAGCATCAGGCTTGAGACTTTGTGTCTTCACTGTTAGCAGACATTGATTGGAAGGGATAACTTTCCAATTCTAATTAAATTACTTTTGACCCCCTAAATAGTCAGAATGGAAGCAAACTGGAAGCCATACTGATAAACTATTCATTTGCCATGCTTTTTTAAATAATCCAGACAAAATGTTCAATATATATGTTGGATGTTTTATTTGCTCAGTAATGAACCAGTAAAACATCCAGTATGTAAAGGCTTGTACCAAGGTTGTTGTTGTTTATTTGTTCAGTCGCTTCCGACTCTTCATGACTTCATGGACCAGCCCACGCCAGAGGTTCCTGTCGGTCATCAGGACCCCCAGCTCCCCCAGGGACGAGTCTATCACCTCTAGAATATCATCCATCCATCTTGCCCTTGGTCGGCCCCTCTTCCTTTTGCCCTCCACTCTCCCTAGCATCAGCATCTTCTCCAGGGTGTCCTGGCTTCTCATTATGTGGCCAAAGTATTTCAGTTTTGCCTTTAATATCATTCCCTCAAGTGAGCAGTCTGGCTTTATTTCCTGGAGGATGGACTGGTTTGATCTTCTTGCAGTCCAAGGCACTCTCAGAATTTTCCTCCAACACCACACTTCCAAAGCATCTATCTACCTTCTCTCAGCCTTCCTTATGGTCCAGCTCTCGCAGCCATATGCTACTACTGGGAACACCATTGCTTTAACTATGCAGACCTTTGTTGTCAGTGTGATGTCTCTGCTCTTAACTATTTTATCGAGATTGGTCATTGCTCTTCTCCCAAGGATTAAGCGTCTTCTGATTTCCTGACTGCAGTCAGCATCTGCAGTAATCTTTGCACCTAGGAATACAAAGTCTTTCACTGTTTCTACATTTTCTCCCTCTATTTGCCAATTATCAATCAAGCTGGTTGCCATAATCTTGGTTTTTTTGAGGTTTGGCTGCAAGCCAGCTTTTGCACTTTCTTCTTTCACCTTCATCATAAGGCTCCTCAGTTCCTCTTCGCTTTCAGCCATCAAAGTGGTATCATCTGCATATCTGAGATTGTTAATGTTTCCTCCAGCGATTTTAACTCCAGCCTTGGATTCCTCAAGCCCAGCATGTCGCATGATGTGTTCTGTGTACAAGTTGAATAGGTAGGGTGAGAGTATACAGCCCTGCCGTACTCCTTTTCCAATCTTAAACCAGTCCGTTGTTCCGTGGTCTGTTCTTACTGTTGCTACTTGGTCGTTATACAGATTCTTCAGGAGGCATACAAGATGACTTGGTATCCCCATACCACTTAGAACTTGCCACAATTTGTTATGGTCCACACAGTCAAAGGCTTTAGAATAGTCAATAAAACAGAAATAGATGTTTTTCTGAAACTCCCTGGCTTTTTCTATTATCCAGCGGATATTGGCAATTTGGTCCCTAGTTCCTCTGCCTTTTCTAAACCCAGCTTGTACATCTGGCAATTCTCGCTCCATGAATTGCTGAAGTCTACCTTGCAGGATCTTGAGCATTACCTTACTGGCATGTGAAATGAGTGCCACTGTTCGATAGTTTGAACATTCTTTAGTGTTTCCTTTTTTTGGTATGGGGATATAAGTTGATTTTTTCCAATTTGATGGCCATTCTTGTGTTTTCCAAATTTGCTGGCATATAGCATGCATTACCTTGACAGCATCATCTTGCAAGATTTTGAACAGTTCAGCTGGGATGCCGTCATCTCCTGCTGCCTTGTTATTAGCAATGCTTCTTAAGGCCCATTCAACCTCACTCTTCAGGATGTCTGGCTCTAGCTCACTGACCACACCAACAAAGCTATCCCTGATATTGTTATTCTTCCTATACAGGTCTTCTGTATATTCTTGCCACCTTTTCTTGATCTCTTCTTCTTCTGTTAGGTCCTTGCCATCTTTGTTTTTGATCATGCCCATTTTTGCCTGGAATTTACCTCCAATGTTTCTAATTTTCTGGAAGAGGTCTCTTGTCCTTCTTATTCTATTGTCTTCTTCCACTTCCATGCATTGCTTGTTTAAAAATAATTCGTTATCTCTTCTGCCTAACCTCTGGAATTTTGCATTTAATTGGGCATATCTCCCCCTATCACTGTTGCCTTTTGCTTTCCTGCTTTCTTGGGCTACTTCTAGTGTCTCAGCAGACAGCCATTTTGCCTTCTTGGTTTTCTCTTTCTTTGGGATGTATTTTGTTGCCGCCTCCTGAACAATGCTGCCAACTTCTGTCCAGAGTTCTTCCGGGACCCTATCTACTAAGTCCAGTCCCTTAAATCTATTCTTCACCTCCACTGCATATTCCTTAGGAATATTAGTGAGCTCATATCTAGCTGATCTCTGGGTCTTCCCTAATCTCTTTAGTCTGATTCTAAATTGTGCAATAAGAAGTTCGTGATCTTGTGCCAAGGTACAAGGAATGTAACTGTTCATGTCACTGAGAGAAAAGATGAGGGCACCAAATAAAAAATGATATCCAGTTCTTGAAGTATCCTGTACATAATCTTTAATATCCTGTATGTAATCTTTAATATAATATACTCTATTGGATTAACATTTTGACCACAGTGGATGAATGCAGAGCTTATAAGACATAGCACACATATAGAAATCGTTTGCCGTTGTCTTTGTCTGCAATATATTGTCTGCACCTCAGTCTAGCTGATAATGCTGGGATTTTTCTGGTGGGCTATGATCCAGTTACTAGACAACTCCAAGTTTGTTTATTTATTTTTTTGAGGACAGCCAATGTCAACTAGGCATTCTAGTAGTAAAGATATTTTAAATAACACACACCCCTCATTTACCTTATTATATTTACCATAATAATGAGAATTTCATCACAGATGCTGTGTCTCTGAATTCTTTTATTAAAAATTCCTAATTATGCGAGTAAATTTCCAGTTCATGGCATTTATATGCACATCATGAAAAGATGTAACTTATATTCATTTAATACCAAATGTCCACTGAAAATTGCCTTACTGGTGCAGTTCCGGCACATTTTACTGAAATACCAATGTCTTTTAAAAGGCAGTTTTCAGAATGGCTATTGCACAATGTGTCCATCAAAGTTTAGTATTTGGGAAATAGGAAATAAATATGCTGCAACATGTTTCAGCCTATCATGGCCTTCAAGATCTTCCAAGAGAAGTTTGTTGAACAAATTTCCAGTACAGTAGATAGTCCAAAGGGAATGTACCCTGTGACAACAAAGGATACGAAAGGATTTGGGCAGTGCCCTATGTGGACTTGTTATCTACCTTTAAAATATATTGCTATCATCTGGAACCTACATTCCATGAGACAACCAGGAAGTAGAAGCCCCATCTTAATGCCGTGTCATGAGTGCCGTTGAGCTGAAGACATCAGCACAACGGCACACATGACAATAACGAGGAAGCAGAGGAAGGGACTCAAGATAAGCATAGCACGCACAACAACAGCCACAGACCCTAGCCGGAGGATGCAGCCATCAGAACACAAAAGAGAAAGAAGGAAAGACAAAGACTAGGCGGATTGCGAGGCACACCCAAGCGGTTAGCACAAGCGCAACGGAGATCGCCCAGCTGACAGCAATCACCGGCTGAATGAGGAAACCGATGATGGGCGATCCCGGGGCACCAGCTGGGGCCTCGCAACCCTTCACCTACCGGCAAGACAGCATGCAGGACAAAGGGGGGATGACGTAACCCAGGGTGAGGGGGCGCTGATCGGCGCGGGGTATTTAAACCCCGCACCGGCGCTCTCCCCTCACTCTCAGCTTTTTTCGCAACTGACACTACGTACGAAATAAACCGGAACCTGCTCTCTTTTGAATCAGCGTCTGTGTTTTACTCTGCGGTAGGCAGTGCATGACATGCCGCATCATAATGCCTTCTCCCTGCCATGAGCAAAGTATACTGTATGACATCAGAACATGATATATAACACCAGACATGGAGAAAATAATTTTGGGTGCATTTCAGATAGAGTTAGTAATTTATAATGGTATGCTGAAATCATATTCTCTTCCTTAGCACAAATATACTTTGAATTTTCTAGATTTTGCTCCAAGAGAATACTTATTCCTTAAGTGTTGCTGGTGGAAATGGTAGATTCATCTCATTTTCTTCTAGATTCTCTGCTAAAGTTAGTGTTAAAGTCAAGGTTCTTTTATTTGATGCTAATAGTTATGCCGAAAACAAATGGAATGTTATGTCATATTCACCCAGCCTTGAAAAGACCTTTGCGATAACGTGAAGAAAAGGTTCAAGACTACAGCTGCTTTTCAACTAAATGCTACAGTATATCATGCCAGGATAAAATAAAATGTGTACTTTGACTTATATTCAGCTGTCACTGCATTAACAGGGTAACCCTGGGCGTATCTGCTCAGATATCATGCCTGTTTTGCTCAAAGGGACTCTCTTTCAGGTAAATGGAGGTCAAATTGCAGTAGCTGAAGTTGCATTAACAATGCGGTTTTCATTGATTGAATTAATTAGTCAGTCAGTTTATGTAGGTTGAAATACATAAATAAAAGTTGATACAGCTTTCTGTCCAACAACTCTGAGAATTGTATAAATATGGATGCCTGTTTTAAAAACTACATCTTTTAATAAGTTATGTATCCTGTTATTGCTTTATAATGGATCTTCATTTTTAGTTAAATATGAATAAGAAAGATATGAAATACTGGAATCTAGTCAAATAAAAAGGGTGTCATTAAATACAGAACTAAGCTATGAGTGAACTCTGTTTAAGAAAGAAATTCCTGCCATACAGATATACTTCTTCAAGTCATGTTTTGTGAAGATAACTTTACAATCAAATATTGCAGAAGGAAGCATTTATCAAGTCAAGTTGCCTTTATAAAAGAAACATAAAAATTGTTCCAGAGTGCAATAATAGTCTTGTTTCTACTAATGGTTGAGGAGTGAGGCTTTAATTCCAGAACTCTAGCTGATTAGCATTTGTCTCATCATCATGTCTTGCTGCAGATTCAGACACTTGATCAGAAGGAAAGAAGTCTTTGTAGTTTTTCATAAAAGTGCTAGGCACCAAGGTGCAAAATCCAGGGAATTCAAACTGAAAAAATCACCTATATGGGATTTAAGGACGTTTAAGCCTCATCCAGTTCTACTTGAACCTCACCAGAGATAGTTATAAAATATAACTCCCAAAATCCATCTATTGTAAAAATATTTCAAGTATTTAATATCACATTTCTCTCTGTCCTACAGATATATATATATGTATATATATATATATATGGTACATGAAGGCATGGCCCAACTGTGGGGAAGTATTTGCACATGGAGTAAATGCAAAGTAAAAAAAACAAAAACTGTCACACTTTACTCCTGATTTGAGCAGTTTCATGGTCTGTCTCAAAATTACTCAGCATTTTTATATATACATAATTTTTTATTAAAACATTTAAAAAAGGAAGATTAAAAAATTACTCAGCATTGAACTGTGGCCCATTGTTGAGTGGTGCACATGCAGGGGTGTCCACATGATGTGGTCAAAGGAGTGAAGGTGGCAGCCATGATAGTATGATCAAAGCTTCACTGGGTTTTATTGTGCCATTGAAAATGGGCGGAACTTTGATCACACTGCTGTGGCCACCATCTTGGCGTTTTTGATCATACCCTGTAGACACCTGTGGAGGCATGGTAATTGTAGGCTGTGGGGTTAGTGCTTTTTATACCAACTTACTTTTTTCCTGAGTCAAAAAAGCTGTGCAGACAATGCCTTAGATGCTGATCTCTAGGGGTTTGTTTGTTAAATGTACTCAGAGAGGAGTTTAGCAGAAATTTGAAAGGGTATGAGAAGTCACAAGGAGCAACACTGGGGAGGTGCAGTATAGACCAGAATCTTCAGCAGGTCATTGAGAAATGATATGAATGTAAGAAAGTTTACTGTAAGTTTGAATTGAATTTTCTTCAATTATGGAATGCTTTCATGAATGTGGAGTTGAAGGTTGGTTGCTGAATATAATAAGAGCCATATATGATGGTGGTAAAACAAGAATAAGAATAAATGGATTGCTTAGCAAATAGTTCAATGCTGAGCTGAAAGTAAAGCAAAGATGTCTCTGGTTGTTTGACGAATTTATGGAGAAACACTTTCAATGCTTTTGGTGATGTTATAGATGTGATGATGGATGAAAGTGAAGAGGAACTGAGGAGCCTTATGATGAAGGTGAAAGAAGAAAGTGCAAAAGCTGGCTTGCAGCTAAACCTCGAAAAAACCAAGATTATGGCAACCAGCTTGATTGATAATTGGCAAATAGAGGGAGAAAATGTAGAAGCAGTGAAAGACTTTGTATTCCTAGGTGCAAAGATTACTGCAGATGCTGACTGCAGTCAGGAAATCAGAAGACGCTTAATCCTTGGGAGAAGAGCAATGACAAATCTCGATAAAATAGTTAAGAGCAGAGACATCACACTGACAACAAAGGTCTGCATAGTTAAAGCAATGGTGTTCCCAGTAGTAGCATATGGCTGCGAGAGCTGGACCATAAGGAAGGCTGAGAGAAGGAAGATCAATGCTTTTGAACTGTGGTGTTGGAGGAAAATTCTGAGAGTGCCTTGGACTGCAAGAAGATTAAACCAGTCCATCCTCCAGGAAATAAAGCCAGACTGCTCACTTGAGGGAATGATATTAAAGGCAAAACTGAAATACTTTGGCCACATAATGAGAAGACAGGACACCCTGGAGAAGATACTGATGCTAGGGAGAGTGGAAGGCAAAAGGAAGAGGGGCTGACCAAGGGCAAGATGGATAGATGATATTCTAGAGGTGATGGATTCGTCCCTGGGGGAGCTGGGGGTGTTGACGACTGACAGGAAGCGTGGGCTGGTCCATGAAGTCACGAAGAGTCGGAAGCGACTGAACGAATAAACAATAGATGTAATGGTTGGGGATGTAAACATATATGTGCTTTTGTATGCAGACAGTGCCATGTTATCTTCTGAGAACCCAAATGTTTTTAGTGACTGTTGGATTATATGATGCAATGAAGTACTATATATGGATCTGAAATTAATATATGAAATATCAGGAAAATGGAGCACATGACTGTAAAATATATATAAATGGGAAAAAATTGAAAGCAACTAGATTAGTTTATGTACCGTGATAGAATGTTTACTGAAGATGGAAACATGTTAAAATCTAAAAATGCTGTTAGAATGGTAGCATGTGGTCTGCTGTGAGGAATGAATTGTCATGTTCATCGTTGGGTATTGAAATGGATCCAGCCAAGATTGAAGCCATTCTGGCATGGGAGGCACCACGCACACGGAGGCAGCTCCAAAGTTTCCTCGGCTTTGCGAACTATTATTGGTCATTTATCGAGGGGTTCGCAGAGATAGCGTTGCCCCTCACTGATTTGCTGAAAACTAAGGGGCAAGGGGACACACGGAGATCAAAAAATGCCAATTCTGGTGGCCAATACGAAGGCGAGATGTTAAGGAGTATATTGCTTCCTGCCCTGTATGTGCTGGCTCCAAACGAAAGGTTGGCAAGCCCCAAGGGTTGCTCCAACCAGTAGCCAGTCCCTCTCACCCCTGGAAGTAGATCTCTATGGATTTTATCGTGGATTTATCTCCAAGCCAGAGGAAGACTGTGATTTGGGTTGTGAAGGACTTTTTCTCGAAACAAGCCCATTTCATTCCATGCGCTTCCATTCCCTCAGCCCAACAACTTGCCCGCCTCTTCTTTGTACACGTGTACAGGCTCCACGGGAGCCCCTCCCGTTTGGTGACTGACAGAGGCACACAATTTACTTCCCAGTTTTGGCGGGCTTTTATGAAATTGGTGGGCACCAAGCAAGCGCTCTCCACTGCGTCGCATCCTGAGACTGACGGATCTACAGAGGCACTTAATTCCACACTGGAGCAATATCTACGTGCTTTTGTGAACTATCAGCAAGATAATTGGGTCGATCTCCTGCCATTTGCTGAGGTCGCCTACAACAATGCAGTGCATCAGAGCACTGGTCAGGTGCCATTTCGCACTGTCTTTGGTCGGGATTTTGTGCCCATCCCAGAGCTGCCGCAACCAACATCTCCTCCTTCTTCCCCTGCAGACTGGGCAGCACATCTGGGAGACTCCTGGCCTAAAATCAAACAAGCTCTCGCCGATGCCCAGGCTGCTTACAAACGCCATGCTGACACCAAACGGGCACCTCAGCTACCCTTCAAAGTTGGGGATAAAGTTTACCTCTCCACAAGGTTTATTAAATCACCCCAACCATCTAAGAAGTTGGCATCAAAATTTGTGGGCCCCTTCCCTATTGTGGCTCAAATTAATCCTGTTACTTTTAAATTAGATTTGCCTCATAATCTTAAATGTTTGCATCCCGTTTTTCATTGCAGCTTGCTCAAACTCTTCCACCAATCGGATCGCTGGCACCCGCAACCCTCACCACCTCCTCCCATTATGATTGATGGCCAGCAACACTTCGAAGTCCAAGAGATTCTGGATTCTCGACGCCTTTGTTCTACTTTGCAATACCTGGTCTGGTGGAAACATTTCCCTCATCCTGAGTGGGTTGCTGCCCGCGATGTTCACTCCCCTCTTCTAGTTACCCGTTTCCATTCTGCCTATCCTGCTAAGCCTGCTCCTTAATTTCGCATTTTTTTAAGGGGGGCGGTATGTCATGTTCATCGTTCCAATGTTCTGAATACATCGTAATGTTTCGCATGTCACTTTCCTGATACTTGTTTACAGAGTGGGGATTTCCAGCTGTGCCAGGCTGTAATCTCCTTACTGTAACTGTGGAATGTATGTTTGGGTTATGGAATGTCTTCAAGGTTACTTTCTCAGGCCGATGTGGGCAACCGTTGCTAACACCTGGGAGGGGGTGGTTGCTAAGCGGGAGCGAGGGCGGAACCGGGTTTGAAGCGAGGGCTTTTAGTTTGTATTTGGCGCGCTTTTGCTCATTCTCAGCTTTCTTTGTATTTGCACACTATTCTTTCAATAAATCAATTTTCATTAAGAACCCACTTGCGATGCTGAGTATGTCAGAATAGGCAGCCATTACATGAATGTTGAAAGAAGTGAAGATGACTGTATATAAGAGTGTGATTTCCCCACTTTATTATATAGAAGTAAGAGTTGGGAATCTCAGGGGAGATATAAAAGTTGAATGCCATGGGGATAGGACATTTAAGAAATGTGTGTGGTAACCAAGAAGAGATAAAGGTAAAAGCAATGGATTCTGTGGACTGAAGACAGAAGTGAGTGAAAGAAGTATGTTGAGGTGGTATAGAGAGAAGGAATGAGAATTAATCAAAACAAATATCATCAAGGTAGAATCAATCTGTTAAGAGGAAAGAGGAGACCAGGACAGTCATGGTTTGGTGATGTTCATGAGAGAGGTTGGTGCTTAAATAACAAAAGGCAGCATATGAAGTAGTATATGGATGTGGTGAAAGCAATGAGCTAGCGTAGCAGCTTATGGAAAGGCATGGTGAATGATACTGGTATAAGCTGCATTCAGCCATATTTCCCTTTCTTTTTTCTTACCTCATGTCTCAATTTCTTTGGCTTATTCTGCTTGCTCCTTTTTTGTGCTTTGCATAACGTTATTTACCCCAGAGAAGAATAGTGTAATTTTAAATTCTATTTGAGAATCTGGTCACTGATTTCTAGGCCTCTTCTGCTCCATTTTTTCCCAACCTTTCCTAAATCATTGTGACTGTAACTACGTACCTGCACCATTCATGCTGGAATAAATAAAGTAGCTATGCTTTCCTTCCCCACAGGAATATGTGGTATGAATCCTCTGAAGGTGAATTACAGGTCCTTGGAACTGTTTTTGTATGCAGTTCCTAGCAATGTTGCAGTTAAGGCTAACATATTATGCCTGGGGTTACTAAAGGCACAGAGCATGCTAAATTTCCTATGTCTTATCGCCAATACTCAGCTCTATTAAAGGCACCATGTTTTGATGAGCTAATTTAACACTTGGGTGTTTTAAGCGATATTGAAAAGAAGGCTTAATTTTTCACAGCAGAGTAACAAATGCACAAGCACCTCTTGGCTCTCTTTGACTTGTTGTAACGTTGTCAATATATCTTCTGTAAACCTAGAATGTTGCAGCTTCTTTGTACTTTTGCTGGAGTCAATATGTCACTGTCTCTCTTGTGCTGAAACTACTTTTATAGATATTCTGCTTCTATATTTAGATCCATATATGTAGGACCTAATGTATCTTTGAACCACACAAAGCCTATTCTCTGCTACTGAATTTCTCATCAAATAATATGCAATATTTATATAATATTTCAGGCTATTCAGACTGCCAACAATATAGCACTGATCCTGTGAATTAGGTCAATACAATCTAGTGACAACTTTAGTCCCTATGAGTGAAGAATAAACTTAAACTGAAGGCTTTCCCAGTTCTATCAAATTCGTTGATTTTGCAGATCAGCCACTGGTCTAAGGTGCAATAACTATATGTTTTTTAGATGTTTACATATGGGAAATTTGTATTTTTTTTTAAAATGGTATAACATGGAAAATTTCAGTGGCAGCACGGCATCTGAATTCTAGTTTCTCAGCTAGAAACGAAACATTGACAGAATCCGATTTGTTTTGCCCATCAGCCATTCAAGTTAAAGCATTTGCTATTTGTCTGATAAGTACTTGTAACCTATTTTTATCACAACTGAAATATTTTATTTCTCATCTGGATGTTATTGGTGGCTTTTAGCCTTCTTAGAAAATGAAGTGACATAAAGACAGGCTTATCACAGGGCAGAGATGTTTCAGTGCAGCTCCATTCAGGTGAAGGTCAATTACTTTGAACAGGCAGATTGTTTGTGGAGGAAGAATAGCTAGGAGAAACCACTGAACGAGCACACCCAGGCAAAGATGTTATTAAGGAAGTAGCTCTGTTCTAAAACTAAGTTCTGAGTGGGAGAGATTGACAGCAAGGTCAGGGAAGTCTAACTGTACTGTATGGTCTTTAATATTTCACCATTTAGCATTTCCTATTGTGAGGAGCAATTTATCCAGGCTCATGGATTTTTTAACACCTGGATGAAACTGCTGAATGAGGAGAAGCTTGGCTGGCATGTTCCCTTATCAGCTGTGGTTACCAGAACTGCCATATTCCACCTTTAGGGACAATGAAGCATCTTTCAAGAACCAAAGAACCAAAATGGTTTTTTTCCCATGATTCAGCAGGAGGTTTGCTATTACTGGTTTGGTTGGTTTACAATTTTTACAACAATAATAATGAAATACAAGATATTACTACTGTTATTACTTTTAACTAAGGATTATCCTCATACACAATCTTCACTTTAGAATTGCATTTTCTTAATGAAAATGTGGGTTATACATTTTCCTAAATATAGAATATAATTGATGATTTTTAATATTGATCTTCTCTTAGGAGGATCAATGGAATTCCTCCTCCTCCTCCTCCTCCTCCTCCTCCTCCTCCTCCTCCTCCTCAGATTTACCACTTTACTGGTTAAAGCTTGAGAATCAGAGAAAAGTTACAATTCAGAATTTAAACTGAGTTGTCTGGCTGAGCTATACAATAGGGGAACTGATTATATTTCTCAAAGGAGTCTACTGCACTGTATATTAGTTGCCTTATATTATTTCCAGTTTTTGCCCTTATTTGACTAAAGGTTTAGAATGTGATAAGATAAATTTAATATCGAGTTCTGCTATTGGCAGAAAGATAAATAGAATTTGCCAGCTGGGTAATGTTGCTCTTTCTTTTCTTTGTAACCTAATCCAGTTGGCTTAGCTTTAATAAAAAGGAACAAGTACATCAAGTATCATATAAAGATGCCTATTTTATGTTGATATTAATTGGATATATTAAATATCACTTACTCTGTATGCAACAGGATTTCAAGATATTATCTTCTCCAAAGCAAAGAATGAGAAAATGGTTGTTTAAGAAATGTAACCTCACAAAACCAAATTCTCAAGATGCAGTCAAATCTGAATCGGAAGTACCTTTATATCTGGAACATTGGAGGAAAAAAAAGACATTCCAAATGTATCAGTGGGGTATAGTGTCATTTTATAACTAAAAAAAATGCAGTTAATAATAGTTCTCAGGATTGGAAAAGCTAGATTTAAGTATTTAAGTTCTCAGAATGTGACTAAAGAGTTAAATCCATGCTTAAGTCCTCTTGTTCATTACAGTCATGATCAGGGGCAACCACAGAATGTGATAGAAAAAAGTTAAGATAGTGGCCACAACCCAGATAAAAAACAGGTGGAGCTTCAATCACACTGTCATGGCCCCTATTTTCAATTGCAGCATCATGGCAGACCATACCCTGAGGATAGCCCTGGCCAGGAATAATATTAATCTTCTCAGAAGACTCTTCAGATCAAGGCTGGTTGGTCCTCCATTGGAGTGTAGTGGATCCTGCATTGAGCTGGGGTTTGGACTAAAGTTGATTTCTAAGATTCCATTTCTATAAATCTATGCACTTTGCTTTGGTTGTTGTCTTTTCAAAGGATATTAGATTAAACTTGCAGTTGTGATTTTCTTTTGATCAAGAGATGTTTTCAAATATTTCAAAATCACAGATAATATCTGTGTTGTTTTGGCTCCTGATCTTGATTTGCTTTCCAATGAGGAAATTGGTATGTACAGGTCCTAAAAGCCTGCTCTGCCATGATGCTTGTGTGCAAGTTAAAAACTCTATAGGGAAACCTTTGGCTATAGTTTATACCAGTGTTTCTCAACCTTAGCCATTTTAAGATGTGTGGACTTCAACTCTCAGAATCCACCGAGCCAGCCAGTTGAAGTCCACACATCTTAAAATGGCTAAGGTTGAGAAAGACCTTCATGTCAACACACATAAGTCATTTGTGGAGAGAGGGACACAGTTCCTCTTCCTTTCGTATATGTTTACTAACATGTTTTCAAGTGTATGAAAATAGCTGGTCTTAATTTTCTGTCTAATTTGCTAGTGTTAAAACTCTTAGTACCCTCTGCCAGGCTATTTTTGTCTGTTGTGGTTCTAGTACTCTCCAGGTCCACACCTCAGCCTGCTTTGTATCTTCTTCTTCATTTTCTTTTTACTTCATATTTTCTTCTTCTATCCCTTTGCTGTTTAGATTAGTTTTATATTTTGCTCATTATGTGCAGTGTGTGAGGGATCCTGAAGCTCAACATTTTAAAGAAAGATTTCTGTATGATTCAGAAAGAAGGAAAATAAATACCTGGAGATCAAATAATAATTTGTAATGACCATAATGCTATATATGATGTTGCATATATGATACAACTACAAAGCAGGACAAACATGTGAAGTACATGTGGGAGTAATTCAAGGTTCAAATCAGCAACAAGTCTCCCAGCTAAGGTGACTGAAATATTAATGGCTGTTGCCACAATATTAGTAATTATGTGTCAATATTTTACTCAGGTATTCTGGAGAACAGAGACTTCGTATCCCTGTTTTCATGTTCTTTAAATCCAAGCCAATTTGATTCAGCAGGTCCCTTGGTAAACAAGAACCAAGCAATAAAGGAAATCTCCAAATACCCAAAGGCAACCTATGTAACTTTAATCAAAAGTTATTTATTTAGAAAGGGAGCAGCATTTGAGTCTTAGCATAAAAAACAAACACAAAAGAGTTATTTCTAGCTTACTGCTTCTCTGCCCAAAATTGCTAATGCAGAAAGAGTTTTAAAAGACTGATAGGGTTGAATCCAAGCTTGATGTAGACTAAGGATGTGCTATTTTTTGTGGTCAGTTCCAAAAAAGTGCCACAGGGTGTGGGAATGAGACTTGGGCATCCATCTGTAGATGTTTAAAGCAGCAATGCCTTTATCCAGGATTATGTAGCAGCTGCAGAGGGTAGCCACACAACCCCTGGGGAGCAGCTGCTTTAAAGAATTACAGAGAGATGCCATGTTAATGCTCCAAAGAACATTTCTGAAATATTTCCACAGCACTGCACAGCCCTGTTTTGTCCATTCAACAACAAAGGAATGGTACCTCCAATTGTTCGCGCACACACACACACACACAAAACAAGGGGAAATACAGAATCTTCTGGCTGCTGTATTTCACAGGCAGATGAAGGGAGCCTGAACAGATGTTTCAGCTAGGGGATTATGTGCCCATTCTTTCAAGCAGTGGAAAAATGGGATTGTTTGCAGACTCTCTTTGGTGCTTTGGTTGGGAAAACCTTGAAAATAGGAGCAGAGATTTGCACAAAGTGACCTTATCTGATCTGTCACTTAGAAGAGAGCATATAACTTTTTGGGAGCTAAGGGCAGCACTCCAAAAAAGGAGGGGAGGTGGAACATAACATAAATATGACAAAATTTGATTAAATGTTTATTCCCCATATTTAAAATAATGTCACCACTATCACGTTCAAAATGACAATCTTGACCCAAGGCTTTTGGGTGGGGAACAGATGTGACCATGGGGTGTCAAGTTGTTATTTCTAACTTAGAAGACATCACCAAATAAATACAGGGTTTATGCACTACATTAACCAATAATTTGCTTAACCATAGTTTGCAAAGCCATAGTGATTATGTCCACAAACCCAGATATTTGTGCAAAATATTAACCTTACCAAGATTTGTTGTTGTCTGTTTACTTGATATTTCACTCCAGAAAGATGCTTTTAGATATAAGAACAAGTCTACCTTGCTCCTTCTAGGGCTATTCTATCCTATTTGGCTCTGGGCATGTCAAATGATTGACAATATATGCTGGTCTGTAGTTCAGTTTTCATGTAATTATTTAGAGATGGAGCCACGTTCCTTGCAATCAATTCATTGTGGAAGCAGATAGACAAACACTTGTATAGAATGCTTCCAAATGTATAAAAGTTGTGGTCTATACCAATCAGCCGATTAGCAAATATGTCTTGCTTTCAGCTTACCTTTCAGGAGTTACAATAATTCAGTATATTTGATTATGGTGACTGGTTCATTGCAAATACATAATTTGGTATATCTATTGTTTAAGAATTTGGAATGTAGTTGCCATAAAAATGGATTAAATCCAGATGGTACCTAATATCAGTGGCTAAACATCTGTTAGCAGAATGACTAATGAGAAAATATCATTGTCCTGCAGCCTCCATATCTCTAAAACCTATTCAGAGGATTTGAAGGGCGTAAACACCTGCAGAAAGGAGGAGAGGAAGATCCTATTGTACAGAGGGATCTGTTACAAGCCACAGTGACATCAAAATGATTTTGCACTTTGCATCCATGCCTCATAACTTCTGATGCAATTAGTTACACTGTGTCATTTGTGTGATGAGACCATGCCATACTTGTTCTCATTTGGCACCTTCCTTGCTCCCCAGACTACCATGCTACTGCAGTGGGTAATTGAAGTCTGTTTACATAATACTGGATTTCACACAGTTTCTTTAAATATATTCCACAAAGTAATTGGTTATTTTATGTCCTTCTTAGAATATGCAATACTGACACAGTTTATCCAAAAACTACAGAATGTTCTTGAATCTTTACCACTCTCTCATTACTGTACTAAACCTTCTTGCAGTGAAAACATCCCTAGAATATGTGGTTAATGGATGACACTGATGGGAACATATACCATATATGGATCCATCATATGATACCCATACCCATATATTTTCCCTCCAGAGCTGTGACAATGCTTTGGAACCTAACATTTCCGTAGGTGCTTAGCACAAGAATAATTCATGCCTCATTCTGTCAACAACTTAGGATGGTAAACATTGCATTCAATCTTCTCCCAGCACAGAATGATAATTACAGTAAGCTGTAGGGAGAACAGCTAAAGGTATTTGCTGGATCAGAATTTGAAGTGCTAAACCAGAAAGAGAAAGATGATGGGGGTGGGGGAGGGTTTGTGCTGTCTCTTTCTTTCTCCTTTTCACATTGTCCTTTCACATACTGTAACACAGCTACAGCTAGAATGTAACATGACACCAGACAACAACACTATAAAAGAGGTTATTGAACTTGCTTCTTTTTATTTTGCTCTGTTCCTAACTGCGTATCTCTGCTTTAGTTTTTTTACCATTCCAAACAGAATTTGCTTCAAGGTCCAAAATTGCACAGGGGAAGTGAAATCCTTTTAAAATGTAGGGCACAGTCTCCTAAGCCAATCTGTATTAACTGCAGGAGCACATTGATACACCATAAGTAAATAATTAAAATGCCTTTTCAAATGAAGAATGCTCTTTCACTGAAAACAGGATACATTTGACATGACTTGCTAATTCTTTCTTAGGACATCCTTCTTACAAATAAGGAATATAATAGATCAAGACTTAATCCTATCGATTAAGTAGGAGTAGACCCACTGAAATAAGTTAGTTGTGAATAAGTAAATTATAGTTTTACAGGCATTTATTTATTTATTTTCTATCCCACCTTTATTAATTTTTATAAATACCTCAAGGCGGCGAACATACCTCATACTCCTTCCTCCTCCTCTTTTCCCCACAACAACAACCCTGTGAGGTGAGTTGGGCTGAGAGACAGTGACTGGCCCAAGGTCACCCAGCTGGCTTTCACACCTAAGGCGGGACTAGAACTCAGAGTCTCCCGGTTTCTAGCCTGTTGCCTTAACCACTGGACCAAACTGGCTAAACTGTTATTGTCTAAATATGGCTAAACTTGGATCCCAGTAACTGTATAATTCAGAAAATATTATTTATCTTACATCAATAAAATTTGTTGCCTGTAATGGTAACCAGATATATCTCTGTGCATCTCCCTCTGTGTCTGTGTGTGGAAGTCAGACTGGGAAATGCAGAAAACATCCTGGAAGAAAGCAATGGTAGAAAACTTCACCAGGAGAGAAGCTCAACATGAGGCAGTCTTTACTTATACTACTAATTCGAAACAGAATAAACAGTTTGAGAAAAATAATTCTGTAGGTGTTGCTCACTATGAGAAACATGCACACATACCTGTATCTCTTCGATATACAAGTATACAAACCATACTTTAAAAATACATCATGTAAGAAAGGATTTTTGTTTGCCTTGAATATTCCATTATTTAACTTCACTGGATTATCTCACTGTTCTAATTGAGAGAAACAGAAAGCTTCTCATCAACTCTTTCCATGAATATTTGTTTACATATTTCTATATTTCCCCTTATTTGGTTTTGTTTTAACAATAACAGCTCCAAAAATTGACATCTTTCTCATAGTGGAATTGATCCAGCCTGTTGGTCATTAGGAGTGTTAATTTCTGCATCTTCAATTCTGCAGTATTGTTTCTGAGCTATAATATAGCTACTGTATCTGTGATATTTTAAATATGGTCATATTATATAAAGACATTGGAAACTTGATGGTTTTACTTCAGATTCCTTTCCTAATTATCCCTAACATGGAATTGTTTTTGTTCATGGGAGCCACATAACTTACTTGACCTTTTTATCAAGAAATCAATCATAAATCCAATAGCTAAGATACTGTCGGGAATAAGGTGAAGAAACTACACTGAGCCAGGAATGAAGCTCTAGTCTTTGTTGTTTCTACCATACAGACAGAATCTTGCCAAACTGAGCAAAACTAGCAGGCTCTAAGGGAAAAAACCCATAAACTCTAAGGTGATGTGATGACTGCCCTACTCAGCTTACCATTAAGTTTGATTCATACGTGGTTGAAGTAGAAATCTCTTTAATGGAGTGTAGCATGCAGTACAGTGAAAAAGTTGCGAATAAGAGTTCCTGTGCTTTCTCCAAGTTAAACAGCCCAATGAACTCAACCCCCTCCCCCCTTCTTTGGTATGCAGCCCCCCTTCTCCTGCCAGTCCATTCAGTTCTCTGCAGATGTCTCCAACAGCTTAGCAGCTTGACCTTGGATGCCAGAGAGAGCCCAAACAAGATGCTTTCACACTTGTGGCTTGTTCCCCTCCCACTTCCACCGACTCGCAAGTCTTGACACGTGTTTATTTCGTTCATGCATGTGAGTCTGATCAGATATTCTGAGCATGTTTGATCTGGGAGCATGACAGGCAGGTCCTGCCTGAACTTCTTGGCCATGCACCAAAGGTCTTCTACACTGTGAGTGCATTTTTCCCCCTGGAAGGCGCATCCTCCTTCCTTGCCTGAGATCTCCATAACAGATTCTTTTCCTGCTCTGTCATTCTTTCATTCCTTCTCTGGAGTTAAGATTTGCCTCCAAATGTTCATCACTTTACTCTTGCTTTAAAAATGGCAAAGACTCCCTCAAGCTGAACTCAATTCCTAGTGACCAGATGGACATGTGATTGTAGTCTCCATCTAAGCCCTCAACAGTTCCAATCCTCCTTAGTTTTTTGAGATCAGTCAAAGTCATTTACAATTTTATAAGCTATTTCCCTCAATTTGGGGCTCACCGTGTTCGTTTTTCTTAAATCCACTGAATAACATCATATTATCAGCAAATTAGCCACCTGACTGTTCAACTCCAGAACAGTTTTGAACAAATTAAATAATCTGAGTTCCAGTGATTAGAGTTGATTTTGAGAGATAAGATTGACAACCAGACCAGACTGAATTCAGCTTGAATTTCATCTCATTGACAGTCTCAAATGATATTATAATAAGTATGCTTAAGGACCGTCATGGACATGGAAGATGAAAATAGGTTCTGGAAGTTTTGAATATATTGAATTGTCTTTCAAGAAAAATGTACAACCCAAATAGCTCATCCTAAGGAGAGGTTAGCTTAATTTCATATGCCTAATTAAAAAAAAAAAACTTCAAAAAGAGATCAGTTAAGACTCCTAGTAATTGCTACGTCTTCTTCCTTGTGAACTGATGCTGGGAAATTATTTTGGAAGAAGATGGAGAAGAGGGTGCCAGGTATACAATATACAAACAAGAAAAAAAATCCTTACAGCTAGAGAAGAATAAGGGAAGATTCCCACACTGTACTTCAGCTTCATATTCACTCACTGCAGTTGCCAAAAGAATACTGTTAAGGGAATGCGGTTCCTGATAGAAAATTTAGCCCAGCTCTGTGTTAAAAGATTACAGAAATGCTGGACCTGTAAAAAGCTGGCCACCTAGCTAAAATCTGAAATGAATACTAGGATGCAGATAACAAGATGCAATCAGATGCATTGTTCTAGTAAAAATATATGGCAGTCCAGGCCAAATTATGTGGGTTCTTCTTCTTTCCCCTGTCATCTCAACCTTCACTGCAGATTTTAGCAAGGTTGTTATTTATGTAGTTTTAACAATGGTTTGACTGAGGAAGTCAGTTAGTGTGCTCTATGATCCTGCCTTATTAGATTGAGCAAAGCTGAAGCTTATACCTGGTTCATACCTAACAATCTCAGATAGTTGAAACTAGAAGCAAACACATTGTTCTCCTCAAAGATCTGCTCATGAAAGAAAGGATAGCAAACCTACACATTAAGAGCAAACAATCCAAATGATGTCACAATGAGTCTTCTCTGGGCAGGCCATATCAATAGGTAAAGTTATGTGATTGCCTGAGAGAAAATGTATGAAAAGCACTATGCTTACTCCGTGATACCTAATACTATCCATTTACTAGTGCCCCAAAATGACTCAATTGCTAATCCAATTGGCTTGAAATAGAGGGAGCAAAGAATACACAAAGCTAAGATACACAAATAATGAACACAATATATTAAGAAACAATGAATATGCATGCAAAAATGCACTTTAAAAATTAAAATAATCTAGCCAACTTCTTCAGCCTCTTGAAGACTTGTAAATGCATTTTATTATTTTTTATCTTTCCTTAACAGTTCCTTGATTATTTGTGTATGATTGTGTACATTTTTCTCATGTTTTTCTAAAGTTTTTCTAGTCCATGTGTTATATAATTGTCATGAATATTCTGCATTTGGGAAGTGCATTGCTGTGCATGCTTATAAATTGCTTCTTAATATATTTTATGCATGTTTGGATATAATTTGTATATCTTGGCTATTGGTATTTTATCTGAGCTAGGCTTTATGATTTTTGGTTTAGAATGGAGGGCATGCCATCTTCACCTCAGGCAGCAAAACATCTTGGAAGGAAAATGTAGTTTTGCCATGGAATAAGTAGGAAAAAGCAATTGTCTTAATAGCAACTCCAGCTGCATTACCAGAAAAAAAAAATGTCATTTAGTAGCTATATCAGCTCCTAAAGAAATATATTTATGCAAAAAAAAAAAAAACTTTATTAATTGAAAAGTGTTTTCTGTAAAACAGCTAACGTTTTAAGTGGTTGTAAAATATTGTGAGTGCCTTAGATGGTAATCTTTCTGCTTTCCATCTTAAAATGTTAAAATATTTTCTTTCTTTGAGTAACTTCAATACTTCAGCAAATTACTTTCTAGTAGGGCTACCAGATTTGGGCTGCAAAAATTGAGTAGCCCATTAGAGAACAGCAAGAGAGGCAGAAAATTCTGTCATCTGGTGGTTGCCTGGATATTTGCAGCCCAGATCTGGTTAGCCCTATTTTTATAGAAACATGAACATTGTAGAGACAGAAAATTCCATTCTCTTTTTCTTCCATGGAGAAGCTGGCTTTTCATTGGGTTTAATTTCCCGATAAAACCTCATAGGAAATTTGTAAATTTGAGAAGCATGAAGGCTGCTATGGAAGAAATTCCCCTCATAAAATGGCTGCTAGGGTAGCTTGGGCAACAAATATTTGCCCAAGAAATTGAGCGCAGAGCTGAGGTTGGTCTTCAGTTTAATTACATTTCAGCTTTAGATTAAAGAATAAAAGTAAACAACTCAAAAATGGGGTTGACTCTGAGAGAGTTTTCAACGAGGTACCCTTTGGAGGCATTTTTCTATTTCAAAAGGTCCCAGTGCTCTAATTTAATGGCAGAAAAGAACAGCAGTGCCAAGGTCAAAGCTGCTTTCGCTTCACCCTGTGCCCTCCTCTGCTCCACTAATTTGTTGAGTAGGATAGTTTTGGATGTTGGGCTATTAATCTTCTGGAGGACTGGCATCCCTATATGCATGTATGTATCTGTATCTGTATCTGTATCTGTATACTGTGTGTGTGTGTGTGCCACATCAGAACAAAGCACAGAGAAGCTGGAAACTCCAGACTAACTTCAAGCTCCAAAGAACAAAAGTATTCTGGGCAGTAAGGGAAGATTGAACAGAAGAGGGAAGGGAAAAGAGTGGAGTGGCTGAGAAAGAAGGTGTAAGGAAAGACATGGAAGTGTAAAACCCTCAGGGCACATACTGTTGTCTTCAGTCTTGAGTGTGGCCCAATGAACTCCTCCATAAATCCTGAAGATTAAATACATCAGGACTAATCATATTAATTGTGCTTAATTGACTGAGGTAATTGAATATACTTCATCAAATTACATCTAATTTAGGTTTTGATCTTTGCCCCCTTCTCTTTTACACTCGCTAATTGGAGTGCTACATCCAACACACTAATCAAAGGTCAAATGCACTCTTCAGCTTGACAAAAGTTTGTTTGTTTGTTTATTTAAAAGATTTGTATGGCTGCCCATCTTAAAACACAACTCTGGGCAGCTCACAACAGTAAAAACAGTAAGTATAAAATCATAAACCATAAAACCATAAAATCAAAAAATGAAAACCTGGCACCTCAGTCATCCCCTTGAGATGCCTCACAACCAGCTCCAGATACCCTCAGTTGCAGTATAAAGGCACTTCCCCCATTCACTCTGTCTTGTGCTGGATAACACAATTCATTTGCTACTCGTCAATTAGTGCCACACGTTCACTTACTTAGTAGATGTCCTATCCCAATAAATACAAAGAGGCAAGTATTTTGTTGCAGTCTCCTATTTGTGTTCATTTAATACTTTTTGCCCTCTGGATTTTGAATGGCAATAGAAAACATATTTTTGTTTTTTTCTTGTATTTTAAGTCATAATAAAAAGTTTGGAATAAAATAAAAGACTCTCAGCTGATGCTGAGCCAGATGTATATCACTAAGGGAAAAAAAGTTATAGCTGTCAGAGTCAAGCCTGCCTCTGACTCAGAAAGCAAAATTCCTTCTGAGTCAGAGGAGGAAATAGAAACTTACCGGGCTGAAACTGGGAAAACGAAACTTTGTCATGTTCACTGTTTCAATGTAGTTTATACATTGTAACGTTTCACATGCCATGGCGCTGATGTGCGTTTCTGTTTGGGAGGGAGCTGCTGTGAAACCTTGTACCAAGCTCTGTATCTATGTTCATTTCAATGGAATGTGTTTGGGTTATGTTCTCTGTTCAAGGACCTTTCCCACAGACCATCAGAAGCTGTTAGGAGCACCTGGGATTGTGAGCCTGGGAGGATTCTACAGGGGGAGGGATCTCATTTGCACCGAGGGTTTTTAGTTTGCATTTGGTGCGCTTTTATCATTCTCAGCTTTCTCTGTGATCCTGCATACTATTCTTTAATAAATCAGATATCTTTGAATTCCTGCTCATGAGTCTGATAGTGTTTTAGAATAGGCAACCATTACAAACTTGAAGATGAGCCAGCAGCGCAGGAAGAATCCAAGGCGTTGATTGGCCAGGATTCGGGGGAGAATTAGAATCCTCCAATCAGCGTGCACCAACATCAGGCAGAAAAGCATGCGAAAGAGAAGGCAGCCCGACTGGCCGCAGAAGGGTCTAAGTGTGCGAAGGATTGGCATAAAAGGCAGATGCGTGAAAAGCGAGCTGCCGGAGACAACCGATGACAACAAGCCTGCCGCTTCAGCAGAAGAGTCCCTACCTGCATTGGAGACAGTGTCTGTTGCCAAAGAGGAATCAGTGCCTTTGCTCTGCTCTGAAGAGGACTTGAATCCTGCCTCTGCTGCCATCGAGGATTCTGTATCTGCTGTGCCCAGCAATCCCAGCCTTGCATCCAGCCTTGAAACTCTGTGATCTTCCATGCAGCTTCTTCGTGCCTTTTATCCTCCACCCTGCAGCTTGCCTTCGGTGCAGTGCAACTGTGCTTCTGGTGCTCAGTTTCACACCTACCTTGTTGTGAACCCGTATCCCAGTCTAGTCTTGCTTTGAGTTTCCAGCCTTGCTCCAAGTCTCCAGTCCAGAGGATCCAGCCCAGTCCAGGGTTTTTAGCCAAGTCTAGCCTTGCTTCGAGTTCCAGTCTTGCTCCAAGTCTCCAACCTAGTCCAGAGTTTCTAGTTGAGTCCAGCCTTGCTTCCAGTTCGTAGTCTTACTTCGAGACTCCAGTTACTGGCTTCCAGTCTGGTGTGGGTCATCAGCCCCACTCAGAGTTCCAGTGTCAGAGCAACTCAAGTACTGTTCCAGTTCAAGACCTGTGTCCTCAGCTTCAGCAGCCCCTTGCATTCCAGTCTCTTCCAGCCTTCCAGTTCCCGTTGGGGAGTCCTGTTCCTCTGTATCGTTGTGGCCCAGTTGGGCTTATTTGAACCCAGCTTTTCGTACTTCAGGGACTTACTTATTGTAAATAGTTATTTAATAAAGAGTATTTTTGATATAACGCTGCCTGGTTGCATAGTCTGAACAGAACAATAGCTCACAAGAGCAAGTTGCCATAAACTATTGAAGTCTTGCTACTTGAAGACAAGAATCTGAATCTGAAATCCTTCCAGGTCATTAACATTTTAAGTAATTAGACTGAAGTGACTATCCCAATTGCTTATTTAGAGTAGTATTAATAACAGTACGTTGTGCTATATAAATGTACTGTATGAATGATAAAGCTGTTAGTGGGTCCAGTTCCCATGTTGCATGTGTTCATTTTATATAAACAAAACCAGTAAATATATTTACATATCCATTGATAGGCAGAACCAGCTGTAGGACTGCTGGTGGCCATATATATAAATCTAAATGGCCCAAAATTTAACATGCAATCACAACTACCCAAAAGATAGAGCTGCACACAGAATCAGGTCTGTGTAACTCTACTGCCTCATCTCATGGCAGTATAGCTAAAGTCATCACAATATACATGCAAATGCACACTCCGTATTGGTCCCAAGCAATGGATTTGATTGATTGATTGATTGATTGACTGACTGACTGATTATGTTCCATCAAGACATTTTCAACTCTTAGTGACCACACAGATAGATGTTGCATATACATTTTCCATTGTATTTGAAAGTAGCTAGACCTTTGACAACAGAACCAGTGTTGGCTGGATTCTAACAAGTGTTAGATTCAAAGTGTTTCCACTGTAAGGCAGTCCTTTCTCTTCCTTGTCTACTAATTGTTTGTAGAGTCTTTTATCTATTCCATTGTTCCTCAAAGAACTTATTACAAATTGTCATTTTTCTTTTTTTTTCTTTTTCATTTGTGATGTTGCTGTGCCAATAGGGCAGAAGCAGTCCTTTCTGTTCTCTTATCTCTGCTGTACGGTGGCCTGCTGGGGACCAGGAAGTTGGTATGGGCAGAGAGATGACTTTCACTGCTGTCTGTTCCAGACTCTTCATATATTCACTCCCCCCTCAAATTAGCAGTAATGTATTATATTTTGAAAATGTATAGCATAATACATTATACCATGCCAGCACTATACCTCTTTTTCATGAGAAAATGTGCTAATGTTAATTTTTATAGTGTGCTGTTGTATAGTGTTCTACCATTGTACTACAATTATGTGGAGTCACTGCCATTTTGAGAAGAACAAGAAAATGGGTTTTGCCTTTTTGTTTTAATGTAGTGGATGGCATTATGATGCTGCAGCTCTCTCTTTTAGTAAAAAAGAACAGTAGGCAGAAAATAATTGAAATGTTTGTTAAAAGCAGCAAGGAAAGATGTAATAAATAAATGCTGAACTGCAGAATGCCCAACCAAATAGCTAAATTACACTGATTGGACAGAATATTGTGGAACAGATTCATTGCTAAAGTCCCATAATCTTCTTTGCCTGAGTGAAAAACATCTAGTGGAAAGTAAATTTATTTAAAACCAGGAGCCTCCCTTCCAAATGGAGGCTACTCTGGATCAAGGAGTCTTGACTTTCCATTTCCATTATGAAGCTAATTGAATGACCCTAGTTCATTATATACTCAGACGCATAATAAGCCTCTGAGGTGGTAGGTGGTTACAAAACTCTTCATCTAAAAGTGCCATTTCTGAACTACATGACTCTTCTCTGTAATACTGTAAAGTAAGCACCTTATTTTCTTCAAAAGACAGGCCTCTATACCATGGTTAAAGGTTTTTTCTCCTTGAGGGTCAGTTTTGTTTATTTATTTAAGGTTATCTGTTGCCCTAAAGGCAAAACTGAAATACTTTGGCCACATAATGAGAAGACAGGACACCCTGGAGAAGATGCTGATGCTAGGGAGAGTGGAGGGCAAAAGGAAGAGGGGCCGACCAAGGGCAACGTGGATGGATGATATTCTACAGGTGATGGACTCATCCCTGGGGGAGCTGGGGGTGTTGACGACCAACAGGAAGCTCTGGCATGGGCTGGTCCATGAAGTCACGAAGAGTCGGAAGCGACTAAATGAATAAACAACAACATCTGTTGCCCACTCCTGTTTTGTGGCCCTGGAAGGCTTACGGCCATAAATATACAATAAAAGCACTGACAGCCTGCTCAAGTGCCATCAAGTGACCACATACATAGATTCTCTTCAGGATGAACTGTCTTCAACTTGGTCTTTTAGAAAGATTTGACTGGGAGATATCAGTCAAAGAGATTTCAGTCAAATCTCACACAAATTGTTTTTGCTTTTCTCATGTGGCAGCTCCTAGAACCACTACTCAACCCCGCCCTGTTGTATTCCAGGCCACTTACAGTTCCCAGGCCATCTTGATGGGCTCATTGCAGCAATCTAACCTTCAGATCATCTCCACATGCATCCCCAATACCAGATCCCTCTGCTGCAAGAAGAGGTCACCAGGTTTATCAGCCAAAGCTCCACTTCATTATCACCAGAGTAACTTTACCCAAAGCTGAGGAAGGCATCCCCCCAAAAATGATAATCTTAGAATTCTGAAGAAGCCAATACAATCTGAAAGTCAGAAAGTGCTACTTTTAAAATATCAAAATATGATTTATATTGCTATATTTATACAATTTAACCTTTTCAGAGTTAAAAAAGTCCCCAAAGAACTTATTACAAATTGTCATTAAATATGAAATTTAGTACTTTGAGTTGATTTAATAATTTATCCTGATACTCTCTGTGTTATAACTTTTCCCCCCCAATATATATATATATATATATTAAACTTCAGGGACAAGGGAAAATTTGCATTTTTATTTCTTAGCATTTTATTTCTTTCTAAAATAGAGATTCGTTTCAATTACAAAAAAGTCAAAATTGCTACCTTATATTATCAGGAGGTGGCAGTCGTGTTTGCTGAAAGAACTCAAGATGGATAGGAGGTGGAAAACCTCTGTAGGAATTCAAACAGGCTGCTTGTAGTTCTCTCAACACAGATAACAGCAGTCTGAATTAAACAGGATCTGCTCTTAAAGACTATTAGACACAGTTAATAAATAATTTATCTTTATAATTCAGGAGCATATATTGTTGACAATGTGTTATGTCCCTGACTGAATGTTTTTGTAGGGAAACGGTCTAATTTTATCTTTGACAGCACTTTTCATCCATCCTCCTTTAGAAGTTCAAACTACAGTCATCTGATGTCACGCTTCTGTGAGATGCCACCTAAAGGAATGTGTGTCTTGTTATGTAGGAAACCAAGAGGAGAGGGAAGGCAAATGCAGGCGATTTTGCAATGCCATCACTATTAATAACATTACATGACATGGTTTTTAGGATCACTTGTAAAGAACCGCACATTATTTGCTTGTGTGGGTAAGATTTGCTAATTTCACTAAAGAAACATCAAATGACATGAATTATACTTTGAAGAGGGAAATCCAAATATGATCTCCATTACAAGCTCAGTTTACTGCAAATGCTTTGAAAAGAAAGCTACTTTCCTTTTCCTCTAGAAAGTTTAGGAAATAAAAGCCAGTCATGAACATTCATGTTTATTACAGTCTCTCTACTTATTTATTAGTTTCATACATGCAGTATGAAAATAAACAAAATAAGTAAAGAGAGTTACTTTACTAGGACTCATACCTAGTAAAGGAAAGCTATATCAAAGGAAGAAATTATAGGCTGCAAAACTATTTGAGATTTTAATCTGGGATGGGGAGGAAGTGGCATGATATAATTGGCTTCTTAATAATCTGCATCTCTTTCTTAAAATACAGCAAAGCAGCATTCAGGAAACTGGGCCTTTTCACACACTCTAATGGTTACTTGGGGCCCACTATGGGGATATCACTTGCCTTCTCTACACTTTAACATCCCTACATTAACATTTGGAAAGAGCAAAAGAATTAATCAGCATTTATATTTCTATTTTTGTCCAGAGAGGTAGCTAAAAATGTGAACCAGACCATTTTCCAAGATGGCGGCAAACCTACAAAATTCTCTCTCACTCTCTCTCTTCTTCCATACATCTATACGTACTTACATATATCTACTATTTTATAGCAAACAACCAGTTTTGAAAATACCACCTGCAAATTTGCTGGAAGCCTCTCCCGCCCAGAATTTTGAAGTGGAGCAGGGCCACATTATGGCAGTACTTCTATTTCTCTTTTCAAACCTAACTACTGTACTGACAAAGTTGATTCTTTTTATAGGCATCCATGGGGGGAAGCAGGGTAGGGGGACAGTGAGGACCACGTGCTGCAATGTTACAATACAAATTCTGTCCCTTAAGGACTTCTGGGAGACATTGTGACACCAGTATGAAAGGGCAAAACCTGTACCATGGCATTATAATGCATATTTCATCATTTTGTCATCATGGCAGTTAGGAACAGATGCCTATAACTTTATCCTACCTCTTCTTTAGCTTTTGTCTCAGGACCCCTTCCAACTTAAAAAATTATGGAGGACCCCAAAAGAGCTTTTGCTTGTAGGGATTATATTTTTCAATATTTACCATATTAAAAATTAGATTTGACATATTCACTGAGGCTACCACTTCTCACAATTGTTTGATGGGATTTTAATATTGTATTAATTTCCAACAACAAAGGTCCGCATAGTTAAAACAATGGTATTCCCAGTAGTAACATATGGCTGCGAGAGCTGGACCATAAGGAAGGCTGAGAGAAGGAAGATAGATGCTTTTGAACTGTGGTGTTGGAGGAAAATTCTGAGAGTGCCTTGGACTGCAAGGAGATCAAACCAGTCCATCCTCCAGGAAATAAAGTCAGACTGCTCACTTCAGGGAATGATGTTAAAGGCAAAATTGAAATACTTTGGCCACATAATGAGAAGACAGGACACCCTGGAGAAGGTGCTGATGCTAGGGAGAGTGGAGGGCAAAAGGAAGAGGGGCCGACCAAGAGCAAGGTGGATGGATGATATTCTAGAGGTGACGGATCCGTCCCCCGGGGAGCTGGGGGTGTTGACTGACAGGAAGCTCTGGCGTGGGCTGGTCCATGAAGTCATGAAGAGTCGGAAGCAACTGAATGAATAAACAACAACAAAATTTCCAACATAGGCTGGCAAATAATTTTGATTTTGAGGACCCCTGGGGGTCTTGCCCCCCCCCGGCATTCCAAGAAATATTGGCTTATACAATTGTTACATGTTTAGATTTACCACTTATACAGTATATCTGTTGGAGTTTTGTATTATATGTTGGAATATGCACCTCCTTTTGTCTCTGTGTTTTCCCTGCTCCTCTCTCTGCTACATAAGCAAACATTAATTATTCACTGGTCTATTTCTGGGCCAGACCTTATTATACTATTTATATATTGTCACCCGCATTTCTTTGCGCTTTAGGAAAATAGAACCAGTGTGGCTTTTGTGTCTGAAACCTGACCACCCTTTCTTTTTTCTCCATGATAACAGTGGAATAACCATCCTCTGGGGGAATAGACCATAGCCACCTTGTTACGGGATACCCTTTTCTATAAACCTGCCTAGATATAAACTCCCAAAGAGAAAGTGATGCCGGCTCAGCATTGGTTCCTTCCTAGAGCCCATCCTGAGAGCTTGTTAAAGAGACTTTCTTAATAGGAGTCAGTGTGGTTAGAGGCTGTTTATGAATTAAAGGCACGCCAAACCTGCCTCATTTCATTTTTGTTCCAGGTGCCTTTAGATCAGTTGCTCTCTTCATCTGACCTCATTAACCAGCTTTTTGCCTGGCTGTTGAAGATGAATTCATCCAACACCTAATTTTTAAAAGAAGCTTATAAAGATATATAAAAGGCATCCCCGGTGCAACAAGCAAA
Source organism: Candoia aspera (assembly GCF_035149785.1). NCBI lineage: Eukaryota > Metazoa > Chordata > Lepidosauria > Squamata > Candoiidae > Candoia > Candoia aspera. The sequence goes on from NC_086153.1 coordinate 214,257,153, forward strand.
ATATTAAATTAGGTAAATTGAGCAGAACATTTCATTCCAGATAGATTAGAAAACCATGCTACAAATTACCATTCATAAAAAATAGGTTTTATTTGCCTTTGATATGACTCAGGTGGAATTTACCCCAATCCTTGATATATTTCAGACTACAAGAATAATAGGGGAGGGGGGAAATGATGACACACGCATGATGGCAGGCCTCAACTTGGGTCCGGGAGGAAGATGATCTGACACAAGGTCATTTGCATGGCCATGTCCTTGTGGGTGAATCATCTTGGCATCACCGTAGTTTGCTGTTAATGCCAACGTAACATTTTGTCTTTTTATCCTAAGCAAAGAGAGATCCTTTTGGCCAGACATGGTTTAACTGCAATGTTCATGTTGTGTGGCTCAGTCAAGTCACACAGATCCTGTTCTCCTATACTGGTTTGAGGTTTTCCTCTTCCTCATGTTTGGTGGACAAACGTGCTGAGCTTTTGGAAAGAGATTCCTTTAGGCTTCAAGGGGAGAGGCACATAGTGCTATGTTCCTGATGACTGAATGGCAATGTGAATGAATAATAGAAGAATATTGTGTAATCATCCTCACAGTTCTGATAATAACTGAAGATAAAATGACAGGCTGAAGGTTCCATAAAAGGGTCGTTGGGTCTCTCTAGTTTCTTTCCTTTCCCTTTAAGATGATTTCATTTAGGCAAGCTTTTCCTTAGCCTGTATAGGCTCACGTTGACTGATGTTCTTAAATTATCTATAGTATGGTCTCTTTTATATCTCTAATTAATTAGCAATTTGCTTTTGGAGTTGTAGCCTGATAAGTATCAGTCTACTGACAGAAAGCTCTTTGAACCAGTAAAGATTGTCCTTTGAGATGGGAGCAGAGGCAGAGGCAGTTCTTCCCCTCCCTGAAATCTGAATAGAGAACTTTCCAACTTTATTGTGCAGATCTGGGGAAGCTGCGAGGGACTGCAGAGGAAAGGGGGAGAAGCAAGCACTTCCTCCTTTTGCTGCTTACAGAAGCATGGTCTGGATCTAGGCACCCTCTTTTAGCCAAGAAACACTAATTCAGGGGTGACCAAGTTTCCTTGGCTTGAGGCCAGCATTTTGTGTAACATATTCAAGGCTGTACTTAAAAAGTTGCATGGGAGCCCATTCAGGGGTATCTGCAGGAGGGATTAAAAAAAAGCCAAGATGGCTTTAATCATGCACTTGTGTCTACCAGTTAACTTTTTTGGCCTTCCCCCATGGACATCCCTGCCAGAACCAAGAAGCAGTTCAGAGGTTTTCAGAGGTGAAATGATTGCCTTAAGCATCCTCAATGTGTAAGTCACCTATTTTGCCCCTCAGCCATATGCAAAAAAGTTCCCAAATGTTTGGCCTCACCAAATCTGGGGTGGTCCTGAGAAGCTGACAGGCTGCACGTGGTTCCCAGACCACACACCTTATTCCCGTGCACTAGATGGAAGTTACCATCTTAACTTTTTAAAAAGTTTTATAACAGTTATAAATTTACTTTCAGATTTATGCTTTACAACCTATTCAGGATGAAAATAATGTGAGACAACACCTGTTTTGACAACCGATACTCCATTTAAACAGTGGCAGAAGGAAATATCTAAATTTGTGTGGTGGGGAAAAACCACGAGTTAAACATAAGCTGTTACAAGATGCAAAGGAAAGAGGAGGAATGGGTTGACCTGACTTGAAATTGAATGGTTGGAATGGTTGGTGAAGATGATGGAACCTGCTGAGATGGCTAAATTGACTTTTTCAATCAGAGGAAAGATGCTATCTATGCTTACTGTTGACTGGACACCCCTTATAGACTTTTTGCGTGAAACAAAAAAACAAACTTATGATTTATGGTTTTGATGATTAGACAGAATAGATTATAGAAAGAAGAGAGTCATAGAGTAAGAGGTAAATTTATAATTGTACTTATAAGTGCTGTAAAGAAGATTGGAAGCTACTTCTTTGTATCTTTTTTCTTTCTTTTCTATTTTTCTTTTTCTTTTTTCTCCTTTCTTGCACTTTTAGCTTTCTCTTTGATTTCTTTCTTTTTCTTTTCTTTTTCTCACACTATATTAGTTTATATTAGGTTTTTTTATCTTCTTTTTAAAAAATCTTTAATAAAATTATACAAAAGGATGGAAATAATGTGATAGGAATAAAAATACATAAATAGTGAATTTGCAAATTTCCATAGAATGATTCATCATTTCAGTTTAGGTTCTTTGAGTATGAATGGTATGTTTTTGGAAATGTAGAAATAAAGATGTCTTCATGATGACTATATTCTTGCAGTTTTCTTGAAAAGGAATTCTAATTATGGAAGCATCTCCTTCTTCCAGGATGTATGTTCAGATTCTTAACAAGAATCTGATACATTCAGTAATCGTATCTTTATTGTTTTGGTTACAATGTGAGGTTTCTGAAAGTGCAACATGATCTGATTTCATTAATGCAACTCTCAATACAGTTTCTCGCAATATCAATAAAGGCTTGTAGGCTGTATTCTTGCTGATGTGCTCTTAGCTGTAAGATATTATTTAAAGTAATATAAACTTTCAAAATATTAAAAGTGAACACTTCCAGCAAGACAATACAATGGTAGCTAAAAATAATTATTTCTTTAGGGTAAGCTGAGCATATACCATCTTTAAACCTCCTAAAAGTATTAATTAGTACCAAATAAAGAACAATGAAAAATGTCTGCATTCTTCCTTTGAGACTAAGATTTGGGACAAGCCATTTTGCACATGACTGGAATACTTAAATGTAAAGAGATTTAAATATCTGATTTTAATAGGTTTCATCCCACTGGGAGAGACTCTTTTGATTATCTGTGACCTCCACCAATTATAGTGATTCTCCCCATAGACCAACTGTAATTTTAATAACTCATCAAACTAAGCCTGAAGGTTCTCTAAAATGCCAAATATGTACTTGAACTTTTTTTTGCTGGTTACCGAGCAACTAGTTTCTATCTGACCTTTTTTTAAACAATACTTTATACTATCCATTCTCAACTCATTAAGACATTTAATTTCTGAACAAAGGTTTCTCATAAATTATTATGTCCTATCTGTACACATATATGAGCTTATAAATACAAAGAAATGGCATATTAATATACAAGAAAGTAAGAAAGCAGATTAAACCAGTTTACACTGAGTCAATGTACACAGAAGAACTATGTTGGTCAGCTGGATTATCCTGTCATCTTGTAAAGACAGAATTGACTTATGTACAATTTGGATTCCTGGTTCCTGAGCCATGAATACCATTGCCTTGACTGAGAAAGGCAACAAAAGAAGCAAAAACTGTAGCATATTTAATACTATTTAAAGCCAAGCCAGAGTGAGAGAAATAGTTCCCACCCTTATTCATGCTGGCTTTGTTTTTGTTAGATAAAATGGCACTTTATCTCTGTCTGCCATCCCAGCAAAATACAATTGAAAAGGGGGACATTTTGCAACTGCAAATATTCTTATTTTGAATCAACCCTAATTCTTTGCAGTAGGGAAGACATTCTATTCATACGAGCAGCTTTGGAAATTATCCATTTGAACTACTTAATTAAGTGTGGCTGGGCACACATTTTTATTTACACATCTCTATGATGAGCACTATCAAACATGAATCAGCATTCATAGCACTTAAATGATTCAGGCTTTTCTAAAATGTGTCTGAGGCATCTCTCGATAGATTTGATTTCCTTAAGAGCAGTTGCTGCCCTTGAGCTAATGGATGGAAACATTCAGCTGCATGCAAACAATCTTTTGGTTTACCCATCTTGTAATGTGTTCCCAGTTGTCATAAACAGTGAATATTTCCTCTGCTTAAAACATATCAATACACTGAGACAAAGAGGAAGGGAGAGGTAGGAACCCAATCTGGGGGGAAAAAAAAAACATGTTACTGTAATGAAATGGATGCTTTCCATTTTCTATGTTCTTCTCCACTGTCATAGCAAATGGTTCCACTGCAGACAGTCACATAGGTTTCTCTCTTGTCTTACAGGCATTTGAACACATACAGCTTTGCTTGGAAAGAAATGCTGTTAGTCAGATTTGTGACTCATGCAGGTTTTTTGGCATACTATTTTCTGTTTACTTCAGACTTTTATGTAGGACATTGAAGGCCATGGGGCCATTTTGGCTTCAACCTAATTAGCTAGCCACAGAAAGGAGCATAGTGAGGAAGATATAACGGACATGTGTAGTAGAATCGAATCTAGGGATGTGCTCCTGGATCCTGCAGCAGAACAGGATAATTTGGAAAGGATTTTCACTTCCCTGCAGGAAACACAGATATGGCAAACTTCTGTATATCAATTTTTGGCCTCAATGAAGCTGTGGTCCTGATTTATTTTCTGGAGATAGGGGACTGCAGCAGCACAGACAAACAAACAAAATACTGTATATCACAAAACACATCCACCGTGTGACTGCCTTGTTGAGGAGGGAAGACTGGAAAATATTGGCATTAATCATGGGCTTCTGGAGTTGGGAGTAAAGATGGCAAGTGATATGAGCATCATGGAAACATAATGTTTGTGTGTGTGTGTGTGTGTATGTATATAGTGCGTGTGTTTGTGTGTGTGTGTACAGACACACATACAGTATGTATGTACTGTATGTATGCATGTATCATTTTGTATTATGTCATGATACAAAATAATATAAATTACATCATTTGCCATGCCATGACACACAAAATATTCCTTGTGCAGTTGGTTGGCCACTATGAGAACAGACTGCTGGAGTCTGACTGAGCAGGGTGCTAGTTATGTTCTTACGTACTGAATGTCATTTTGATGACATCATGGCTTGTATTGGACATACCAATGACTGAAAACCTCCTATTACCTATTCTAGTTAAGGTGATTTTTACATTCATCATATCAATCACTGTGTTGTGAGGGATAGAAAAATTGTGAAACTCTGCCTCATTGTTACATTGAAAAGTTGGGTGATACTGTTTTCTGAGCTGCCTTACCTCATTGACCTGGGCTGGCTAGTTATTTGTTTGTTTGTTACTTTTTTCCTCTGTTCAATAGTTCCTTTTTCCTTTTCAGCATCCATCATTAATTTGTCATGTGCTTAGGAGTAAATCTCAGTACAATTATACAACTAATCTAGGTGCAGGTCCACAAACTTCCCTTTCTGAAAATTGGGTTGGACATTCCTTGCTATAGTACCACTGCACATTTCCTCACATTCCACCCCATGACTGCAAAGTTTAAGACACTTTTTAAAAAAAATGAAATACAGCACACTTAATCCCATCCTAAATCTCTAGCTTCTCTGCAAATTCACTCCTATCTGGCTAATACATACACAGATAAATTGCAGCCATTTTTGTTTTTCCCATGCTAGATTATGAGTCTTTACCAAGCAGCTGATATTTTAAATTAGATTGCTGCACCTGTTTTCTGCTTCTGACATTTGCAAAACGTATCCTGTGTCCTATGCTGTAATACATGAGCTATCCATTTTCTTATGGAAATAAGACACAATTTGTGTTACACGGTGATAAGATGGGAAAAGTTAATTGATATGGGATACAGGGAAAGGTATTAAAATCCAGAGATGCAAGTCATACAAGAAATTTCATTAAAAAAAGCACAGTATAAAGGGGCAATGGTAATACGTTTTTCATGTAAGTGTTGTCAGTTAAATTCCTGTCATCTCACTAGGGCTAGATCAGGTTCCTATCTGAAAGTAAATTTCATGAATGTAACCTTTTTTCTATGCAATTTTCAGAAACATATGTTTTTCAGATCCTTTCCTTATGTTCTCTTGCAACAAAGTGCATGCATAGTGGACAGATTTTAGACCACAGAAAGATGCTTGTGTACTCTCTTCAGTTCTACTGTTTATAGGGCTGCTATATCTGGGCTGCAAAACTCTGGGTGGCCTCTAGATAGCACCCCAGAGATTCAGAAAACCCTAACTTTTTGCTGTCATCTAGTGTAATGGTATGTGGGAAAGACCTTGGGTGACTGGGCAGAGAGACGCTGCCAAGGGAATGGTCAGATAAGAGACAGCATAGCCCGCAACTGAATAGTGGGCAGGGCAAGAAGCTCAGAAGAAACCCTCCCCTCTTGCCATGCCCACTATTCAGTTGCAGGCTATGCTGCCTCTTATCTGACCATTCCCTTGGCAGCGTCTCTTTGCCCAGTCTCCCAAGGTCTTACATACTGTTACATCTAGTAGTCATCCTCAGTTGTGCAGTCCTAGCCATTCCTTCCACACTGGAGTACATGTTGGTTGATATTGCATATCCACTTCCATAAATCTGTGTAATTGTTTTATGTATTTGTACTTCCTTGTACATTTCAAGCTTACACACTCTCCCTTTACAAACCACAATAATTGCTGCAAAGTCCAAACAAAATAAATCATATTCTGGCTTTGTGTTATATTACCAGGCCTTGACTTCTCACCCTATTTTTATATTGTATCCTGTGATCACAAAAAAGCAAGGATGCAGTAGAAGAACTGAAGAGGATGTCTTGACTTGCTGCCTGAAAGAAGAAAGGCTGCATGCAATTTCCAAGAATGTCCATTCTATTGTTTCAGAGAAAGAATGGAGAAAACCTCTTCTCCCGTGTATCCCAGAAATGGGCAAAGGCATCTTTTAAAGACCTCTCCTGTTGATCTTAATGTTTGAAGAGGCATTTAGGGTTTTCTAGGTAAAAAAAAAAAATGCTTGTACCAATTAAACAGTTGGTGGCCAACACTAGACTCTCAACATGAATGCAGAATGCTTCTGGTTCTTTGTATGAGTTAGTTATCTGGCTGACACATTTTGTACCAGTTGACGTTTTGGGCACTCCTAAAGGATAGCTCAGTGTAGAGCATGTTGAAATTGTTAGTTGCAAATTATTAAGACATGGGTAGATTTTGCCAGTTCTGAACCTTTCCAGAATAGTTGCAGTACGTAAGGCATAATTATACAAATTCACTCCATACCACTACTATCACCTGGGAATCCAAAGAGAGCTGGGGGTCAGGAATCCCTTCTAGGCAGGTCCTGTTCTTTCAGGGGGAATTAAATCCCATCCAGAGCAATCTGAGCTCTATTTCCAGCATTCCTGTCTATTCTGGACGTAGTTTTACTTGTGATCTTCATTCAGCTCATAACATTTTAGGTATTATTCAAGGGAATTCACTGTTTCCTTGGAGTTAGTTGGCAAGTAGCAACGTTCTGATACTGATGCCATACTGATGATATTCCATCAAGCCTAAGTTCTGGATGAGCTCTCCCAGTGATTTTATCTGGACATTAAGCAGCATATGTGGAACATATGGAACCTATAGAGACACTTAGGGGAACAGCCTAGGTACTGAACAGAAGTCTCTAGCACCTCCTTCTGGACATGACTTAACAGAAAAAGCCAGAACAATACAGCTTTAAGACCAATGCCACCAGCTGGTATTGAAAGCTGCCAAGAGATCCCCAGAATCAATAGACTTGTACACCATTGATCCTCTTCCCAGTGTTGGTTATCTATCAAGACAATAAAAATAGTCTTAAATCTTAGCCCGGACCATGACTCAAATGGGTCCAGATAATCCTAGTAGAAAATGGCAGATTTCTTTTCTTTATCAACATGTCATTTCAAAAATCCATTTAAACATGAAGATTGAGTGCAGTTAGCAGCTTTAACTGAAATGTAACAATTGTGTCAATTGATGTACCATATTAGACATACAGTATGTACACATTCATAACATCCCACTGTAAAGATGATAAAAATATGCATGGAAAGGATTGTCTGCCAAAAGTGAGACAACTTCCAATGATTTTTATCACCAGTCTCAAGATAAGGGCTAGCTTCCTTTTTGTGTTCCATTTTCAGCTCCTGAAATAATATGAATATGAAAAGAGCTCTCCATTTAATTTAAAACAGATAGGTTTCTAGCCTCCTGGCTGTAGAGGAACTGGAAAATATGACCCCAATTAATCCCAAACACTCAAACAACCAAGGAAAAGGAAATGTAGCATTCCTTCCATCTTCAAGTATTCTTTTTTTAAAAAAATAAATAAATAAAAACATTTTGATTGCCAGGGATTTAATTTTCATTCTAGAAACTTTTACATTACGGGAAGCCAAGGTGTTATCTGGAAGAAGTAAAATATATAATACTGCTTTTAAAGCCTGAAGGCTTGCTTATATAAAACTTTGCTTTAAGCTGAGTTTACTCAATCCTGGATTTAGCTGCAAAGTTAACTATGCCTCATTTATTGCATGGGTGGAAGGGAGAATGGGATTGTGCTCATTGTTTCGCTAACAATATCTTTTAGTGACTTCTGTGCCTCACAGTCTCAAAACACTCAGTGGAAGGCAGAAGGAGAACCCTACTTATGTAGAATGCTCTATATTAAGGGTCGGCAACTGTTACTCACTAGATTTTTGAACATCACTTCCCATGAGCCCTAGCAGCAGGAACTATAGCAAAGCACTATGGAAGCTGAAAAACCAATATTTTATTTATCATATATTGCTCTTGTTCTGGTAGCAGATCTTGGCTTTTCTCAAAAGATTAAGCAGGGTTAGGACTGATTTGCACTTTAATTGAAAACCACTAGGAAATCTCAAGGAAGTTGGAAAAAAAAAAACATTACCAGCTGGTGGCATTGGTCCTAAAGAAGGCAATTGCAAATCATTTCCATATTGTTGCCAAAAAATACAGAGACATGTCCACAAAATCACTAGGAATTGAGTTAAACTCAAAAGAGACTTTACTTATCTTCTTCCTAAAAGAATCCTAATCTATGTGTCAATCAAACTGGGAGCCCCAGCTTCATGGGTTTTCAATCACAAGTAAACTTTTCTATGGGATATCAGAAAGGTAAATTCTATGTTCAGGATCTTTAGGACATGTTTCCTTTCCTATTTTATATTTGGGTACTAAAACTGCCAATGTTTTAGTACCCTGATATAAATCTGTGGTATGTCCATGTCTAGAATACTGGGTATTGTTCTGGTTGTCACATTTGAAAAAGAATATAATAGAGATGAAAAAAAGGAAAGAAGGCAGTAATCAAAATTATCAGGGGGGTTAAATATTTAAAAGTCTTTAGCTTAGAAAAAGGTCATGCTGGGGATGTGATCAAGGTGCATGGCATAAAGAAAGTGGATATGGTTTTCTCCCTCACACAAAAGACCAGGATCAAGGGTAATCCAATGAATCTGATTAGAAGATAATTTAGAACAGAGAAAAGAAAGTAGTTCATCACATGCATAATTAGCCTGTGAAATTCATCACTACAAGACATGATGATGGCCATTAACTTGGATGACCTTAGAAAAGGATTGGATAACTCATGGAGAACAAGTCTATGAAGGACTGTTCATCTTGAATCCCAGTATGTGACATCCAGGTTGGACACAACCTGCCTCCAAATATCAGTTGCAGGAGAACAGCAATGGGACTGAAGTAAGTCCCCATCAACTGCTTGTGAGCATCCTAGTTGGCCACTCTAAGATACTTAATGCTGATCTAAGATGGTCCTTAGACTGATTCAGCAAGGCTGAATTCTACATGGTACTCTTAAGCTCTGTCGCTGTCTCCTGTGTTGCTGATACCTGCTGGAATTGAAGCCAGCTTCATCACAGTCCGGATTTTAACTTAGTGAAGTGTTCTGTTTAGACAGCAGCTACCATGCCCCCAACTGATATACTCCAATGCTGCTTTACTCCTCCAACACTTGCTTTCCATAGGTTTTTGAGGACAGATTATTTCCATTTGCATAAGCAAACCACAGTGGCAGTGATAGAATCATGCAGTTTGAAGGGAATTTAGACCACATTTAGTCCAACTCTCTGTTCTGCCAGGAGTTGAAACAATGGAGAACTTGGTCGTAAGGTCTGATCTTTATCTGCCTAATGACAGTGTTCCCCATTTAAATCTCTAGGGAATGTCAAAACCAGTTTGCAGTACTGGCTATTTATGAACTTGCAATTGGTGACTGATGACTTTGTCCTCAGTTTGATAAATACTGTCTCTATACTGGAATAAATGGTGGGGGGGGGGAGAGAGAGAGAAAGTGATATGTACTAACTTTCTAATCTGCCCAGAGAATGTTGATTATTGGGTAGATTAAAAAGAAGTAAATAAGTAAGTAAAATCTGAGCAGTTTCTTTAGCCAAGTTTAGTGATTTTCTTTCATAAAACAGAAGATTCTTTATCCTATGTCATATATCAAAACTGTTTTTCAGAAATTTCTTCACACTGAAAAGGAGATTGCTGTGGAAGCAGGACAGCATGCTGTTTGAGAAATTTGCATCATATCTCCCTTGACAAATGGAATTAGTTATGCATTCTGTGGATCCCACAATGAGTATACAAGTTATTTTGATTGTCTCAGTGTAGGAAACCAGGAATTGGCAAAACTTTCCAAGTTTGAATTTATTTATTTATATTTCAAATTTAGTTACCGCTCATCTCACTCAAAGAGCAACTCTGGGGAAAATGATTATTTTATGCATTCTAAGCTTAGAACAAAACTGTATTCCAACATTTCATCCCAACCTCAGAACAAAACACCTGATTTTGTTTGGTGATTTTGCTGATGCCACATTGTCTCAAGTGTTCCCATTTTCAAGTCAAGGAGACTAAAAGAGGTAGTGGCTGATTAGAAGCAGCAGCCACAAGTTCCATCCATCCATCCTGTCATTGTCTGGACTGTATTGAGTAGTACTGTGTGTGATAAAGAAGAAATTTGCTAAATACATTGACAGTCAGGTGCTGAGTAGATTTAGTTGCGGTGGTTCAGGTCAGTCTTATAGTTGGCAATACAAAGGACCTTTTTCTTTTCTTTTTTCTTTTGCCAAATTTCACAAAACAGGGTCTACCCTGTTGAGCAAATTTCATTAAATACCTCTGACAGTTGTCACTGATATATTCCTTTAGGAAACAGCTCTTCCTTAAATGTTTTCCCCCATAAGTATAAAGGGGATGTGTTGAATTCTTTTATAAAGACTATTTCACTCTTCTACAATTAATTTGACCTATCAGAAGTTCTTGGATTCTGATGTGCCTGTTAAATTGGTTCCAGTCTAGCTTGCCTGAGAGAAACTTGACACTTGGCCATTAAATGGTGTGATGAAGGCCACACTTAAAAGAAGTGAAAGGATCGGGGCAGGATAGCTTCACTTTTAAATAAAACTAAATTATTTAATCATCATTATAGTTATCCCTATATATTTAGCAAGTTCTTTACTTCTATCACAATACAAATTGCAGAACACAGTAAAATTTTGCTTTGGTTCTGGGAATTCATCTAAGACTGTCAGGGGCCCCCACTTGGACCTCCCATATTGGACCCCTGTTTTACAGGTTTATTTTTGTGCTCCTAACTAATTCTATGGTATAAACATGTATTTTGGGATTAGTTACCTCACAGTATTTTTAAACTTTTAAACATCTCCCTGATTTCAGTGTTGTTTCATTTAGTATGTTTGCACATTTTGACAATGTACTTAAAAGCTTAATAAATGGGTACATCACTATGTGCTCATACTGATCATTTGGAAGCATGGTTTTTGGCTGGACTGTGCAGTATGCATCAGAATGGAATTTATGCATTAGTTTTCAATATGCTTGCCTGTGGGTAAGTAGGTAATAAGCCAACACCATGCATCACAAGAGGACTGTCCCTGATAAGTAACATTTAATCTAATACCACAGTAGAATTTATTCAATTATGGCTTGGTTTTATACTGGGCTGTAACACTGTTAAGTGAATATTTATGAAGGGATGAAAGCAATTGAATGGAAACATAGAACGTTTCATCTTTTCATACAGAACTGTATAGTGAACAAATCCCTAATTAAATATAAAACTAAACATGCCCTACTATACTTATTACTATGTTTTTGTCTTGCTTCAAAAGACTGTTCTAAATACAGTCAAGCTATAGTACCATAAAAGGAAGAACAGAACTATTTTAAATCACCCTAAGATGTTTTCATGGGCTCATTTTATAAGGCCATAATATCCATGGTAATTAGCATCAAAATGCCACTGAAGAAGCAACAAAGGGGCACATCTTGGCTGCACATTCTATCGTTAACATTCCTGGGGACTTCTGGAGAAGAGCCACTGAAGATACTAGAGTGAGCACTTTCCATCTGCTCCTGGAGATCACATTCCATATTTGCTACCTTTTAAAGAAAACTTGACCCTCCATTAAGATGTAAAAAAAAACATCAACTCAAAAGTTCATTTGATATCAGGTCAGTCTGTCTCTTTTGGTGTCCAGGATGTACTGTATAGTAATAGACTGGTCTCCCAGATGTCTATTACTACCTTGATGATGAAAAAGTGTTTAACCTAGTAGTGGTAGATAAAGCTGACATGCCTGGCCAGTGACATCAATTAAATAGCCTACATTTAATACTAAGTTATGTGTTGATTTAACTAGAAATAAATCTAGTTGTACTAAATGCATATACATCACACTATTCGCTTTTGAGGGAATCAGTTTATGCAAAGGGCAGAGGTTATAAGAAATAGTAAGCCAAGAAAATTAAGCCATGTGGTAAAAGAAAAGAAAATATAGCTAAATCTCATTTATACCAATACCATTCACCATAATTTTCTATACCTTCCTATCCTTGCAGTCTTTGTTTCTACCCCATCCATACACCGCCTCATATATTTTCTTTTTTTTCTTTCAACTTCTCATCTCTTTCCTTTTGAGGATCTCATCAGCCCCATCTAACAATAATTTTCTCTGTCTTCCTCTTCCTCACAAACCATTCACTTTTCCTCTGTATATTTGTTTTGCGATTCAGTTCTCATTCATTCTCTCTATATGGTCAAACCACTTCCATATACTTTTTTCATAATGATTGCTCACTTCTGTACTCAGTCCCCATTCAGTCAGCTTCCATTCATTCTTTTTTCTTTTAGCACACCCACTTCTTAAGTTCCTCATTCTCACTACATTCAACTTCCTTTTATGTTTCTCTTGACATGTCCAGTACTCACTTCCATATAACGAAGTTGGCAGACATTATATACAGAAAGCTTTGCTTTTTGGGACATTCATTCCTCACAATGCATCATACACTACCCACTATCTTTCTACAGCATTTGCATGTCTTAAAATTTCTCCATCCACATTCCCATCTTTAGTAAACATCCTATCAAAGTCTACAAATTCATCTGCATTGTTATGCATAATGTGCAATTGTTCTCTCTATTTTCCCCATCAAACACAGCTACTTTAGTTTTTCTTAATTAATTTTCAGCTCCATATTCTTTGTTGTATCATGAATCTAACATTGTTAGAAGGATCATTCAGGTTCTCAACCAACGGAACAGTATTATCTGCATACAAATCTGTGCACAGCATTCCTTATACATTTATCCATAAATACATTAAACATGCCTGCCTTATTCTGTGCTCAGTGCTGAACCATCCAATAAGTATTCAGTTTATTTTCACTCATGCTTTACTTCCAACTTATAAAACTTTTACCTTATTCAGCAACCAACATTCAATTCTGTATCCACACAAAACATTCTACAATTCAGGTCTACTTAAATCATCATATATTTGTCTGAATGGACAAACATATTAACGAACTAATCATGCTGATTTTTTTAAAAAAATATCCTTCCTATCTTTCCTTTTGTACAAGGGAAAAAATGGTACTCCTCCAATGATTAGGTACAGATGCTGTCTTTACACACACACTAAAGACATTGCACAGCCACTGCATAAGCAAGTCACATCCATATTTTAACATTTCTTCAGCTACATTGTCTACAACTTAAACCTTACCATTGTTCCACTTTTCCACAACTTTTATTACTTTCATCATTTTTCCCTTGGATACTAACATTTATAGCATTCGTCTCAGTTCTGCTTTTCAATATATTACTGTTATTCCCATACAAATCTCTAACTCAAGACTCTCTCGCTTCAGTTTCATCTCCAAACATTTCATCACTTTTATTTTTAATTCTATCCACTCTGCTGGAGGCTCCTTGTTTAGCCCTTTTCACTTTCTTCTAAAATAATGCTTTATTTGCATCTGCATTTTCTCTGGCACTTTTAATCTTAACTGGCTTTTCTGTTGACTACATTCTTCACAATTATCTTTTTCTGTATACACATTATATAATATCCTTCTTTCTTCCTCACTTTTTGCCATAATTATTCTCTTAGGTACATTTTTCTTACCCACAGTTTCATAATTCCACCAAACATTCCTTTCAATAGTTCTCCTTAGTACTCAGTCATTTATCATAAACAATCAAATCACTTACTTTTTAAGGTGGCATCGAATAGCTGCAGATGGCAGCCACCATCTTTTCAGACAATTCCAGCAATTCTGTTAATTACTGAATATTCTATTCTATGTGAAGCCCTAGGGCAACTTCCTGTCAGAATGACTTCTGCTGAGTAAATATGTGTAGGTTAATCTGTTCATGTCTACTCAGAAATATATCTCATTTACTTCAGGAGGACTTATTTCTAGTTAAGTTGGTTTGTTATTTCAGCTTGATTAATCTCCAGTAAAAGCTTATGACAAAATTTAAGCTGTATCTTCATGCATTTTTCTAAGCATGTTTAACCAGTATGATATTATCAGGAGGACTAAGGGGATGAAATAGTAATTCAGCTTTAGGAGTAGGCCGAATCTCAGAATTTAATATATCTGCTGTAAACAGATTAATTTTGTGGGATCAGCTGGATTTGTGGTTTGCAGTTGATTACTGGTTCTTTTTTTTTTCTTTTCTTTTTTTGCATTTTTATTGTTGCATATTTCTGTTGTATTTGTTTATGAAGAAGCCTGGCATAGATTGTAAAAGGTAACAGGAACAATAGAGTAGCATGCAAACTTTCCTTTGTAAAATGACTTTACAGCCAGATTGCTGGTAACTGTGACAAAGTGGTAGATCCACAAACATATTCAGGAATATTGATTACAGAAAGAGTCAGCCTTTTCTTTTCATTTTCATATTGTCAGCCTTCTTCACATGCTATATATGCTACTGTTGTTCTATTGAGTGGCTATAATAAATGATGATGATGATGATGATGATGATGATGATGATGATGATGATGATGAAGATGATGCATCTTCTTGGATTTCTTATCTGTATTCATTATGAACATTTTGTAAAATAGGTCTCTGTCTTATTCCAAGATAAGCCACAGGCCTATCTACTGTATATAAAGCAGGGGGCACATGTCATAAGGGCCCTTAAAATTAACTGCCCAGGAAGGCTTGCCTGACAGGATAGGCATGTTAGAAAATACTCATTTACCACCAGCTGGATGCTCTCTATCCTCTGAGTAGGACCTCTGTGGTATCCACATAAATTCCTGTGAATAAATATGATGTGGGTGTTTTGCTTTGCAGCATACTAGCTTTCTATTTATTTTTGATTAAACATATTTTTAGAAGATCTAATTCATGATGTGATTAGTCTTGGGGTAGCTCCTCAGGATTTTGGGATAAACTACTTCAGAACTATTTCATTGTTAGCAGTTAAATGTGGGACAACATATATACAGTATGTGCATTGAACCAGTTACGCACCCAATTTTCCAAATCCACAGTAATGATTTAAGCAAACCCAATAGTCCATGTCTGCTCAAAAGCAACTCTTGTTGAATTCAAGAGGGCTTATTTTCTGAGATTGGATTATCAACCTTAATGGGGAAAAGATCAAGGAAACTAGTCTCCCCTTTTTGTGGAAATCATTACAAGGTATAAAATACATACCTTCAACTGTCAAGCAAGGTATTATTCCACTATTCTGTATTAGGATATTGAAAAACTTCCCTTTTCTCAATTGTTTCTGAGACTTGCCTTTAGCAATACTTCAGTGGTTATGAAATGAAACGCAGTGGGAAGTTATTATATCAATTCAGATATACTAAATAACCCAATATGAGCCGTAGGTAAAAATGTGCACATTTGCTTACAAAACACCCTGTGATTGTGGCCAGTAAATCCCATTTTTACAGCTAATTTGTTCAGAATATTTTGAAGAGAAAGCAATAGCATTGGAATATTGAACTACTGAACTTTCATAAACAGTTTTAGTTCCATATGAAATTTGTTAACTGAGTGAATGCTGGCAATTCTGAATACCTTAGAAAGATGGGTTTGTCAGATAAGATGATAATAACATCTGAAATAAATATGAACACTTGTGAAATGACAGCAGCTTGATATATGCTGTATTCCAGTGTGGGTATCCATCATTTTCAGCAAAAAGATGCTCAGACCTCCTGGGAGATCCATGGCCATGAAGGAGATCTGACAGTACCTTATTGCTTTACTCATTAGCTTCTCAGTTGCTGCTTTTAATTTTCTGGCAAAACGTCTCCTAGGACAGCCCATCATCATAACAACAAATGACTTGATTTGAAACACAAAGGCAGCTCTGCTGTTCATTCTGGACCAAAGCAGCAAAGAGTTGATTTAATTTAAAGCACTGAAAGAAACAATGCTTGCATATTACTCTACTGAACTTATTTGCATAGTATACATGGTTGGAGGAGGGTTTCGTGTTCACAGCAAGCCTACACAAATGAAGATAACACTCCAGTGTCTCCTGGCAAAACTGGCTTTCCTTCTTACAAAGATAATGGATGCATTTCCATTGTTGGATTTCACTGCTGTCCAGGGAGGACAGATCTGCATCAGTGCCTTAGGAAGGTGATCTCTTGAAAATAGCACCAGGGTGATGAAGATTTAGAAAGGATCATAACCATTGCCACATCTTGTCCTAAAGCATTCAGTGTATTCAACTGAAAGCATTTATATCCTACTCTTGCTCCCTAAAGAGAACTGGGTAGCATACACTAAAAAACAGTACAGGTAGTCCTCACTTAACGATGGTAATTGGGACCGGAATTTCCATCGCTAAGTGATGTGATCATAAAGTGCAGTGTCATATGACTGCATTGCTTAGCAATGGCAATCCTGGCAGTCCCCATTGCTGTCATTAAGTGAGGATCTCAGGTCATTAAGCAAGTGGGGCAAAGCCAATGGGGAAGGCAGCAGGAAACTGCAAGTCCTGGGTGGCTTGCAAACAGGGCGGTGGGCAGGAAAGTGCTATGAAGTGTGGCCAGGTGGGGAAGGGGTGCTGCAGCACCACACCAGTGTGGCTGGGTGGGGGAGGGGGGCTGCAGCATGGCGTGGGTGGGGGGAGGGGTGCTGTGGTGCTACACAAGTGAGGTGTGAGGATGAAGGCTGAGTCGGAGGATGGAAAGAACCGCTGACTCAACCACAGAAAACAAAGAGAAAGGAGGAGAACAGCTGATTGGCCAAGGGCAAGACTTGGGTTCACCACCGCCAATCAGTGTTCAAGATCAACACGCTGACAGGAGGGCTGTGCAATGGGATGCCCAATTGGCTCCCAAACACATTGGCACGAGAACCTAGAGTATAAAAGGCGGCAAAAGATAGAAGGGGTCGCCGGAGACAACTGCTCCTACCAGCAGCCTTTGTCTTCCAGTACTACTGAAGAGGCCTCACTGACAGGATCTGTCCTGCCTCACCACCAAGCCCCCAATTGTTAGAACCTTCTGTCTCATCGCCTCACCTTCAAACTCCAGAATCACCTGCCTCTCCGCCAAGCTTCCAACCATCCAAACCTGCTGTCGCATTGCCATACCTCCACCTTCAGGAATCTTCTGCCTCACTGCCAAGCCCCAGACCAGCTGAACCCTCTGACTTGCTGCCATATATTCATCCTCTTGACTCTTCTGCTTCTCTGCCAAGTCCCCAAACAACCGAACCTTCTGCCCTGCCGCCATACCTCCACACTCTGGAACCTTTTGCCTCACACCAGTATCTCCATCCTTCTGAAACCTCTGCCTCTCCACTGCACCTCTAAATCCCAGAAACCCCTTCTCACAATTGTAACCCCAATCTTAATCATCTTAAACTTTGTTTCGTTCTTCCAGCCTCCAGGGACTCCTACTTCTTTGCCTGCCTTCAATTCTCCAACCTCTGTCTTTTGTCGAGTTGTAATTACCAAACCTTCATCCTGCTGTCACCTCTCCTATTCCTGGATCCTCCGCCTGATCTCCAAGACCTTGTCAGTGATTCCTGTCTTCACCAAGCCTTCCACCTCTAGTGTCCTACCTGCTGCCACTCCATTGTGGATACTGCCCTGTCCTTCTTAACTAAACCTTTCTTGGATTTTGCTGTTAATAACCATTGAATTCCTTGTCATAATAAAGGTTTTTAAAATAAATAACCTGTTTGTCTGTCAAACAGGACATGAGGCCAGGTAGGGGAGGGAGTGTTGTGCTGTGTGTGTGCAGCTGGGTGAGCAGGTGCTACTGAGTGTGGGTAAGGGGTGCTGTGGGTGGGTGTGCACTACAGAGTAAGAGATCTCTAGAATCTTGTACTCTGTAGAGGACTCCTCAGGAGAAAAAGCAGTTGGAGTAACTTATGGGAGTAACTTGTGACCTTCCCTGCCAGCTTCCCCCCCAGGTTGACTTTGCTTGTGAGAAGCCAGCAGGGAAGGTCATGAATCATGATCATGTGACTGGAATGTTGCAACCGTCGTAAGTGCGAGCCGGTTGCCAAGCACCTGAATCACTATCACATGACTGCAGGGGTGCTGTGATGGCAAGAACTGCAAGGACCAGTCGTTAAGTACCACTCATTCAGTGCCATCGCAACTTTGAATGGTTGCTGAACAAGCGATTGTTAACCTGTAAAACAAAGCATAGAGAACATTAAATATCAGCTGGATTTTCTGGGAGGGCACAACATTTGAATTACCTTTCAAAATGCAACCAGTAGAGGAACCAGATGGGTTCCAGAAGGGAAGATCAAGCTCTGGAAGCAAAGGAACCACAAGAGAAATGACCCTTTCATCCACAGTCACATTATGCCTACTTAAAGACGGTATATCCTTAGATAATGAAGATTATATTAGTCAAATTTATGAATTTGGTTTGAATGCCACCTATCCTAACCCTTGATCCCTCAGGATGTCCCCACCCAGGGGGACCCCACCTATCTGCCATGTATGCAGTGGCCTGAGCAGCAGATGGCTGTATATGGCATGGCTGGGCACTCAGCCATAGATCTCCTGAGCCCTGCAATTGGAGATAAACAGCTAAGGCAGTTTCTGCATTTGAGTTGATCTTCTTAAATGCAAACACATACCCTGACCTATGTTCTGCCCTTTAATTCTTTTTAAAGAAAAGGCCTCAAATGAATTCCAGGGTGGCTGGACCCAAGGACGGCAGAGCCTTGGCAGCCCAACTTCCTACTGGAGTGGTGGACCAGGTGAAGCCCTTCAGTACTGAGCAAGGATTTGTACTTGCTAGTCTATGTGGCTGAAAGGTAAAGGGGAACATTGTTTGTCATGAGAATCTCTGCTCCCCAGGTGCAGAGAGCTTCTTGTTTTTGAACTGACCCAAATTAAGCCATACCCTGGAGGAGCAGACTGGCCCATCCAGACAGGTGCTTCACCAGCAGTAGCAGCCAGGGCCCAGTTTCAGCATGGGATAATTGGTCAGCCCAAGCATGCCAAACCCATCTTGGAACAGCTGGTTTGGTTTGGTTTGCTCAGCCAAAAATGTAAAATGTTTTGTTCTGCACTGTCTGCATTTTCTCTGTTTCCTTTAACATTTTGTTTCTCTTATTGAGCAGCTGGTATACATGTTTAACTTTTTCATTTGAAAAAGAATGAAGCCCTTCCTACCTTCAGCTAGTGCTGAGCTTTAACTAACTTTCTTGGGCTTTAACTTTAACTTTCTTTATACTACAGCTCCAGGTTACTGGTATATACTCTTCCTTGATACCATTGCCATCTATCTTCATAAATTTTTTGTACAACCACCTTGGACTGCCACCCTATCTATTTTGTGACCCTGAGCTGAAAATCCAGAAAACAGAGGCTTATCCTGGGTTCCCATCATTTCCCATGGCTGTTAAAGTTTTGTTCTGACAAAATATGATACACTCAAGCTGTTTTGAGTTTTGTTCCATTGGAAAACAACCAATTTAAAACAACAAGAAGAATGGTCAGGGGACTTGAAGTCAAGTCCTACAAAGCACAGTTAAAAGAAGTGGTTATGTTTAGCTTGTAAAGAAAAAGTCTGAAAGGGAATATATTGGTTTTCAGATAACTAAACAGATGCCATATAGAGAAAGGAGACTGTTGAAACTATAGTAAAATAGATCCAGCTTAGATTTTAGGATGAATTTCCTAACAGTAAGTGTATAAAACAAGTATGCATAGAATCACATGTTCTAAATATTTGGAACAAGGAGAAAGATCTATGATCATTTCTACTTAATCTTTGAAAAATAGAACAGTCCAGTCAACTTTCCATTATCAACATGCTAACACTGATTTTTTGGGAACACTATTTAGAAATGTTTGTGATGTAATTTTTCCAAGTTTACACAGAATACCAATTTCAAGAATGAATTTACTTGTTCCATGGCTCCAGTGAATGTCTAAAAAGGAATGCAATAATAACGATGGTGATAATGAGGATGACTGTTAATAATGATTCATTTTATTTATTTACCATCTGAAAGGGAGCACAAATTAGTTGCACGTTAGTTTCTACATCATGCATATTTTGAAGGAATGCTGTAATGCCATTTTCTTGAGTAATAGAAAGGCCTCGTTCAAAAGGAATGCAAGAGTTGCATATTACTCTTAGATCATACTCACAGCAATTGCTACATAAAAACAAGTGGATCTAATGACAGCTAGGCTACAACATCAGGGGGGATTGGCAGGCATATGCATGTCAAAAGCCCTCCTTGACACTTGCTAATAAAATTTGGCACCAGCCACATCGATTGCAATATGTTCTACTGAAATGTGAGAAACAAAAATTATTGCTCTCTGACACAAGTTTTTTTAAACAAGCCAGCTTTCAAAGACTTGATAATGTGACTTTGCTCTTATGATTACTAGACACTAAAAATAAGCGCATCCCTTGATGTGCCTTTTGTTACAGCTTGTTGCAAATTCCAATGAGTTTTCTCGGGAAAGGGGGCATGGAGCTTATCCATGTGAATTTTGACTCAACAGTTCCTCTCTAAAAGCCCTCCCTCCTTCAGCAAATGAATGGAGATCTCAGCTTCATCAGACAAATACCCATCATCATTATAAAAAAAATATGTCAAAGAATAGATGCTATAAAATAATTACATTTATTAGTACCATACTATACCATAGCTATGAGGAAAGACACATATCTAGAATTCCTCAGTCATTGCCATACCTTGGTGAATAAAAACAATGTTTTGAACAGGATGGTACCCCCTTTTCTTACTGTATCTTTATGACAGAAATCTACAGAAGTCTAGAATGGAATGGAAAGGAGTGAAAAAAGAAAGAAAATTAATTATGACCCTTGCATTTGTGAGATTCTATACTTCCTGAAAAGAAGGTGTGTTTTTCTTCTTCTTCTGCAGGAAATACAAGAATTTCTGAGAAAAAAAATCATGGAGTAGGAGGAAAGGGAGGGTTCCTCACCTTATATTGGCCAATGGGGAGGTGATTTTCTTTTTTTAAGTTAAAAAAATGTATTTTTCTGCTTGTTCACAAATTTGACATCTTGCAGTTTTGTCTTGAAAAAATGGTCACTTGGTCAATTTTGCATAATCTGCCACAATGGTTGCAGTGGTCAGGTGATTATTTCAAAAAGATGTCCCTTGCACCATTGTGAGCAAGTGAGCACATGCAGAAGCTTTTAGAATATTTTAAAATTAAAGTATGGAAAGACTAATATTTTTCATCCACCACTTTGGCTATTTCCAAATAAGACAACCTTACCTACATCTTCCAAGAATAAATTCTGGGAATGGTAACCCAATGCAGTAGAAGGATCCAGAATGGAGCAGGCAGTGTTGTGCTCTGGAATTTATTTCAAAATAGTTTCCCTGTGAAATACTTATTTTTCCCTACATGAAAATCTTGAAGAACCACTTCCAAATGAAAGGCTCCATAGGGCAAAAACAAAACAAAGCAAAGCAAAGCAAAGCAGAATGCTCTAATATGTATGTCATACTGTAAAATAACATGCATCAGTTGAATATAATTGGAATTAACTTACTGCATATTAAAAAGTCACCTTCCCAAAGCAATGGGGATTTGATGAATTACCAAGTTTGGCCTGTAGAATTGTCCCATAGTTTACTATCTCTGCTGAGAAACTGGAAGGTCTGTTTAATTAAGCAACTTGTGCTCAGCTCAAATCTTTCCCCTAAAGTCAGAATCAATTTCTCTCACTTTCCTCTGGGGAACTGGCAACATACTTATTTGTGAGTCTCACTTCAAGGAATGATACTTAAATATTGAGCAACATTTCAGCAAAATGATTATCATAAAATGTCATGCTATTCCGACTATGCCAGCATATGAAATATTCAGCTACAGAACACATGCGAGAAAATAATGCAGTCAGGAATCATTAGCACATTTCTTTTCAATGCCATCCTTCATTGACTGAAGAAACTACTCAGGGGAGAAAAAAATAGTAACTAAAAGAAGAGCTAAATGGGGAAAAAAAAGATCCACCCATATTACACATATCAAAAAGAATCTACACAGAATAGTTCAAAAAGATGCACACAGATAACGTTACTTGCCATCATCTGGGAGTGTAACAAAAGGTTGCTAAAACCCGCTACGTTTATTTTAAAATTAATGGAAACAGAGGAGCCTGAAACAAAGGAATCTTTCTGCTTAAGATTCTAGGATCCTCTCTTTCATTTCTGTTCTCTTTTTCTGCCTCTTCCCTCCTTCTGTCCACACAAACACACATCCATACAATGGACCTCCAGCATTCTGTGGCCACTGACATTGCTCAGCCACCTTCTTGATTTCTTTGGATCCCCCTTCTTCCCCATGACTGCCAGGGCTTTTATCATGGATGGGGATATTTTACCACTTTGAGAATGAATTACCCATTCACACTTTCCAGGAGGAACATCACAGCAATGCAGCCCCACACATCATCAGGGAAGAATCAGTTTCAGGAAGCAATCCTTTCCAGCAAGAACACATATAAGACAATGGTGCATCCCTGGGTATCCATTGCTAACCCCAGTGGTGTCCCAATGACCAAATCTGTAGTGTGGCATCATGATACAAGCTTTACCTTTTCATACTCACACCACAATGTCAAGATGCCCATGTTGTCACTTACCCCCTCCTGCTGACGAGGATGACTAAATATATTAATGCCCAAATCCCCCCTTTTTAAATCTCCTTTCTCATTCTTTTTCTTTTGGTATTCTCTGTTTTAGATTGTAAACCTGACAGCAATACTTTTGTAGGTTCTTGTGAACATGAGGATAAGCATGCTTTAACTAAAGAAATTAAATAGATTCTGCTTTTCATATTCTTCTACTCTATCATCCATCTATCCCATTTTAGAGTGATGAAAGGATGTGCGGGATTTGAAAAGGTGCCAATATCTGCTCACCTCTCTTCCGCTCCTCCAGTAGGATTGACAGACTGTTGCCAATCTCAGATACTTTCTGGATCACATTTGTTCAGCCGTAGCAAGATTTGGATTGACAAAAACTCCACACAGAGTTCCCCTTCCTTAAATTTACATATGTTGCTGGCTGTGTGCATAGCAATGACAGTGTCTTTAATCTAATTTATTTACTAGTCTCAGGGAAGAATCAGTAATGATCTGGTATATCTATCTTATATCCACTTTAAATATCTTTGCCACAGCTAGTGGGAAATGACTGGACCTGCATTTCAACTCACTGTGCAGAATAATAGAAGTAGAAAATGTATTCAGGGAATATTGAGTAACAAATTAACAGGACAACAGCCTGTCTTGCAGAATTCCATATGGTATAGCTGTTGATTTCAACTTTGGACATGGTTCTTATTGCTTCTTTTAATTCAGGCGATAGAACCATCCAATTCTTTGCACCTCTTAAAGCTAAATTATTAAACCGTCTTGTGCATTCTGCCCAGCCTTTTATTGAATCCAACATTTCTATTCTTAGGTATGTTTTGGCTATCCTACTATAGTTTAATAATAATTATTTTTTTTGCTACGGTTTTTTTGTTCTTATCTTAGCTCTGGCCTATTGATCGTGATAAACTTAATAATAATATATGTAATATTGGCCCTTGTAGAACAAAGTTTTATTGAAAAACATATTGTGCATCTGCATTTTATGCAGCACCATGCTATACTGTACATTTATTTCAGTCACATTGTACCATAGGAAGAGTTCTCTCTCCCCCACCTGCTGCAAATAAGGATCCCACAGAAAATGGGGGAGGGTTGTTGTGCATTGGGTGAGCATGAGGGTTCTGTATTTTCCAAAGACTGGACACACCACAACGCAGAAGATAACTGTACAAAATACTTTTATTGTAGCACACACCTTTCCTAACAATAAGCTGTTGCCCTGGGTTAACTCCACCCTCCTAGGCTTTGCAGGTTGATGTAGTCCTGTAAATAAGTCTTTGATGGTTAGTCCTTATAGCACATAAAACTCTTGAAGTTTGTAAAGTGGAATACAACCCTGGCCTCCCTTCAAAATTTCTTCCACTTGTTGGGAGGGTGGTTGCTCCTCTTCTGATTGATGCCGAGTTCTGAGCCCAGCTCCAGGCAGGAATCACACCACAGTGGGCTGCTTACCGCAGCTTGTGCTCCTGGCAGTTGACTGATAGCTTTCTTGTTTGCTTGTAATAGTTCTATGTTCCCAGACATTGCTTTCGGCTTCCTTCTCTGCTTGTTGTCTCCTTATCCTTTTCTCCTACACTCCCACACTTTTGTAGACTAAGGGCCTGGGTGGGGTGAGGTTGCCTATGGATATCAGCACATCCCTAAAAAGATGTCGCTCAATTATCCAGGCAGCTGGAATGCCAGCGTGGATGCTTGTGAGTAAACTGGGGGTGGGGGTGGGGAGGAATGAATGAAGGAGCCATCTCCTCTCAAGGTTCTGGGGCTGCAAGCCCTTTGGGAAAAAGCATGAGTTGAGCCTATCCTTGGGGAAGTGGGCATGGGAAGCATTTCTGCTTAGCTGCAGCTGCTTTTCCCATGCAGACAGCAACCCCAGCTTCGTCCCCTCACAGTGAGAATACAAAATGCTGTTGAAAAACACCATCTCGGCTGGAAGGAAGGAAGAGAATGTGCATACGTGTCTGTTTCTGCATGTGACAGTGGCTAGTGTGTGTGAGAAAAAATGGCTATTATATGCAAATAGAGGATAAATTTTATAAATGGGGCATCTTCTTAATTCAATTACCATTAACTGTTTTTCTTGCAGTGTGGTTTCAGGAAGCCAATGTGGTACAGGAATTCAGATGTTCAAGTCAGACTTGAGATTTTGGTGTTCAGGTCAGACTTGGAAGTTCAGTGGGAAATGGGGCAGTCACTCTTCCCTGAGTCCAAACTACCTCCTAGGATTCTTGGAGGGATAAAACAAAGGAAGATCTCCATGTAAAGGGACCTTGAGCTTCAGGAGAAAACCTGAGGTATAAATCAAACAGATAAGTAAATAAATAAAATAATACATATACAAATGTGTCACACACATTTCTCAGGGTGGAAAACGGATGGAATGGTTTCAGCAGGAGTTGGCAATCCTAAATTGAGAATGTGGGTGTCATGTTCATCATTTCAATGTGCATTGTACATTGTAACGTTTCGCATGCCAAGGCGCTGATGTGCGTATCTGGCTGGGAGGGAGCTGCTGAGGGACCTTGTACCAAGCTCTCTATCTGTGCTCGTTTAGATGGAATGTGTTTGGGTTATCTTCCATGTTCAAGGTCTTTTTCCCGTTGATCAGCAGAACTCGTTAGGAGCACCTGGGATTGTGAATTTGAGACGATTGTAAGGGGGGGTGGGACTTCATTTGTATCGGGGGTTATTTAGTTTGATTTTAGGCGTGCTTTTTCCATTCTCAGCTTTCTTTGTATTTGCATTCTATTCTACAATAAACCAGATTTTATTGAGCTTTGGCTTGTGAGTCTGAGAATATTTCTGGAATAGGCATTCATTACAGTGGGAAAACTGGAACCTGCATGAGTTTTTTGACTGGATTTATAATACAACAATATTGCTAATATCTTTTTGGTCATTTTTCCCTTTTGGAGAGGTCAGCTTAAATTTAGAGTAGTCTTATTTTCAGGTAAATATGGTAATAGCTTTGTTATGCAGTATTAATAATCTCTAGTTGCATCTCCTTTTGATCATTTACCTGAATGCAGTAAAAGAGAAGGATTGTAACTGTACATTAGTGACAATTAAATGCTAATGTGAGATGCTATGTTATTGGAAGAGTTTCCCTAAGAGCATATAATGTGTCATAAAAGTTAAAGTCCATGTTTTTCTTGGATTTGAGAATTATGAAATAACAAGAGTGGTTTTCTTTTTCATTTGGAAACTATTACCACTTGAAAAGAACTTTGCCGAAAGCCACGAAGGGACAAGTAATGACAGCACATACAATGCTAGATGTGCATTTATTAACTCTGTTATGCTTATTTCTGGCCAAATACTGAAAGCTGGCTCTCTTGCCCACATTTGGCTAATGGAGGAGAAAAGCCAATTAAGACTCCTCTCTCTACATGCAATGGAAACCTTTCAGAGATAACTGGATTTTGCTCAGTTTTAGAACTAGTGTAGATTTAGTAGCAATGGATATTTGGGCAGTCTCACATTATGGAAGGAGGTGGATTGGTCACAAAGGAAGTAATCTGTGTTTTCCCCACTGGTATAGGAGAAACAGAATACAACAGTAATTAAAATCATCACTGAATCTCAAAAGACCTGGTTGAAGAGGGTAGTCTTGACTCTGTTTTTAGCCAGTAGTGTTGAGTTATGAAATATTTAATGTAAAAATAAGACTGAAAAAAAAGCCCTGGATTAGACTGAAGAAAATAATAGTGGCCAATTCATATTTTGGTATGTATTCTGTGGATTACAACTGCCGATCCTTCTCTGGAGAGCAAACAATTAATTTCATATATAACTAAGTTAGGTGAGTTTCTAGTAAGTGGGTCCTTTACACTTCTGTAAGATCCTGTTTTTTTTTAAAAAAAATGACAAGCTTAGAGCAGTCATAACTATCAGAGCTGTGGCCACCGTGCTTTGATTTGATCTTCAAAGAATGCTTCAGAGCATAGAGGAGCCGGGCCTGTTTTAAGGTGTTGCAAAACAGGACTTACATTTGCAGTCCTGTGCACCCTCTGAAATACTTTTCTGCAAATGAGATTGATTGAATTATAATTTATATGTTATTAATATAATAGTTACATTAATTCATATATTTATCGTATATGATATGTATACATATATCGAATAATAATTTAATAATGGATAATTTATTATAACTTCTTTGATTGTGAGCCCCCCAGAGTCATCGAGAGTCAGGCAGCATACAAGTTTAATAAGTTATTGTTATTGTTATTATAATATACACAACGTGAAATTACAGCAGCCAGTTCTTTAGCTGGTGTTGGCCTTCATTCACACTGAGTTCTTCCCAAGAACCTAGGATGACGTGATGAAGGCATAGTCTACGTGTGGATCCAAG
This sequence comes from Candoia aspera, assembly GCF_035149785.1. Taxonomy (NCBI): domain Eukaryota; kingdom Metazoa; phylum Chordata; class Lepidosauria; order Squamata; family Candoiidae; genus Candoia; species Candoia aspera. The sequence goes on from NC_086153.1 coordinate 214,284,709, forward strand.
CAGTGTGGCCTTTTGTAATTGATTTATTGTTATTGTTATGTTGCCCTAATAGCTACACACAAATATGTGTGTGCGTGTACACTCCCTATTTAGGGAGAGAAAAGAGCTTGAGCATCTAATGATAACTGCTTTAAAGCTGATTCTTCACGGTTCTTAGGGAAACTTAAAGGAATCCACTTATTCTCAAATTATCTTAAATTTTTAATCTCTTGCTACAGCAGTTTAACTGAATATGGGCCATGATGCTATTTCACTTCCCTTTTCGTCTTCTTTTCCTCCTAACAGTTTATGGATTGCTCTATTGAAAAAGTAATTACTGCCTTCCAGTACAATAGCTGGGAACTGACTTGTTCTAATAACCCAATAATTGTCACCTGCACCATTCGCACAATAAAATCATTGCTGCAGAAGAGAGGGAACTAGAGAGAATGAGCAAGGTTTCTTTGATTTCAGAAAAGATTTCAGATTAGTGCACAGATCTATTAATAATGATACAGTTTTGTGGCCATTATCTGACAGTAGCTTTTAGCTGTCAAAGAAAAAACATCTGCTTCTAGAGGAATGTGGAATATGCCACTTCTTTGAAGTTTTAAAATTCTTCCCTGAGGGGCCAGAGAGAAGAAAAAGAAGAAAAAGCCCAATCTATTTGCTGAAATAACTCTTCTACAGGCTTGGACAACAACTGAGTTTCTTTTTTCTCAATTAATTGTTTCTGTTTTAAATTCAGATACATGGAATACTGAGTCTTTCCTCTAGCATCTTTGACTGGTATATACTATAGTCAATCAAAGGAGCTTTAAATAGTTTGAAAAAGCATTGCTGAGTAAAATGACAACGTGACAAAACTGGGCAAATTCTACAGTATGTTAATTGCTTAGTAAAAGTGAAGGAGCTGACATGTTTTAAATGTGCAATGCCAGGTATTAGTTATTAGCTGTGTGTGTGTGTTCTGTAAATTGCTCTGTGTTTCCAAACTTGAAAGTGGAATAAATAGTGCAGTGAAGGAGATTTATATCAGGGAAGATGCATGGAAACTAAAATCTAATTCTTGTGTCACAGTTGCTTAATTTTGTAATTTAGGAAGACAAAAATGAGATTGTATCACTTGTTTGTTATTCCTAGTTATTAATTATTTTGTGCCATGCTGTTTACCAATCCTACGGCTGTTTCCGCCAGAGGCTTGGGCAAATCAGTCTTGTAGTGTGACCTTTCATGTATTTGCCAGGTGGGATTGCTGGCCATAACATGGGAACCAGGAAGACTTTCTACTGACTAAGATCACTCCCTTCTGTGGGTTTGCAAAAGAAATAAGACTTTTAAGCAGTGACATCTACCTATGGGATGCCTGCCTTAAACACATACTTGTGACAGAAAGTAGCTGCCTTGGTTTTGGGAGCTGCTGCAAAACCATGATCCTTACAGCAACTGATTCCGTAAGGAGAACATGTCTGTGAAGGGCCACAGATTGAAATTCTCATGAAGGACCTAAGAGACTTTGTGGGTAAGAGGTGGAGAAGGCTCTTCCTCAGGGCTCTGCATTCTTCTGGTGAAGAACAAGTTAAAGAAAACAATTGGTGGATTATTCCCTTGATTTTGTTTCCCTTTCCATCAAGCATTACCTGCCAGAGAGAAAAACATACAACAATCTCTACCTAACTTGGAGTGGAGTAGAGGCTGGGGAGATGAGTTTTGATAGAGTTTTGACTTTTGTCAAAATCTGCTCTGGTTTAGGGTGGTAGTCCTCGCTTGTTCAGTGACTGTTCAAAGTTACGATGGTGCTGGAAAAACAACTTTATGGCCCATTTGTGACCATTGATGACCTTTGCAGTGTCCTTCAGTCATGTGATTGCTATTACAGTCAGTACACATTGTCCTGTGCCTGACCTGTGTTTTTTTTCCCCTCACCTTACAGAGCAGAGAGAGTGGAGAGATAGGGATTTCAAGGAAGTAAGCTGTTTGCATAGTGTGCCTGTGGCTCCCAGCCCCGGGCTGCAGCATGATCACATTGCTTTCGATGTATCCAAGACAATAAGCAGGCACTCAAGTGGGAGTGGTTAGGAGGCAAACAAAAGCAGAAGGTGTGAAAATGACTAGTCTTGTCTCTTTCCAGATGGAAAACACAGTCAGGGTCATGTGATTTCCCATTTAGTGACTCATTTAGTGGCTTAGCAGTGGAGTTGCTGGTCCTAATTAGTGTTGTTAAGCAAGGACTACTTGTACAAATGTTTTACATGGTTGCATTCAACAGGAGACTGGTGATGGAAGTGTTGGAAGGATTGCACAGGAAGTGGGAATGAGATGTCCCATTGCACTGAGGAATGTCCTCTCCTGTCAGCTGTTCTTAGAAGGCTAAATCAATGGGGAGAATGACATTTTGAGGAAGGTGACCTCTTTGGCCACAAAAATGAGTAAATTCAGAAGAAAATTTGCTAGACAGAACAGAAGGTAGTGTCTGTCCCCGCCATGGTATTAGTACTAACTCCTTTGTGTCTCTGTAAGTGTGAAGCATGTGTGTGTGCCTCTTGTCATCCATCTATGAAAGCTTTCTTGATGCTGAAATAACAATTTAAATCAGAGGCACCCCCAACCCCATATATTGCTGTATGCTGTAATTCTAAAAGACTTTTCAAGGTAATACCTTGGAGCCATGTGGAGAGGTTTGGAGGAGTGTTGTATTTTAAACTGTAATTAATTGGCAATCAGGGAGAAAGCAGGGGGGAGGAAGAGGACCAGGAGGAGATAAGCATGGAATCAATCAATTGCACCATTTATTTATTTATGTATATGTACATAAAAAAGGTAAAGGTTTCCCTTGACATTAAGTCCAGTCGTGTCCGACTCTAGGGGGCGGTGCTCATCTCCATTTCAAAGCCGAAGAGCCGGCGTTTGTCCGTAGACACCTCCGTGGTCATGTGGCCGGCATGACTACACGGAATGCCGTTACCTGCCCGCTGAAGCGGTACCTATTAATCTACTCACATTTTGCATGTTTTCGAACTGCTAGGTTGGCAGGAGCTGGGACTAGCAATGGGCGCTCACCCTGTCACGCAGGTCCAAACTGCCGACCTTCCAATTGGCAAGCTCAGCAGCTCAGCGGTTTAACCCGCAGTGCCACCGCGTCCCTTTGTAATTTGTAATTTGTATACGTACATACATACAAATTATATAGCTATCCAGCGCATAGAGAATTAAAACAATGAAACAAACAAACAAACAAACATAGCATACACATGAAACGTTCAATACAGACTGAAACAAAACTGATCGACCATCAGGGCTGGTTCAGCATCCTGGCCCAAGTTCCTGAGGAAACATCCAGATCTTCAATGCCTTGTGAAAGACCAAAAGGGAAAATTTTATGTCAGGCAATCTTTTAACATCCTGGGTGAAGGGAAGAGAGAGGTGACTTGCGAGGTTTTTAGCAGCCTAATGAAAAAATAGGGTGAAATGTTATCTGCAGCCCTCACCAACCAGCCTGGAGTAGGGGCAGGGGCCAGCAACACCAACATCCCCCCACCCCCCCTAATATGCATGCTCATATCCAAGGACTAGCACTCAAAGAAGCACCAGTCCTGTTTAGTTTTTAAAAGACAGGTCAATTGCTCTTTCAAGAGAATGGTAAGCTGTGTTTATAAAGACTCTACAAAACATCTGGCTGCAACCTTGGAAAGTTCTGGAAAGGCTCAATGCAGGCAAATTCCTCTGCAGACACCAGATGTCTGATCTTTCCACAGCCCAAGCCAAAATGGCCATGGAGGGCAATGTTGAGCAACTGGAGGAAAGGGGCATGCAAAAACTTAAAGTAGCCAATGGGAAGTAGGCAGTTCATTCATTCATTCATTCAATTTATATAGCCACCCATCTCAGACCAGTGACTCTGGGTGGCTAACAATAATAAAAAAAATCAAACAATTAAAACAATACAAAAAATTGAATATAAATACAGCTGAGAGATCTTAAAAACCACCAGTGTGAAGCACAACCAGTTTCCATCTCATGAGCACGTCATCAGTTACATCATCTTGGAGGTGTCCCAGATCATTCATAATGGGAGAACAGAAAAAAAAAAGAAAACAGTTCTAAAATTGGAAGAACTATGAGCATGAGGATGAAACAAATGTGACACCATGAGGATTAGTCCTTTTAAAATGCTACACAAGGTATCTTTGTGCTGTGGTTAGCAAATTGTAAGGATCAGCCCTTGGTGACTGTTTGGAAGGCCATGATAAAAGCTTGATGCTATGCAGCAGGTGATCAGCCAAGGTTTGAAACCTTACATGAGGCTGACGAATCATGTAATAAAGACCAAAATTTGTCAGATTTGTCTTTCAAATGAATATAGTTTGATTCACATCTAGGTCACATAAGAAAGAGATGCATTTTCCAAAATTACTTCTATGGCTCTTTGGGCTTCAGGAAGCATACAGAAGTCATCCTTTGTCTCAGAGACAAAAGCAGTTTGATTGCATGTTTGAATCTTGGTTTTTTTTTACTGATTTTTTTTGACAAAGTGTTTGTGGATCTGCTTTTGCTGTTGATTGCGTGTCACTTCCGTATCTACAGTTTTCTCTGTTTTTCCCTTCTTCTCTTTCAGTGGCAAGAAACTTTTGCAGTAGAGAAAGCCTATGTGATATAGTTGGAAGAGGTGTATTTTTATATGCTGGCACAGTGAGGGGATAAGAGAGTGCTAAAAGCATCCTCAAGCAAAGGTTTTCTTTTCTAGGTAGAACAACTTTCTGAAGATGAACACATAAAACAGTCTGGTGCCTTCCAGATGTTTTGGACTACAACTCTCACAATCCTTGTCATTTTCTGAGATCCATCAACACAAGGTTGCCTATCCATCAAGAAGGCTCATTTGGGACTTTAATTATTACAAGTTAATAATAAGGGTGGCTGTGACCTTCCTCACATTTTTTTCATTGTTTTCTCTGTCTTTCACTTGATAAGAACATAATATACAGAGGTCAGTTTGCTTTCTTAGCACATTCCTGTCACCTTGTGCTATTATTCTTCAACTTCTGAAGAAGATGCAGCATTGCTGTATGTCTTGGATGAGCAACTTCTATGGAACATCTGTTAGATGACTTAAAGAAGCTGATTTTAATATTTCCACCTAGGTGCATTTTCTTTTGATGCATTTGTTTTTAGGGGATAATGTTTCTGTGCCCCTGAGTTTTGAACTATATCAGAATTGCAATCATGTGTATCTTTTTCTAAACTCTGTAACTCAGAGTTGCAGATCTCAGTAGACGAATGGACTGAGATGTTTCATTTCCCTCTGGCATTGTTTTGGTGCTCAGAATTGCCTGTCTGAAGCTCCTTTTATTCTCCTGGGAAAAGAGAAAAAAATTCTACGCGTGGAGAAAGGTAGCATTGGGAACATGAGTGTAAAGGATGAAATGACTGGAAATAAATGATTTATGTTATATATTTATTCCATTTGTATCCTGACTTTCTTCAGGGAGGCTAACACGGGTCTTTTTTTATGCCTATTTTACATTTGACAACCCTGAGATAAGGAAAGAGGGATGATCCTAAATTAAGTTGAGTAAGGGGATTGAAACTGGGTCTCCACAATCCTGGCTGACCATTTTAACCACTAGAGCGAACTAAGTCTCCAGCATTCCAAACTTTACATTGCACTGATTTTAGTATACTCTGCAACCTTTGCACATACACACTGTTTCCTAGAGTTGTTTAAGACACAGGAACTCCAATTTTAATCTTCCTGCATATGTCTTACATATGCTCACATTGCTTGACTAAGTAGAGGACAGGTCTGGACATGTATGGGATGTATAAGCCTTCTGTCCTCCAGACATGCTGAATATTCATGCATGCTTATTAAAAGGACATTAGAATAATGAGGTTTTCTTACTTCTAAAGAAGGTTCACTACCTGCATGATGGCTATATCTTGCTGAACTGGATGAAGTTAATTGCTTTTAGTTAATTAATTAAAGTATTATGTTATTGATGCATTGTTTTATTGACATGTTATGTCTGCCGTCTACTTTTACTTTCATTTAACATATGTCAAGGCAAACGCAGTATTTATCAGCAGAAGGAACTAGAATACTTCAGAACTTGGATCTCTGATTAACATTTGAACTGTGTCAAAATCAGTAATTTGCTGTGCATTAGACAGTCGCGATACTCTAGGTTAACTGCTGACATAAATGACTGAAATTATATTGCATGCAATATGCTTGAAGGTTCTTGAGCTATGGTTATTGGGAATGCTTATTCTTAATTACTCTGCAGTATGTTTTGATTTCTCACCCAGTTATTAAGAAATGCAAAAGCAATGCTGTATATAAATTCTTTGATTAAGGTATAAGAAGAATTGAACCCTTAGTTTTCACATTCATTGTGAACCCCTCATCACAGTGTAGACATGTGGTGCAGCTGCCAAATCACCAAAACTGCTATCTAGTCAGGAAATTAGTTGAACCACCTGTCTCTAACTCCAAAGATTTGTGCTGTCTAGCTGGGTGTCTGGTGTTTGATGGTGAGGAAAAAATCATGTTTTTATGGGCATATTTTCCTTGTCCTGCCACTAGAAACAGCTTTTGGAAGGTGGCCATGGTGAGTCCTCAAAATGTTCCAGTCTTGTTCACTCCTGTTAAACGCTTCAGAATTTCTGGATGAATGTGTTTGAGATGAAAGTGAGGGTTTGTGGTTCTTTATTTCTCTTTCTCTTTTACTATTGTATTCTGAATCAGTGTTTTAAGGGTTTTAAGTTTGTTAAGGGTTAATAAACAGAACATATATGGTATGATAGCATGCTTTTCCCCAACAGATTTGTTGTTGCATTCTAACTACTTACAGTTCCTGAAGACTTTTGAAAAGTAGGCCCAAAGACAGCCCATTGCAACGATCAAGCATATGTCATTATGAACAGGTCTTATTGTTTCAAGAATACAATTGGTATTTGAATCTCCAGATGCCAAACTGAATTCAGAAACATCCTCAAATTGAAAACCTGGTTGTTGTTGTTTTTCCTGAAGATTTAATCCAACCTTTCCTAAACAAGAATCTCCTTGCTTCTTGACCAAAAGCCAACTCCAGCTCCACTGATTAGCAGTTATTTAGAAACAATTCAGTATTGGTGAATTCAAAGCCAGGGTTCCCCATCAACGACACCCCAAGCTTTCTGTTGAGAACAGTGGTTCTTTGTCATGATTCTGAACAAGCATCAGAAGTCCCGTTGAGAAGTACAGGAAGCTGCTATTATTAGGAAAACCAGTAGTGCACACTATATGAATGTACAGCATAGGCTATACAAAACAACTCTATGGTAAATACAACTGTTTTGACTCTTGCTGCTGCTGCGGCTGCTGCCTGAATCATCACCATGTACCTGATGCATCTACCTCATGTTACTTAATTGTACAGCTGGCATGAACTGTAGCTTCATCTTCCAGTAACTACCATTCCTAAGAACTGAACAGCTGTTTCTGCAAACGTCCAGCAACTGCTAGACAAACTTAGGTCCAACTTGAATTGTGTTTGCAGCAGGGTCAGTTGTAGATGTGAGGTAAGAAAGAAATAAACATGTTTGCTCTTTGAAAATACTCATTGTCCTAATGTATTCTGTTGTTAAGCCCTAAGGGGTCATAAAGTGATCTGCATATAATGTTGAGTGCTCACAGGTTTTACATAATTAACTTAATAATTACATGCAGTCCTCTAAATCTGCAATTCCCATAAAGACCATTAAATGCTTAGTAATCAGCTGTTAAATGGCAATTATTATCCATTGCACTTCAGGAATTTTGGCTACCCTAAACTGTAAATATTTCAGTTGGTATTAGTCAAAATGAATGTATAGCTTGAAAAATTCTTTTTAGTTCACATCCAGTGCAATGTTCTATGTCTGGAAGATATGGCTAACAGTAGGGTGTATGGCAACTTGCACTTAAAGTATGTAAAAGCTGCTTATATACTAAAACTTCTCTATTGATAAACAAGCAGTCAAAGGCAAATTATTCATATTTTACAAAGGCATGACAGATAAAATTTAGTTAGGGATTGTTAAATGGCTTCAGTGTATAAGAGATGGAAGTTGAATTCTGCTTCAGTGCTAAGAACTGCTAAAAAACTCCCATCATTATTTCCAATCACCTAAGAATAAATTCAGGAATGAGCTAATTCTAATGTTCTGTTCCTGGTGAAAGTATTTAGATACGAATCTTGGTGTAGTTACTCTTTGTCACTTTTGATAATATCAGGAAAACAATAGCTTTGTAAGGGAATAATTAAAACAAAGGTTGGAAAAGTCAGCTCTTTTCTCAACTGTTAATTTAAGGCTTTCTCAAAAAGAAAATACTTTGGAGAGATGGTTACATACCTAATGTGCTTTTTAAAAAAAAATGTATTTAATTTATTTGAATTTATTAGCTGCCCAATTCCAAAGGACTCTGGGTAATGGACAAAAGTGGGAAATCCATATAGAGAAATAAAACTTTCTGCAATATGAGATACCTTGTGACCCAGCTAAATTTGAAGAAGGCTTAAGTGTAGATTTGGAGGCAGACAAGGAAGAGGAGGTGAGATCCTTGGCATGGCTGGAGACTGGAGCTGGTGAGAAAGAAAGTGGCAGGACAGTGGGTTGGAAGAACACAAAGGGGACAAGGTTGGAAAATTAGGTAATGGCTGGGCACAGGCAGAAGAGAAAGTTGATGGAAAGGAATAAAAAGAAAGCACAGAACAGTGGTGGGATGGGAAGGAAATAGAGAATGACAGAGAAGAGTAGAAATATAGTAGAAAGAAGTGGGAATGGGAGAAAAAGTGGGCTTCTCAAGGAGGAAGGTTGGGGATGTCTTGAAGGGCCTTTCAAACCCATTTAAAAATAAATGAACAATCACATGTGTTTTAATTCTTTAGCATTTCCAGGACAGACAGGGTGTTCAGTCTAAACACTGGACTTTTCTGGGAAATATCAGAAAAGTGGTAACTCTATTAATAATATGCAAATTAGTTCCAAAAAGAAGGTTCAGAGTGAAGTGCTGCACATGCTGATTTTATTTCCAGAATATGAGCATGAACATTTCTATAATCAGCATAATTTATTTTGACATTCATAATTATCAGGAAAGACATTAGGAAGCAAACTTGTTACATGTTTGAAACCTTTCCAGAAAGGTAAAAAGAAGCAAGTGCAGTAGAAATTGTTAATCTTCTTCCAAGATGGATGATGTCATCAGGAAGGGACAACTTTGTGAAATAGCTGTAACTAGAGATGTCCCCAGATTTCTGAACAAACTATTCTGTGCATTCACTAGCTGACTTTGGGTGGCCCATGCCAATGTTTCTGATGCTTTGGCCTATGTATGGAATGACATGTGAGTACTTTGTTCTGGATAAAGATTAAAACACAGTTGTTCTATGCAGAACAAATTGGGGGGATAAGGGGGGGGGGCACCTGAGGACTTTTCTTGATGAGAACTGATGCAAACACTGGCAATGGAATGAACTGCAATGAATTAGAGACTATTTCAGTAAGGAAAATGCGCAGAGTCCAGTATATTCACATCAGTGGCTGAGGGGAGGCATTGACTGTGAGTAAGGGTGTATGAATGGAAGGAGGGAGCCCTACTTAGAGCCAGAGACTCCCAAGGTCCAGGAGTGGGGGCTAATGGATCAGGAGTCACTGGGGGCAACATGGCAGGGTTCATTATTGAGGTGGTGACGGGTAGGGGACGTTATGGCGGGAGCCAGAGGGCGGGCCATCTTTGGGGAAGACGCCCCCGGTGTTTGTTACCGGTGGCGTGTTCCAGCCCTCTGCGCTCAGACCCAGGCCCTGGTCAGCAGATCCATAGGGGCCCTGGTTTCCAGCTGCTGCTTCTTAATGCCAGGTCAGTTAATAACAAGCCCCCCCCTCATATGTGACTTGATCACTGAGGAGGGGGCAGACCTGGCATGTATTACCAAGACCTGGCTGGGCGCGGAAGGGGGGGTGCCCCTTTTGGAAATGTGCCCAGCTGGGTTTACGGTATGGCAGCAGCAGAGATCCCAGGGCAGGGGAGGAGGTGTGGCTGTTGTCATCTGAGAGTCTCTTGTGGCCTTCAGGGGCCCTGCTCCACAAGTGGCTGGTTGTGAGACCCTGTTCTTCAAGTTGGGTTCCCGAGAAAAGTTGGGAGTGTTGCTGCTGTACCAACCTCCCTGCTGCGTGGTAACCTCCCTGCCTGAGCTGCTTGAGGCTGTCTCAGGGCTGGCGGTGGAGTTCCCCAGGCTTATGGTTCTGGGGGACTTCAATCTGCCATCCCTGTGGCGTGCCTCAGAGGCAGCTTGGGAGTTCATGGCTACCCAAGCCATGGGCCTGTCCCAGATATTTCGGGATGCGACTCGAGACAGTGGTCACACCCCAGACTTGGTTTTCTTGTCAGAGCAGCGGCAATGTGATCTGAGGGGAGAGATAGATCTGTCCCCATTGTCATGGTCAGGCCATACCCTGGTGGCCCTGAGATTCTCTTATGCCACCCCCCTCCACATGGAGGTAGGACCCATTTGATTGGTCCGCCCCTGGGGACTGATGGACCTGGTAGGGTTTCAGAGGGAGCTGGGGGTTATACCCGGTGATCTGCTGCACGGTCCAGCAGAGGCCCTAGCTGCAGCCTGGAATAGGGAGGCAGCCGGGGCCTTGGACAGGATTGCGCCTGTGTGGCCTCTCTTGTCTCATCGAACCCGGCACTCCCTGTGGTTTACGGAGGAGCTGAGGATGCTGAAGAGGGTTAAGAGACGCCTAGAGCACTGCTGGAGGAAGACAAAGACTGAATTCAACCGAACACAGGTAAAAGCCACCATTAAGGCCTACCTTGTGGTGATAAAAGCGGCGAAACGTCAATATTTCTCCGCTCATATTGCATCTGCAGAATGCCGCCCAATGGCCCTCTTTAAGATCACTTGATCCCTTTTGGGGAAGGTGGGTTCAGCGACCCACCTACAGGGCTGTGCAGAGGAATTTGCTGAGCATCTGCAGGACAAAATCGCTTGGATTCACTCCAAGTTGGACTCCAGGCGTGAGGCGTGGTCTGGAGAGATACCAGGGGAACAGGCTTACCTAGTTATCTGGGAACAGTTTGATCCTGTTGGACCTGAGGAACTGGACAGGATCCTACGGACAGTAAATGCCACCACATGCCATCTAGACCCGTGTCCCTCCTGGCTAGTAAAAGCAGGCCGGGGCATCACATGTGGTTGGGTCGATGCGATGGTTAATACATCCTTGGGAGAGGGGGTGTTTCCGGTGGCCTTTAAAGAGGCGTTGGTACACCCCTTCCTCAAGAAGCCATTGCTGGACCCTACTGTTTTAGACAATTTTCGTCCAGTCTCCCACCTCCCCTTTCTGGGGAAGGTGGTTGAGAAAGTGGTGGCTTTACAGCTCCAGAGGGTCCTGGAGGAAACGGATTATCTAGACCCCTTTCAGTCAGGTTTCAGGCTCGGTTATGGGACGGAAACGGCATTGGTCACACTTATGGATGATCTCTGGTGGGATGGAGGCAGTGCATCCATCCTTGCTCTTCTTGACCTCTCAGCGGCTTTCGATACCATCGACCATGGTATCCTTTTGGGGCGGCTCAGGGAGTTGGGGGTGGGTGGCGTAGTCTTATGCTGGTTCACCTCCTTCCTCCAGGGCCGATCCCAGTCGGAGTTGATAGGGGAGGAGAGATTGGCCCCGCGGCCCCTTCTTTGTGGGGTGCCACATGGATCAGTACTCTCCCCTCTCCCTTTTAACATCTACATGAAACCGCTGGGTGAGATCATCCGTCACCATGGGATGAGGTATCATCAGTATGCTGATGATACTCAATTGTATATCTCCATCCCGGGTGAAATAAGTGATGCCGTGACCACCCTCTCCAAGTGTCTGGGGGCTGTGGGGGCCTGGATGGGGAACAACAGGCTTCAACTGAACCCTGGTAAGACCGAGTGACTGTGCGTTAATGGTTCTTCTGTATCCAGGACATTAACGTCTCTGGTTCTGGATGGAGTTGCACTGCCCCAGACAGACCCTGTGTGTAACTTGGGGGTCCTCCTGGACTCATGGCTCCTGCTCAAAGAGCAGGTGGCAGCCATGGCCAGAAGGGCCTTTGTGCAGCTATGTGCTGTGCACCAGTTATACCCTTTCCTGGATCGGGAGGCCTTCGAACATTCACTCATGCCCTTGTTATCTCTCAGATAGACTATTGCAATGTGCTCTACATGGGGCTACCCTTGAAAAGTATACGGAAGCTTCAGCTGGTCCAGAAAGCAGCTGTGCGAGCTGTTTTTGGTGCCCCCAGAAGAGCACATGTAACACCACTGCTACGCGAGCTGCATTGGGTACCAGTTTGCTTCCGGGTCCAATTCAAGGTGTTGGTTATCACCTTTAAAGCCCTACATGGCATGGGACCAGGTTACCTGAGGGACCTCCTCTTCCCCATTACATCAACCCGTCCCACCCGATCGTGCAGAGAGGGCATGCTATGGACCCCGTCTGTAAAAGAATTTCATCTGGCGGGGTCCAGGAAGTGGGCCTTCTCCACAGTAGCTCCCACCCTGTGGAACATGCTGCCCCCAGAGGTGAGATTGGCCCCATCGCTCCTGGCCTTGCGGTGGAGTCTGAAGACCTGGTTCTGCCGCCTTGCTTGTGGTGGAGAGGGGAATAGAGTTACATGGGGATGGTTGTTATAGACCACTCCTCCCACACTTGGACTGTTTTAGATATTTCATCACTTGGATTTTTATTCTTTATTCTTTATTTCTATTTATAGTATTTTTATAGTATTTTATTTTTTGTATTGTTCTGATGGTTTTAATCACTTGTTGTAAACCGCCCAGAGGCCTCCAATGGGAGGAGATGGGTGGGGATAAATTAGATAGATAGATAGATAGATAGATAGATAGATAGATAGATAGATAGATAGATAGATAGATAGATAGATAGATAGATTTTTTTGACCAATGATACTGTACTAGGAAATAGCCATTATAAACATAATTAAGGGAACGATCAATATTTATATGTACCCACAGCCATCTGGATTTATGAGATCCTTCCATTAACCCAGGTCAACAAAAATTAATCTCATGGCCTCCAAAACTGAAGACAGCTTCCTAGGTTAAAGTATAAAGCTACTGTATGTTTTGAGTAAAGACATTTTGGACTAAAAGTATGTTTACCTTGTTGTTGTTTATTCGTTTAGTCGCTTCCGACTCTTCGTGACTTCATGGACCAGCCCACACCAGAGCTTCCTGTCGGTCGTCAACACCCCCAGCTCCCCCAGGGACGAGTCCATCACCTCTAGAATATCATCCATCCATCTTGCCCTTGGTCGGCCCCTCTTCCTTTTGCCTTCCACTCTCCCTAGCATCAGCATCTTCTCCAGGGTGTCCTGTCTTCTCATTATGTGGCCAAAGTATTTCAGTTTTGCCTTTAATATCATTCCCTCAAGTGAGCAGTCTGGCTTAATTTCCTGGAGAATGGACTGGTTGGATCTTCTTGCAGTACAAGGCACTCTCAGAATTTTCCTCCAACACCACAGTTCAAAAGCATCGATCTTCCTTCGCTCAGCCTTCTTTATGGTCCAGCTCTCGCAGCCATATGTTACTACAGGGAACACCATTGCTTTAACTATGTGGGCCTTTGTTGTCAGTGTGATGTCTCTGCTCTTCACTATTTTATCAAGATTTGTCATTGCTCTTCTCCCAAGGATTAAGCGTCTTCTGATTTCCTGACTGCAGTCAGCATCTGCAGTAATCTTTGCACCTAGGAATACAAAGTCTTTCACTGCTTCTACATTTTCTCCCTCTATTTGCCAGTTATCAATCAAGCTGGTTGCCATAATCTTGGTTTTTTTGAGGTTTAGCTGCAAACCAGCTTTTGCACTTTCTTCTTTCACCTTCATCATAAGGCTCCTCAGTTCCTCTTCACTTTCAACCATCAAAGTGGTATCATCTGCATATCTGAGATTGTTAATGTTTCTTCCAGAGATTTTAATTCCAGCCTTGGATTCCTCAAGCCCAGCTTGTCACATGATGTGTTCTGCATACAAGTTGAATAGGTAGGGTGAGAGTATACAGCCCTGCCGTACTCCTTTCCCAATCTTAAACCAGTCCGTTGTTCCGTGGTCTGTTCTTACTGTTGCTACTTGGTCGTTATACAGATTCTTCAGGAGGCAGACAAGATGACTTGGTATCCCCATACCGCTAAGAACTTGCCACAATTTGTTATGGTCCACACAGTCAAAGGCTTTAGAATAGTCAATAAAACAGAAATAGATGTTTTTCTGAAACTCCCTGGCTTTTTCCATTATCCAGCGGATATTGGCAATTTGGTCTCTAGTTCCTCTGCCTTTTCTAAACCCAGCTTGTACATCTGGCAATTCTCGCTCCATGAACTGCTGAAGTCTACCTTGCAGGATCTTGAGCATTACCTTATTGGCATGTGAAATGAGTGCCACTGTTCGATAGTTTGAACATTCTTTAGTGTTTCCCTTTTTTGGTATGGGGATATAAGTTGATTTTTTCCAATCTGATGGCCATTCTTGTGTTTTCCAAATTTGCTGGCATATAGCATGCATTACCTTGACAGCATCATCTTGCAAGATTTTGAACAGTTCAGCTGGGATGCCGTCGTCTCCTGCTGCCTTGTTATTAGCAATGCTTCTTAAGGCCCACTCAACCTCACTCTTCAGGATGTCTGGCTCTAGCTCACTGACCACACTGTCAAAGCTATCCCCGATATTGTTATCCTTCCTATACAGGTCTTCTGTATATTCTTGCCACCTTTTCTTGATCTCTTCTGCTTCTGTTAGGTCCTTGCCATCTTTGTTTTTGATCATACCCATTTTGGCCTGGAATTTACCTCCAATGTTTCTAATTTTCTGGAAGAGGTCTCTTGTCCTTCCTATTCTATTGTCTTCTTCCACTTCCGCGCATTGCTTGTTTAAAAATAATTCCTTATCTCTTCTGGCTAACCTCTGGAATTTTGCATTTAATTGGGCATATCTCCCCCTATCACTGTTGCCTTTTGCTTTCCTTCTTTCTTGGGCTACTTCTAGTGTCTCAGCAGACAGCCATTTTGCCTTCTTGGTTTTCTCTTTCTTTGGGATGTATTTTGTTGCTGCCTCCTGAACAATGCTGCAAACTTCTGTCCAGAGTTCTTCCGGGACCCTATCTACTAAGTCCAGTCCCTTAAATCGATTCTTCACCTCCACTGCATATTCCTTAGGAATATTAGTGAGCTCATATCTAGCTGATCTGTGGGTCTTCCCTAATCTCTTTAGTCTGATCCTAAATTGTGCAAGAAGAAGTTCGTGATCGGAACTACAGTCAGCTCCAGGCCTTGTTTTTACCGACTGTACAGATGTCCGCCACCTTTGGCTGCAAAGGATGTAATCAATCTGATTTCGGTGTTGTCCATCTGGTGAAGTCCATGTATAAAGCCGTCTCTTAGGTTGTTGGAAGAGAGTGTTTGTTATGCAGAGTGAATTGTCTTGGCAAAATTCTATCAGCCTATGTCCTGCTTAATTTTTTCTCCCAGGCCATACTTACCTGTAATTCGAGGTGTCATTTGACTGCCCACCTTAGCATTCCAGTCTCCTGTGATGAAAATAACATCTCTTTTAGGCGTGTTGTCCAGTAGGTGCTGCAGATCCTCATAGAACTGCTCTACTTCAGCTTCTTCAGCATCTGTGGTTGGGGCGTATATTTGGATCACTGTGATGTTAGATGGCTTGCCCTGAATTCGAATTGAGATCATTCTGTCGTTTTTTGGGTTGTATCCAAGCACTGCTTTAGCCACTTTACTATTAATTATGAAGGCTACTCCATTTCTTCTGTGGTCCTCTTGTCCACAGTAGTAGATCTGGTGGTCATTTGATGTGAAGTGGCCCATTCCAGTCCATTTCAGTTCACTGACGCCCAGAATGTCTATCTTTAATCTTGACATCTCACCAATAACCACATCCAATTTGCCCTGGCACATAGATCTTACATTCCAGGTTCCAATGGTGTGTTGATCCTTAGAACATCGGATTCGCCGTTCACCACCAGCACCGTCGGCCACTAGCCGTCCTTTCGGCTTTGAACTAGCTGCGTCATCACATCTGGGGCTAGTTGAGCTCATCCTCTGTTCCTCCCCAGTAGCATTTTGACCATCTTCCGACCTGGGGGTCTCATCTTCCGATGGTATACCGACATATCTCTGGTTGTACTGATCCATTTAGTTTTCACGGCAAGAATACTGGGGTGGGTTGCCATTACCTTCCCCAGGGATCACATTTAGTCTGACCTCTCTGTCATGACCTTCCCGTCTTGGGTGGCCCTTCACGGTTTAGCTCATGGCATCATTGAGGTGCTCAAGCTCCAGCACTACAACAAGGTAACGATCCTTTGCTGAAGATGTTTACCTTATTGATGTCTAAAAATAGGTGTGGGATTTGTTTATGGGCTTTCTTTTCTTTTTTTCCCTTCATTAAGTACACATTGACAATACTAAAATTATAACGGTAGCTCTAGCTACACAATCTGACAGGTTTTAAAACAGGGTAAGGCATGGTGGGTTGTTTTTTTTTTTGAGTGGAGACACTCACAAAATAGTTGCCCTGGGTCATTGCTGATTTCCAAAATAGCTGCCTTGCTGGATATGGCCAGAATCTGCTTTCTAACCCCTGTCCTAGTTCCTGCAGGAGACTCTTGACTGCCCCCCTGGCTTATGTTTGTCATTTGAGGAGCATGTCAAGATGTTTGCAAGAAAATTCTTATTTTCTGAGAAAACTGAAGTGATCCAGGTAGAGTCCAGGGGCATTCTTGATAATAAATAAATTGCTGGAATCTTGTACTTCATTGAGCAGTATGGCACCTTCCTTTACATTTTAATTAAAAAAATCTTTTTCAAAAATGTGAAAAAAATTCAAAGAACTTTTAAAACATATTTTTTTAAAAGAATATCTAATCAACATCAAGAAAGTTTTCCACAGACACACTGATTACCTGTAGATATTAATCTTGCTAAAGGTAAAGGTAAAGGTTTCCCTTGTCATTAAGTCCAGTCATGTCCGACTCTAGGGGGTGGTGCTCATCTCCATTTCAAAGCCAAAGAGCTGGCGTTTGTCCGTAGACACTTCCATGGTCATGTGGCCGGCATGACTAAACAGAACGCCATTACCTGCCTGCCAAAGCGGTACCTATTAATCTACTCAGATTTGCATGTTTTCGAACTGCTAGGTTGGCAGGAGCTGGGACTAGCAATGGGCGCTCACCCTGCCACACAGATTCGAACTGCCGACCTTCCGATCGGCAAGCTCAGCAGCTCAGTGGTTTAACCCGCAGTGCCACCGCGTCCCTCTATTAATCTTGCTACTCTCTTACAATATAACAATGTTTGCACCTGAATATTCTGGGGCATTTTTCATTTTATACAAATATTAATATGAACCAGAACTAATGTTCTGTCTACTTATCTTTTTATAAACTTTTTCCTTGAGAAAGTGGCATCAGGTTTTTTTTTTAAATTATGCCTTGCATGAACTGTGAATTTTGTTGGTATATTATATTGCTTTATAATGCTTTTCTATGTGGTTTCTGGCTTTTAATTTCTTTATTATCCTTCAGAGAATAGGTAGCCGAAAAGGCAAATATTAAAAACATCACCTTCATTTTGGCATTAGTTGGCAGCCCTTTTGATACTGCACAACATTTCTGTCTACCTCATATCTATTAACTGGTATAAAAAAGTGGAAATCTCTTATCAAGAATATACTTCTAAAAGGAGAAGCAAAGTAAAAAGAATCCTAAGAAAAAAATTATATCATGCTGTATGTGAGAATATAAAATAGTAAAGAATTGCATTCTTTTGTGGCACAGAGTCCATTTGCATATGACAAAGATAACAACAAGGGAAATGAAATTAAATTTCAATCATTCTCCATTTTGGCCTTGAGATAATCAGTACAGGTGGTTTGCCCTTAATAATGGGAGAGTATCTGATGAATGAGTGATACTAGGTATTACATTCATGCGAGATATAAAGAAAGCACTCATGATATCATTAATAGCATATCTTGTATATAGAAGATCTGCATTTAAACATGTGAGAAGAATAATGAATGGGTTGAAGTTTTTGCTTATTAGTTTTGAGTTAGACTAGACAGGAGTGGTAAAATAAATTGTTTCGGTTTGAAATCTTGCTTAGAATAATGTTTTCTGAACTGCTGTGAGTTGCTTCTTCTTCTTCTTTTTTTTAAACAGTTCTCCAAACAATAGAAATTGGACAGTTCATATTTTAAAGAAAAGAAACTCTTGAGTTTTTTGAGCCCAGAACAGATAAGTCATATTGTATCTTTGAACATGAGACCCCAGTTCTTCTTGTTCTTCTTCATCTTTTCCAGAAAGGAAATCTCCAGTCCCATTTCATATTCTTTTTGAAAAAAATCAAATGATTCCACATTTATTCAACTGTTTATTGAAGCAATGTTACACTTTATCCTAGTGAAGAACTGTATATGCAGTGAGTGGCATATACCTAGCAAGAGCCAAAATTTTACTTACAGAAAATTGGAGATGCTTTATCCCAAATCTCCGGCCTGATGTAAACTGAACTGAAATTCCATGTGGTAATTGTTTTAGATCAGTCTTTCCCAACTGGATGTCTTGAAGACGTATTGGGACTACAGTACAACTTTTGGAATTCTAGGATATTTCCTACCATTTGGCAGGAATCAGTTTGGGGAATTAAATCATGCTAAATACATCAATCTGTGGTTCAACAGAAGCAGAGAAAGATGGCTAGATTCTTTTCATCTCTTTCCTGTCCAGAACATGACTGAATGATTCTGGATTCTTTTAATGTTCTACAGGCATGCAGTCCCAACAACTGTATTCATGGACACAGAATCCAAATTAACTGGAGAGTGACTTATGTCTTCCCCACCTCTATGCAGCACCTTCCCCCCATTCCAAGGCACTGATACAACATACCTTGTCCTTATGGGTCAATAAAACCTGGGGATATGCTTGCTTTTCTTTCAAATGAATTCAGGACTACAGAGGATGTATTCTTGATCTTAATTATGGTTTCCTTCAGTGTTAATTGAATATCTTTAAATAACAAAACTTTAAAACACCATCCGTTCCATCTATGGATCTGTTCTGAAGCTGATAGCATTAATTTTATGTTATAGAAAATGTATCAGTAGGTAAAATGAAGAATAATGACTATTTTAATGACAACTGGAATTTTTAATGCAGATGATGAATGTAAAAATAATCCTTACAGCAGATTTTTGTGTGTAATTTCCTATCTGACATTCTATCTACCATTGCTCAGGAATCCTTCTGAATACAGCCAGTTCCTTGTCAAATATACCAGATGCCTTTAGGCTCCACTGAAATAAAATCTTCATTTATTTGCCTCATTTTATATTTTAATACTAAAGAAACTTTTAATTAATAATCTGGCTACATAGGACTTCCAGGGAAGAAATAGCGAACTGAAGATGGCTCTGCTAAAAGTGGAGCCAACAACCAAGGCAGAATGGAGAGCTGGCAAGTAGACCAGCTCTTCATAATAACTCTCTGGACAAGGAGAGGACTTGAGATTACCTACAAGTGCTCCATACAGTTGCTCTTTGTGAGGAGACTGCAAGACAGGGGTCTCTAGTGGGTTTAGAGCTCTGGGAGACAAGGGAATAGCCATCTTGCTCAAACTGTGGTCAGCTCCTTCAAAGGACACTGGGTTCACATACTTCCTTTTCTAATCATTTTCAGAAATTGCTTGTTAACTGCTTTTCAGCTATTAGGAACCTTTGGATGGACAAGCCTGAAAACACCAGGCTTGATATCCTTCAATCCTTAGCAAAATAAGTTTTAAATGCAAGTTTAAGGATTTTTTTTTTTAAAATTAATAAACAGCAAAAGGGTGATTAGAACTTTGATTTTGGAAAGTTACAAACAGACGACTTGCTGGCACATAATCAATCAATATGGCTTATTAAGGTAAATAAAAAGTGGAACTCAATTTCTGGCAATGATATGGACACAATCATGAAATTTCCTTGGCACCAGTCTAGTAGGGTACTTTAGGAGCTATTTTCATTTCTCAATCTAGCCTACAGCCATGATATTCCCAAATAGTCTGCCATCCAAGTACTCACCAGACCCAAGTTAGCTTCAGAGTTCAGGTAAGTTTAGCAAGTGCTGCCATCTGCTGATATAATACCTTCTAACCTTCTAACAATGACACCTTAAAAATAAATTAAATTAGCCGTTTCAAGTCAATCCTAACCCTGCCCTTTAAGCCTCCATTGTAAACTAAGACAATTCTGCGAGTTTCACATTTTCAGAAGGATGAGGAGTTTGATTTTTATATTTCAGAGCTGTGTAGAGATGAGAAAATAGAACTATTGCTCCATAATGACTTTTCTGCCATGCTAGTCATAAAGCTTGGAATTTGCTGCTCTACTCATATTGCTGTGTTGATAGGAGAACCTTTCTGAAACCCTGGATTAACTGGCGCTTTCTACGGCTCTGTGATATCATTCTCAGATCAACTTCTCAAAACTAAATTTATCTGCCAAGTGTCACTGTCTCATCTTCAGATCTGTATTGCTGAGAAATACTCAACATCCATGATCTAAGAATGGGCATTTGCAAACTAGGTGAGGGAGGATAAAGTGATCCAAGTACAAGACATGCACCAACCCAACCCCACTGTCCAGCAATATTAAAAAGAGTCTACATCTTCGTTATTCAATGCACAACGGTCTGGAGTTTTCTAGATGGCCTGAACTTTATAAATAGTTCACAGAGCACTTTCTGAATGATGATAGATAAATGAAAATGGAATGGAAAATATAGTTGCAAACTCACAGGGAAGATTGGTCCCTAAATCATAATTGTAACCTACTGGTCTATTCATACATCTGGCATCATCCCTAGGAGTGCTGGGAGCCTCTGAGCAACTTGGAAACAAAAGTAGAGGTACCATTGATTTTATAGATGCTGTTATTTATGTAAAACATTTCACTTCATTCTTCCTCCAAAATTATGTCCAGAGTGGCTTATTTAAGGGGAATAATATTGTCTAAAAGACCAGATACAAAAAAGGGAAAGAAAAAGTCAAAAAGGCAGCAGTGACAACCAAACACCAATTTTACAAGTCCTTATAATTACCAGCTTGAATGGAATTAGTTTTGAGAGATATAAAAACAAATGCAACATCTTCTATATTGTTGTTGTACTTAGCAGTTGTCCCTCATGGTTGCAAGATCTGCTTAATGGTTGTGTGTGTGTGCATATGTGTGTGTGTGCAATGAGTTCACCTAATTCTTACAGAGAAGTAATCAGTGCATGATGCAATTAAAGTGGTTGCTTATCAACCAGCTTGTCACACAGCCTGATGTTTATTAGGGGTGAGAGGGAGTGATTGGCTCGGTCACCCAGCTGGCTTCTGTACCTAAAGGAGGACCAGAACCTGAGTCTTGTTGCTCCTAATCCAGCACCTTAACCACTACACCACACTGGCTCTCCAAATGGAACATCTTGTATGAGTTGTATAATTAGAAATGTGTGTGCCTGCATGTGGGCAGTAATTATTTGTTTGTTTGATTTATACATAATAATTCTGGATTATCATTAAAAGCATTCCCAGAGAGGATATTATTTATCATAAGCAAATAAAAATAAGCTAAAAAAAACAAATTCCAGTTAAAATATACATGGAAGTTGCCACAGAAAGGTCAGTACCATCACCATGTCATTTAGAATTATTTGTCATCAGCAGAAAATGGATGTTCATCAGGAAAACCTGGTATCAGTATGTGGCAATGAGTCAGGGGCAGCTTTCTGATGTTTCCCCCAAACCCTTTTCATTTCATTTATTTATTTATTTTCTATCCCTTTATTATTTTTATAAATATCTCAAGGCGGCGAACATACCAAACACTCCTTCCTCCTCCTATTTTCCCCACAATGGCAACCCTGTGAGGTGAGTTGGGCTGAGAAAAAGGGACTGGCCCAAGGTCACCCAGCCGGCTTTCATGCCTAAGGCAAGACTAGAACTCACAGACTCCTGGTTTCTAGCCCAGCACCTTAACTACTAGACGAAACATACAAGCATCACTATCACTGTTGAGCAAAAATGCTATGACAACAAACTCAGGCTCTGCTGGAAAGCACCTGTTTAGGAAGTGGGGCCTTCTGCACGAGAATTGCTGAACTGCGAAAGCCCTTGGCACTTCCAGCACTCCTTAAGCTTCCTTAACCTTCAGTAAGCAGGTGGTTTCACATTTCAGGACCCACAAGTTGCCTTTCCTTCACAAGACACTGACCAGGTTTCTAAGTGGCTACTTTGTTTGTGTAAAACAGGGACAGGGAAGAGATGTCCACCAAATCCTTCTGCATCTCAATCGCTCTCCATTATTTAAAAGGGCCTCCCAGTTTTGTGGGGCGGAGTTAGCAATTATAGATGAAAAGAGCCAGCTACAACTCTTTTCACAGAAGAAAAATTAAAATCCAGACCACTGCAAACTGAAAAAACTAAAACTTGACAGGTGTTGCTGCTTTTGTTTGAAGTTTCATGTGGCCCACCTTCAACTGTAAGGATGTGGGGTGAGCCATAATAAAACTGTAAGCTTGTATGTGTGGAGGTTGGGGGAGGAAGAAAGATGGTGACATGGTTATAATCCTTGTATCAAGCTCCTCCTAAAAGCCTTTTTATTCTACCTGAATTTTAGTTTACCGTTCAGTTTTAGATCACTTGATCCTCCCTTAACCATCATCTTTTACTCGTTTATTAACTTTTTATTATTGATATATTGGGTCAGTCCTTTTTACGGAAAGTACATTTGCACTGCTGTCATGGGGGAAAGTAAGAAGAGGCAGTGGGCACCTTCTACAACATAGACTTCATCTAGGCCTCTGAAACATCAGAAAGTTGACAGATATGCCACAAGCAGGCCAGCCTCTTCTGTAAGTAACATCAGCCCACTTCATTTATCTGACAGGTATGACCCTCTAGAATGAGACCTACAGGCTGAGCTTGAGAGTCAGCAACTTCTAGAGCTTTCCTCCTCTCTGACAGAGGATGGGTCTTCCCCACTGACCGCTGCCGTTTGCCCAGCTGCCGAATGGCTCATGCAGGAGGGAGACAAGGGCTCTAACTTTAAATCCTTGAAAGAAGTAAATACATTAGATTTTATAACTAGATATAGTCTACCAATAACACAGAATGTTCTTCGACTTGCTGACTACAAGTAAAAACAAAGTATATTCTCTAAGAGAATCTTTTGAAAAAAATTTACTGACAGTCAATCAGACAAAATGGCCCACCCTGCCAAAGCAAATGATCTGTGTCTAAATTGTGCCCTACAAATAGCTGGCAGAGGAAAGGAAGACCTCGCCCCTGAACTCAGCCTAACGAGGGGAATTGGCTGGGAAGGAAAGAGAAGGTCAAGCAATCCTACGGAGAAAGGCAAGAAGGACGAAAAACTTGTAAAAAGCAAATGTCTCCTACGAACCAGTAAGACAGCTCTGCAAAATGTAAGTAACAGAGTAAACAGAGGCAAATGGGGATCTAAAAAGGCCATCATCCAGTCCTCAAGCCAGCTATTACGCTGTGAAAGACAAGTGATGGACTTAGAAATGGCTTCCACCTAGAGGCCATTGCAGTGGAGTGCTGCTGACATTTGGGCAGCCTGCGGTCCCCAGCATGCCCTTTAAAAAGAAACCGTTCCTGAGCACCTTTTCCACTCTGAGGAAGTCAGCCCACCTCTAACGCAATGAGGCCAAGAGGGTACTGGCACTTTAACATACAAATGTAATATTCCCCCCTCAGACAACTTCAAGGACACCTTATCAGCAGAGTCTCTGCTGGGGAGAAATCTAAGCAAACAACTTGCACAGTCCACAGCAACCCAGCTGTCTAACGAACCACTAGAAGGAAGTTTGATTAGCTCTTTTCGTGCTCTGTCAGACACACTCCAGCTGACATCATTAAAGGCTAGATGACCTGAGAGAAGCTTTAAAACCTGAGAGAAGCTTTAAAACATCATTAAAGGCTAGATGACCTGAGAGAAGCTTTAAAACAGCCAAGCCACTAATAAATGTAGCTTTATTAACAACCCAGGACAAAAACTCCTACCCTGAGAAACAACCGGATTGTGCTGTCGAGGAGGAGCAGTCCTCACAGCTGCCATGAGGAATTCAGACCCTCAACATTCCAATGCAGAGGACTTCTCTATTTCTAATTCATGTTCTAACAGCCCTCTGAAATGACCAGAATCCCCAAAATTCAAAACTTCTGCAGTTGTTCAGCTTTATGAGCAGGCTTCTGATAACTTTGGAACTCCTCCTCTGGTGGGAGGAGATGAACGGTGACAAATCTGATGAATAAACTTTAAGTCTGAATCTGCACAAGCTATGCCTGCTGGTGCGGCTCATCAGGACCATAACGTGGGTACTGACAGGTTAGGGCATGCAGTACAGAAAGCTTGAGAGCATGCAGGCCAGTACAAGGCTAATATTTTAAAAATCCTAACATGGAATCTAGCTGGCTGGTATCGCGACCGAGGTTCCAATCTCTCCACCCCCCTAGCAAGGATATAATCCTGGTGCAAGAACCATGGGCGGTTGATGATCTCATGTGTGTGTGTCTGTCTATCTGTAAAAAAAATGATTATAATTAAGTATGAGGGTGATAGCACTGGCATGCTAAATAGATAGATTATGAAATATACAATAAATCTATTCAGTTGGGTTTTATTAGTAATGTTATTAAAATCTGTTTTGTTTTTGCTTGGTTTTTGCTCCTGAAGCAAATGAAAAACCTAAGTGAAAGGATATTTCCTAATACAATAAAATTCAGTCAATAAAATAGCTCTGTAAAGCAGCTTGTGAATGGAAGAATGCCTTCCATTCCACACCCAACAATAATTTCTCTCTCTGTGTATGCATAATCTTTCAGAATTATACTCCAGGGATTTGAAGAAAGAAACCGTAGTCTATATTTTCAAAGAACGTGCTACTTTTTATTGAAGGTTTTTTTGTGGGGGAGGGTTGCACCAGATTTAATATATTTACCATTCTGGGAATGGGACAATAGATTCTTTTGCCATGGCAGTTGCTAGACACAAACCCATTTGGTAAATTGTGATTACATGAGTGTAACACGAGTTTGCAAGTTCTTGTACAGTGCTGAAATCTTACTGACGTATTAAATTTACATGACACAGAATGCACCTCCAGAAGCAGATGCCTTAGAGAAAAGAGAAACAAGCTTCAGTTTCTTGCAAATCCAGTTTCTATAGATGAGTAGTGTTTGAAACTACTTGACGGTAGATCAGTCTTAGACTAGGGAAATATGCCGTACTTTCTATCAGCCAAAAACCTTGCAGCTGCTTTTTGTATGTCACTCACTACCTTGCTTGATGAGCAGCATAACATAGAGCTTATCAAAGAATTTGAGTGCCGCTTTAAAAAACAAAACTTCCTCCTATGTTGATCCACAGTTATATGTCTCATCAAATAATATCCTCATGTGAAAACATGTTTGGAAAACTATGCTGTAAAACTAGCATCACGGGTTCCATCAGTTGAGCAGAATATGCTGAACCACATCTTTTTCTCCATCCCTTGATCTACGTTTGGTTCTTTTTTGCCTTTTGATTTCTGATTTCCTGAGCACTCTCTAGTTAAATGTTTCAGCACATTCAGACTGTAACAGCGGGCAAATTTCAAAGGAGTAGGGAAGAAAACACAGGAAGCGGAATCTCTGGTTATTTTGACTGGCATCTCTAAAGGCTGAATCTTTTGATTTTCTAACAACGAGATCATAGCAGAGTCAAGAGTTACCTGAAATGGAGGACATTCATTGTTTCAGTTAGGTTTGCATAATCTGATAAGTGTTTACTGATTGGCAGGTGACCACAATCTTTAGAGGAAGGCTTTTTGGTACAATCCTTAATCACATAGCAACCTTTGGCCATCATTCCTTGATAGCTGCTATTTAGCAACATCTCAGATGCATTGTGTTGAATCCATTGCCATTTTGTCCTGTGATTATTGTTCAAGGTTCATAACTTTCTTTCAATGGCAAAAATATGTGATATTCATGCCTTAAAATAGACCAATGGCTCAAATTCCTCGAAGACGTCTC
Organism: Candoia aspera; assembly: GCF_035149785.1. Taxonomy (NCBI): domain Eukaryota; kingdom Metazoa; phylum Chordata; class Lepidosauria; order Squamata; family Candoiidae; genus Candoia; species Candoia aspera. Next base: position 214,310,851 of record NC_086153.1, read on the forward strand.
CATTTTACTCTGCTCACAAAAATTGCCAGAATGGAATGATACTGGTCCTGTGAAGAATTGTAATGTTGAACAATTGAAGATGGAATGGTATTTTTAATCTGGCAGGTGGGGGTTGTGCTCACTGCAATCAACAGAAGAAGCGATTGAAAACAACACAATGGGCAAGAGATGGAAATGGCTGCTGACATTGTTGCTGTTGCAAAGCAGAGATACTTTGAAAATTAGCTTGAAGATTAGCTGCTGCCTGGGAGAGGCTGTTTGCCTGGGGAATTTAACCCTTTTTCTAACAGTTTCCCTCCCCTTTCACTTGTCTCCTATCTTCACACAGTTTCCCTTGCCCCATCTCCATCCTGTTGTTGTTGCTGTTTCTAATGGTTTGAATATCTGTGAGAGAGTGTATATTTTACAGGCAATTAATTTTAATTAGTAGTTATACATTCCATTGCTGTTTGTTTTGTTTTGTTTTGGTATAAATCCAGTTCCTGGGTTTGAATGGAATATGGCTCTTGGCAGTTATATAAAAGCCTCTAAACATATTGTATACATTTACTGTGTCAGAGAAGAGAAATCTCCAGGATTGGTTTCAGCTGGAGTTCATAGTCCTAGGTTGACAAGGCAGGGGAACATCCATCACACATGATTTTTGTGTCTCTCTGTTTATGCATGTGTATGTATCTCTCTCTCTCTCTCTACACACACACACACACACACACACACACATACACTTTTCTTTGGGGGCACCATTTTAAATTGTCATCTTCATTTTGGGAACAACACCACCAACAACAAAATACAGTGTGACCCAGGAAGAAGAGAAACTTGAATTCGCTTCTTTTCCTGGGTGTGTAGAAATTAAGCTACGATCAAGATGCTCTTTCCTTTGACCAATTCTTAGAAGTAAGGTTTGTCTATAATGCTTTGCTGAGCCAGTTGAAGGGCAGAGAAATACTTTCTGTGAGTCTCTGAAAGCATTAAAAGAAAATGCCATTTTGTGCAGTGCAGTGAATTTTGTATTTACATTTGATTTTTATCTTGGAAAGAGAAGATACTGCATTGCTGCCTGATTAATAGAATGCCCACTTTTAAATAAGAATATATGATATTTACTAACTGTAATAAGGATTTGGATATGAGATGAATTGAGAAAATAGTTTTCAGACAAAATTGGAGGGTTTTTTTCCCTTCATCTGTTTGAGACAAATGATTGATGCCATAGGCCCTTGTCTTGTGCTACGGAACACTATTTCAACAGGATTGAGTTTAGAGGTAAAAATATATGATGATCTTATGATAATAGTTACAAGCTTTTATGCAAGGAACAGTGTAAATTCAACACAGTGACTTTTTATAGCATGCATCTTGAGTGGTTGTAGAAGAAGTTGTGCAATGGTTTGTGAAAATAAACAGTGCATAGTGCATGTTTTTATGCAAGAAATGGTGCAAATCTAATATGGTGACTTTTGCTAGCATGTATTTTGAGAATTTGTGCAAGAGACTATGAAATGGCTTATGCAAATAGATTCACATATATGGATTCTAGTTCTCTTTCCTTAGATTCCAAACATAATCAGAAAAATATCCATCTGTGTGCAAAAGAAGGCACAGAACAGTATCACTGGCATCCCATCCATACAGTCAATTTTCTGGATTTTAATGCTAAATCTAGAATCTAGCAAGGCAAAATCCAGAATGTGACTACAAGAAAAATTCTGAACAGGGAATTCACTGATTTACTTTGTGCATGTAAAATTTTAGGGAAGCCAAGGATCTCAAGGCACTACTAGCTACTACTATTCTTAATATGGGAGGTGAAGAGACATAAGGCAATTCTGCACTGCCCTAAACAGCTTATTTCCCATGCTGCTCCCAGATCTTTCTTAGCCAACTTCAGACATTCCAGTACAAATTGTAATGGGCTGGCAACAGGCAGGCTGGTGCTCAGTCTGGACTATGGCCACAAAAGCTGATTGGTGGTTCCCCTGGTCCATCCCCTTCCAGGAGGAAGGCATCATCATCCATTTCTGCACTCAGTGAGTGGCCTATCCTGGCAACAGGCCCGTAGTTAATTTTAGAAATGATTTAGAATGCATGCTGTCCATTTTTTGTCATAAGATTTGCTGTAGCAAGAGAATTATTAAACATATTGTTGTGTTAGAAGGTAATAGTGTTTTTTGTGGTTGTTTTGTTTTCTTTGCAAATGGTCCTATGCCAACAAATTTTGGGTCAATCTGTGCCAGTTGCAGCAGTATGTGGATATATATTTAAGGAAAAGCAGCTCCAGGAAACTAATTTTGAATACAGTGTGAGCCTGAGTGACCTTTATTTTTTTCTCTGTGGGGACTAAAAAGCAGCAGGAGAGTAACGCTGAGTAGAAAAACAGCCTGAGGAGAAAAAAACGTGTCCATTCTCCATGTTCTACTTTCAGCACCACTTGAACCCTTATAATTTTATTGTGAGTATTGGCCACATTTTTCTGTTTGGTCCTTGTTGCCCAGATCTTGTTATGTGTTTTGGATGCTCATGTCCAGGTATCTTTACCTTGTAACAATTTGATATACATTCATTTCTGCTAACATTTGAATGCTAAATGATCAAGCTGTCATTTTACCTCCCTCCCAAACTAATAAATTGGTTGGATTGTTTACAACACTTGCTTAAATGCACTGTTTCTTTGATCCTTCACTTCCCTAGGACATCTCACCATATAATAAAAGTTTCAAGGATTCTTAAACTTCAAGCAAGATACAATAGCTTATTGTTATTCTGTATAATATTCAAGCAATGCATATAAATATCTGAATGGGATTTTTTATGTTTCTCTGTATTTACATTTCAAAATATATGTGTTGGAGGGTTTGGGCAAAATAGATATTGTTAAGTCTAATAAAAGCTTAATAGACCTGTTTTAGTGAATATTAAAACAAAAAACTTCTGTGTTGGCAGCACAATCCTAGAGAACTTTAGGTAAAGGTAAAGGTTTCCCTTGACGTAAAGTCCAGTCGTGTCCGACTCTAGGGGGCGGTGCTCATCTCCGTTTCTAAGCCTTTAGAGCCAGCATTGTCCATAGGACACTTCCGGGTCATGTGGCCAGCATGACTCACGGAACGCCGTTACCTTCCCGCCGAAGCAGTACCAATTAATCTACTCACATTTGCATGTTTTCGAACTGCTTGGTGTGCAGAAGCTGGGACTAGCAACGGGAGCTCACCCCGCCGCGCGGTTTCGAACCGCCGACCTTCCGATCGACAGCTCAGCGGTTTAACCCGCAGCTATGGAACTCATTTCACCTTAGACGACATTTCCACCCTAAGTATGTACAGTATCTATCTATATACTACTGAAATTCTTGTGTTGGTTTGTCTGATTGTAACCTTCAATTTGGTGAAATGGTGCATCATAGGGCAACAATTTTTGAAGCAAGATACCTCAAATGGGCTAACTTAAAGGATGCTCCCAAAATCTGGGAACCATTACTCCCATGGGATTGAAATTTGGCAAAGTTGTGGCCACTTCAGTGCCACTGCGCCTTCTGACTACACTTCCAAGAAACCCATAGGTTGCATGGTACAAGGGAAGATGGGAGGGGCATATCCTCACCCTCTTTCCTGCCCGCTGTGCCCAATCAGGTGGTGGCAAGACCTGATCGGTGAGTGGTGATTGGCTGCTTTGGAACCGAGGCTGAAATTTGAAATTTCTTAACAGCACTGGGCAGCAAGAGAAGGATGAGGGAGTGACTCGGATGCCTGCTGGCAAGGTATGGCTGGTTGGGGGGCACTGGTGGTTGACAGGTGAACCTGGAGGGAGGGGCCCCTTGGGTACACACTGGGATGGGGAGTGGGGGTACAGTTTTCCTCATGGTTTGTGGCTCCCTTTGTTCTCCCTCCTCCCAGCAAAGTGACAGTCAGTTCTGCAAGTCAGCCAGAGGACGAGTGATTTCCAATGCTCCCTGCCAGATTCCCACAAGCAAAGCCAATGGGGAACCTGGCAGGAAGTCAAAAGTCACTCCTGCTCCCACTGTTTTTTTGCCTGCCCATGGTCATTCTGTATCTCTGTTTAGGTAAGGAAATATCTCTGAAAGGATGATGCAACAGGTCATGGGTTGTATAGTATACTCTATATAGCAACAATTGAATACAAACGAAACTCATTGATGAGCTGTAATTCAGATAATTATATTCAACATTGGCAGCCCTTAATTGCACTGAAACATACAATGGAGCCTTAGATTTCCTCACATAATGTTGAGTTTTGACAGAAATTAAGTCTAACTAAAGCAAATTCCATAATTTTTGAAATAGTCATAGTTGTACAGGAGCAGTCCAAGAATATTGGTCAACAGAAATAGGAGGAAGACTTATCACTTTGTCATTCCATCACTTACTTCACTGCCAATATTGCTCTCTCCATACACAGCTCCTGAGTCTACTTTTCCAGTGGCAGTAATGCCACCACTTACCCTCCATTTAGGCAAAGATTTTTCTACCTACTAGCATCATGCTAAGGAGGTCCATAGAGCAATGTACTGTGAGATATACCAAGCATTGTACTATTAAACAAAACATTTTCTTAGGCAAACAAAGCGTACACTTAGTATCATCTTACCTGTTTGAGTTAGGTAAAAACACGGGAAATCTCATTATTTATTTATTTATTTATTTGTCAAATTTGTCACCACCCATCTCCTCCGAGTGGAGGAACTCTGAGTGGCTTACAATATAAAACAATAAATACACAATAAAATTTAAATATAAAACACATTATAAAACAATTTCACAGAACTACCAAATATAATAAAATCCAGATGGCTATGGTCTCATTCAGTTGCTGTATAGGAGGGGCACTTCAAGGTACTAGCCAGCCCCAAGTATGACTATTTGCTCCCTGCCCCAAGCCCGGTGGCAGTGCCAGGTCTTCAACTTCCTCCAGAAGGCCAGGAGCCATGGGGCTAATCTCACCTCCGGGGGCAAGATGTTCCAAAGGGTGGGCGCTACTGCAGAGAAGGCCCACCTCCTGGACCCCGCCAGATGGAATTCTCTTATTGACGGGGTCCGTAGCATGCCCCCTCTGCACGATTGAGTGGGACAGGCTGATGAAACAGGGAAGAGGTGGTCCCTTAGGTAACCTGGTCCCATGCCATGTAGGGCTTTATAGGTGATAACTGTCATGAGTAAGGATGGAGAGCAGGGGGCTCCCACCCAGACTGTCAAGCGCATGCGTAGCACTGAGGAACTGTTCAGCCATTCAAAGAGACACAGATCGGGACCGCCTTAACCTTTGGGGTTTATATGGCGGGGTTTTCCCACGCTTCCTCAGTTTGTTAGGATTCTTGTTAAGTACTACTAATAAATATTAGAGACCAAGTCATTGTCTCAGTGTATTTCCTGGTAATCCGGACAATAACCAACACCTTGAATTGGACCCAGAAGCAAACTGGTATCCAATGCAGCTCGCACAGCAGCGGTGTTACATGTGCCCTTATAGGGGCACCAAAAATATCCTGTGAAGCCGCATTCTGAACCACCTGAAGCTTCCGGATACTTTTCAAGGGTAGCCCCACGTAGAGCGCATTGCAATAGTCTATATGGGAGATAACAAGGGCATGAGTGACTTTTCGAAGGCCTCCCGATCCAGGAAAGGGCATAACTGGTGCACAACATGAAGCTGTGCAAAGGCTCTTCTGGCCATGGCTGCCACCTGCTCTTCAAGCAGGAGCTGTGAGTCCATGAGGACCCCCAAGTTATGCACCAGGTCTTTCTGGGGCCGTGCAACCCCATCCAAAACCAAAGTTGACAAAGTCCCAGATACGGAAGAGCTCTTAACCCACAGCCACTCCATCCTCCCAGGGTTCAGCTGAAGCCTGTTGTTCCCCATCCAGGCTCCTACAGCCCCCAGGCACCTGGAAAGGGTAGCTACGGCATCACTTACCTCACCTGGGATGGAGATATACAACTGAGTATCATCAGCATACTGATGATACCTCATCCCATGGTGATGGATGATCTCACCCAGTGGTTTCATGTAGATGTTGAATAGGAGAGGAGAGAGAACCAAACCCTGTGGCACCCCACAAAGGAGGGGTTAAGGGTCGGATCTCTCACTCCCTATCACCACCGATTGGGACTGGCCCTGGAGGAATGAGGTAAACCAGCGTAGAAACATTATATTTTAATGTTTCTTTGTCTAAATGTTCCAAATCCTTTTGCTCTGAGATGTACCCATTGCACATGCAGGAAATCATCTTTAGAATAATGCAAGTTATTTTAACTAATCTGGATTGGTATATACTGTCAAATGTAAGTACTGTACCAATTCTAATCTTTATACAGATACCATACCTTTAAATTCTGACAATGCAAGTGTCAAAGAATCCTAAGATTTAACATATCCCTATACATCTTCATAATTCTATGTCATTAGCTAAAACAAAACCAGTGAAACAAAGGACATTCAGAAATTCTATCCATTCAACATTTTTAAAATGCATTTTTAGGTACTCAAATCTGAAATAGCAGATCACTATTTTCCTCTGACACATGTTCCAAAAGTCATACAGTCAACATTTATGCATGTTTATTATATTTGAATGCTTGGTAAGATTCATCAAATTGTTTATTCCTTGTCGCTGTCTCTCTTTAGATCATTCAGCTGTTGCTTCTTCACTGTAATCCTAGCAATTGTGTAACCTGCTCCATTATTTATTTTCTCACAAAACTTTTTCTCATTTTTTCAATGACAGAAATAAGTGCTGCTAGTCTTCCTCTAGCTATTCTCTAGTTATTCATCAGTTGTCTTCTACTGGGAATGTCCTAATACTAATACGTGATGAGAAGAGCTGGGAAAGACAGAAAGGTTTCTGTCTCTAAGAAGGAAGTTGAGTTGTAAGAACTTTTTAACTTCCTAGAATATTTTCCTAGAAGATCTTGATAGAATCTTCTATGTCAAGCATGAGGTACAATTTGCTCCAGATAGAGGTGAATATTGGTTATATTCTGGTGAACAGATGTTGTTATTACTACAAGCAATGTGGATTCATCTTTTCATACCAGCATTTTATATGCTACTATTCACTAAATCAATTAAACTCAACATTAAAATCTATTAAACACCTATACAATTTGAAGTTCTACTCCATCATGCTAGCAGTGAGCTACTAAAAATTAAGATGTTAAAGTAGTTTATATTATCAATTCCCTCAGTACAAAATACTATATTTATAAAAGGCTAGCCTTGTGTTCTAGCCTTGTTTGTACTCAGGCCATGATCTTCAGGGCAATAATGATAATCGTATTATACTGATAATGATATTGGAGTTAACCATGTATCTGTACCTTTCTGCTAACAGAATGGGAGGGTGAGATACTTTTGCCCAATGCAGCCACATTCCATGCCTTTGAAATCTGCTCCTGTGGTAGATTCCAATAATGCTGCTGGTTCTCAGGAAGGAGGAGAGTAAGATAAGAAAAAACACAGTCCAGAGATGGAATGTGGAAAACTAAGAGGTTCAGAATAGCCCTGCCCTAGAGCATTCCCAGGGTCTTTCCTCTTAGGTTAGGTAGAGTAGCTTTAGTTTGGCAAGATTCTGTCTATACAGTGTGAGCAAATAACTGAAGTTTGGCTGGATTGATTCTTTGTCATTCTTGGGCTGGGCCTGATAGGTCCAGCAGGTTGCCCAACCACATGGAATAGATGTTGAGGAAGCAGAGATTGGAGCATAAGAGTAATGTGCATTCCAAATATGGTTGTCCACTCACATAATGTTGGATTCCATCTTAACTATGATATCTTCCATATGTCTCTTCTAATATCCTACTAATTTCCAGATAACATGGTGTAAGAACAGAACTTAAGCCCTTTCCCTTTATTGTCCTGCTAAATGCCATATGGTATAAGAAATGATCAATGGGCCACATGTAGCCCTCACCAGCCTCCTATGCCACCCTGCCATGAGTGACATTTGCCCACACACCAACTTGAAATGTATAACTTTAGCATTCAAGTGGTTGTATCACAGCAGTGTTATATCAGATTGACTGGTAGAGCATGATGTTCAATGGTACTATGCACATTCATTGAACCTTATTTCATATGTAGATGATTTAAACATTTATTCAAGACACTAAATAGTACAATTTTTACATGTCTATGAACTGTAAGCCCTAAAACATGTAACCTGATGTTTGCATGTGATGTTTTTGTCCTTTTAATACATATAGCTTTTTGTATCATCCAAATGACATTAGTCATGCTTGCATGACCTAGGCTAAAAGAATTGTCTTACACAAATGTGCTACTGGTTCTTCTCCCTTAGCAGACAGTTGCTGAATCATTCACAAGTGTTTTCTTTCTACTTAAGCATATTGCATAAATGTAGGATGCACACTATTTCTGACAGGACCCAACCATATGCTGTATAGCATGGCTACTTTCTATATCTTCAGCAAAGGATCGTTACCTTGTCGTGGTGCTGGAGCTTGAGCACCTCAATGATGCCATGAGCTAAACTGTGAAGGGCCACCCAAGACGGGAAGGTCATGACAGAGAGGTCAGACTAAATGCGATCCCTGGGGAAGGTAATGGCAACCCACCCCAGTATTCTTGCCATGAAAACTAAATGGATCAGTACAACCAGAGATATGTCGGTATACCATCGGAAGATGAGACCCCCAGGTCAGAAGATGGTCAAAATGCTACTGGGGAGGAACAGAAGATGAGTTCAACTAGCCCCAGACGTGATGACGCAGCTAGCTCAAAGCCGAAAGGACGGTTAGCGGCTGACGGTGCTGGTGGTGAACAGCGAATCCGACGTTCTAAGGATCAACATGCCATTGGAACCTGAAATGTAAGATCTATGAGCCAGGGCAAATTGGATGTGGTTATTGGTGAGATGTCAAGATTAAAGATAGACATTTTGGGCATCAGCGAACTGAAATGGACTGGAATGGGCCACTTCACATCAAATGACCACCAGATCTACTACTGTGGACAAGAGGACCACAGAAGAAATGGAGTAGCCTTCATAATTAATAGTAAAGTGGCTAAAGCAGTGCTTGGATATAATCCAAAAAATGACAGAATGATCTCAATTCGAATTCAAGGCAAGCCATCTAACATCACAGTGATCCAAATATACACCCCAACCACAGATGCTGAAGAAGCTGAAGTAGAGCAGTTCTATGAGGATCTGCAGCACCTACTGGACAACACGCCTAAAAGAGATGTTATTTTCATCACGGGAGACTGGAATGCTAAGGTGGGCAGTCAAATGACACCTGGGATTACAGGTAAGCATGGCCTGGGAGAACAAAATGAAGCAGGACATAGGCTGATAGAATTTTGCCAAGACAACTCACTCTGCATAACGAACACTCTCTTCCAACAACCTAAGAGACGGCTTTATACATGGACTTCACCAGATGGACAACACCGAAATCAGATTGACTACATCCTTTGCAGCCAAAGGTGGCGGTCATCTATACAGTCGGTAAAAACAAGACCTGGAGCTGACTGTAGTTCTGATCACGAACTTCTTCTTGCACAATTTAGGATCAGACTAAAGAGATTAGGGAAGACCCACAGATCAGCTAGATATGAGCTCACTAATATCCCTCAGGAATATGCAGTGGAGGTAAAGAATCGATTTAAGGGACTGGACTTAGTAGATAGGGTCCCGGAAGAACTCTGGACAGAGTTCGCAACATTGTTCAGGAGGCGGCAACAAAATACATCCCAAAGAAAGAGAAAACCAAGAAGGCAAAATGGCTGTCTGCTGAGACACTAGAAGTAGCCCAAGAAAGAAGGAAAGCAAAAGGCAACAGTGATAGGGGGAGATATGCCCAATTAAATGCAAAATTCCAGAGGTTAGCCAGAAGAGATAAGGAATTATTTTTAAACAAGCAATGCGCGGAAGTGGAAGAAGACAATAGAATAGGAAGGACAAGAGACCTCTTCCAGAAAATTAGAAACATTGGAGGTAAATTCCAGGCAAAAATGGGTATGATCAAAAACAAAGATGGCAAGGACCTAACAGAAGAAGAAGAGGTCAAGAAAAGGTGGCAAGAATATACGGAAGATCTGTATAGGAAGGATAACAATATTGGAGATAGCTTTGACGGTGTGGTCAGTGAGCTAGAGCCAGACATCCTGAAGAGTGAGGTTGAGTGGGCCTTAAGAAGCATTGCTAATAACAAGGCAGCAGGAGACGACGGCATCCCAGCTGAACTGTTCAAAATCTTGCAAGATGATGCTGTCAAGGTAATGCATGCTATATGCCAGCAAATTTGGAAAACACAGGAATGGCCATCAGATTGGAAAAAATCAACTTACATCCCCATACCAAAAAAGGGAAACACTAAAGAATGTTCAAACTATTGAACAGTGGCACTCATTTCACATGCCAGCAAGGTAATGCTCAAGGTCCTGCAAGGTAGACTTCAGCAATTCATGGAGCGAAAATTGCCAGATGTACAAGCTGGGTTTAGAAAAGGCAGAGGAACTAGGGACCAAATTGCCAATATCCGATGGATAATGGAAAAAGCCAGGGAGTTTCAGAAAAACATCTATTTCTGTTTTATTGACTATTCTAAAGCCTTTGACTGTGTGGACCATAACAAATTGTGGCAAGTTCTTAGCGGTATGGGGATACCAAGTCATCTTGTCTGCCTCCTGAAGAATCTGTATAACGACCAAGTAGCAACAGTAAGAACAGACCATGGAACAACGGACTGGTTTAAGATTGGGAAAGGAGTACGGCAGGGCTGTATACTCTCACCCTACCTATTCAACTTGTACGCAGAACACATCATGCGACATGCTGGGCTTGAGGAATCCAAGGCTGGAGTTAAAATGTCTGGAAGAAACATTAACAATCTCAGATATGCAGATGATACCACTTTGATGGCTGAAAGTGAAGAGGAACTGAGGAGCCTTATGATGAAGGTGAAAGAAGAAAGTGCAAAAGCTGGCTTGCAACTAAACCTCAAAAAAACCAAGATTATGGCAACCAGCTTGATTGATAACTGGCAAATAGAGGGAGAAAATATAGAAGCAGTGAAAGACTTTGTATTTCTAGGTGCGAAGATTACTGCAGATGCTGACTGCAGTCAGGAAATCAGAAGACGCTTAATCCTTGGGAGAAGAGCAATGACAAATCTCGATAAAATAGTTAAGAGCAGAGACATCACACTGACAACAAAGGTCCGCATTGTTAAAGCAATGGTGTTCCCCGTAGTAACATATGGCTGCAAGAGCTGGACCATAAGGAAGGCTGAGCGAAGGAAGATAGATGCTTTTGAACTGTGGTGTTGGAGGAAAATTCTGAGAGTGCCTTGGACTGCCAGAAGATCAAACCAGTCCATCCTCCAGGAAATTAAGCCAGACTGCTCACTTGAGGGAATGATATTCAAGGCAAAACTGAAATACTTTGGCCACACAATGAGAAGACAGGACACCCTGGAGAAGATGCTGATGGTAGGGAGAGTGGAGGGCAAAAGGAAGAGGGGCTGACCAAGGGCAAGGTGGATGGATGATATTCTAGAGGTGACAGACTCGTCCCTGGGGGAGCTGGGGGTGTTGACGACCGACAGGAAGCTCTGGCGTGGACTGGTTCATGAAGTCACGAAGAGTCGGAAGCGACTGAATGAATAAACAACAACAAAACTTTCTATATTTCTACTAGAAATTCCTCCTGTTGAATTGCTGTTTCTAAAGGGCATGGCTCAGATGGAGGAAGAGTTTTGGGCACATGGGGATGTGATGGTATAGGAGTGCTTCTTAAATTTCAGATGTGACTAGTTTCACAGAGGGCAGCTATGGTGAGGATCACCTTCACACATTTACAGTATGTCCAGATGTGTTTCTTCCTGAGACACTCAAATTTGGCAAGGGATATTGCCATCCTATGTTATATTTTGCCTTGATTACTACAGTGTGTTGACATGGGCTACCTTGAAAGTGTCTAGAGGTTACAGTTGATGTGAAATAATGTGTTATCTGGTGCAAGATACAGGGATCATAAAAGGCTTGTACTATAGGTCTGCACAGGTTGCCAGTTGATTACTAGGCACAATTTTAAAAAGCCTGGCCATCTAAGGATCCATCTCTCCTTTTATGAACTGACCTGATTGTTAAGACCAAGAGAAGCAGCCCACTTAAAGATGCCCCTGAAGTTAGTTGCTCACCTTTCTGAATCATTGGAGAAAGCCTTTTCCTGCATTCCTTCTTGGCCATCTAATGCACTTTCTTGGAAACTGTGTTTGGCCCCCGCTCTTTCAGAGCTTAGGAAACCTTAAAGATACTTTTTTTTTTGGTCAGGTATTAATTGTTGTGTGATTTTCATATTAATTTCATGGTTCTTTTTCATCTGCATTTTAAAGTTTTAGTTTTTCTGTTTTTCAAGTTTGGCAGCTCCCTTCAGTGCTTGCTAATGCAAGAAAGTAGAGTATAAATCAAAGCAAATTAAATCAATAAAGTATCCCACACATTTGGTTTACTGTAATGGGCAAACAGCCCAAATGAGTTCTGGAGAATCTAAAAGCTTGCATACTATTTTGTGGTATTTAGGTTGATATTCATATAGATATTATTTGCCCATTAAAGTCAATAACCATTCATTTTTTTCAAATTTGCATGGCTTAAATTTCTTCTATAACATTCTGAATTAAATTTGCAAACTTATTACATACTGTATTTCTGCATCTTTTTTCATATTGTTGACTTTATAGACTATTTCTTCATGTTCTCAGGCAGCAGATGATATTAGGGCAAAAATTGCTATGATTAAGTTAACGGACGATAGTTTTCAAGCACAGAAATGTGTGAATTCAATTACTGTGGATTTCCATGAGTCTATGGTGTAACAACCATGAAATCACATGTGTTCACCTCGATAGAACTGTGTAATAATGAATAAATGTTCCAGAACCTTTCAAACAAATATTGATGGAATAGAGATGTAAAATTATATCATGGTTGCACCTTGATCTGTTTGATGAGCAGCCTGATTCTTGATTTAATCCAGCATTATCTGGCTTCTCCCAGCAGGCTATGCAGGAACAAATAATGCACACAATAATCCCAGAACTTTGGTAAGTAGTCTGATAATAGAAAAGCTAAGGAGCCATTGCAAAAGAATTTCAGTAAATGTATATCAAATGTAAGCCTTATTTACAGTGAAATCACCTCTCCAATTCTCATGCCTCTTTCTCTGCCTGGGCTGTGAAATGGGCTGGATGACTCTCTCTTTTGGGCTGGAAGCTTGGTTTCCATATGCCTGTTGTTTTGGAAACAGCCTGATTTCATACCAGGTTGTTTTCCTCTATGTGAGATCTAATTCTCACAAGTACCTTAGAAAAGCTATGATGGAACTTAAGTTGTAGAGGTCCCTATTTTTTCCCCTGGAATACTGGATAAACTGCCTCCCCTGACTCTGAAGTTATGAGCAAAGATCATAGATAGTTCCTGCCATCCATGTGGCCACCCTCAGCACAATCGATTCCCCGTTATGCTATCTGTGGTCTGTGTCAAGACAGTAAAAGATAATTTTCTGCTTTCTCTGCCATCAATATGCAGCATGTAACTGCAGAATAGATCCCCGCTGAACAGGGATTTGGGCTTCGTTGAATAGATGGACTCTTTTTGTTCAGAGAAATTTCCTTCTGGCAGTATCTGGCAACCCTTCTCATGGGGTTCTGTAGGACACTTTTAGAGTTACAGAAAGACGAGTAGAAATGGGTCATGTTGAAAAGAGAAAAATATTTCAGAGATCTTTCAGAGATCTTCCATTAACTTTCTTCTGGTAGGGCTATCCCATGTGAAAGCCAGTTTAGTGTAGTGGTTAAGGCACTGAGTTAGAAACCAGGAGACTGTGAATGCTAGTCTGCCTTCAGCACAAAGCCAACTGGGTGACCTTGGGCCAGTCCCTCTCTCTCAGCCTTAGGAAGGAGGCAAGGGCAAACCACTTCTGAAATCTTGCCAAGAAAAAGGCAGGGACTTGTCCAGGCAGCTGCTAAGAGTCAATAGTGACTCAAAGGCACGTGTGCATGTGTGTATGTGTGTGCGCGCACACACACACACACAGAGAAAGGGTGAAGGCTATCCCATGCATGGAATCCTACTTATAGGTGGTCAGGATCCAAGTCAATTAAAAATGGGTTAAATAGGAAAAGCTGAGAAACTGTAGTCACAATCAAAGTCTAAGCTAGTTAGCAAACAAATAAAGCTCAATAATGTTGATAAGATTTCCAAATCTAAAAGCTACATTTATGGGGCTTAGGAAAAAAAACATAATTATCCCAGGGGAAAGTAGTGTTAGGATGATACTATTTTAATTGATGGTCATTACAATGGATCTTTAATAAATCTGTGATGCAGAAACTAGGAGAGGCTGTGATCTGGCACTGTCAACAGCAAAATTTGAATAATTCATTTGTAACGAGTGAGAAAAACACAAACCAGGAGGATGCTGTGCTTTTGAAATTGAAGCAATAAAAATGAACTAGAAAGTAAGAGCAAGATGTCTAAAAAACCTCAAGCAGATGTGTTGAAATTTGAACAATTGACAGTCTCCTCATTCAATTTGACAGTAAAACCTCAGTAAGAAGTAGGACTGAGCATCAGGATTTTTTAATATTTGAAAAATACTATGTTGACTCTTCAATAACCTAGGATATTAAATTAATAGATGTATGTTTTGCTTGCACTGATACAATTTTGCTTATATGAGAACCAACTTTGGTCTAGTGGTTAAGGCTCCAGGCTAGAGACCAGGAGATTGTGAGTTCTAGTCCCATCTTAGGCATGAAAGTCGACTGGATGACTTTGGGCCAGTCACTCTCAGCCCATGACATCAGGCTTGGACAACAAGCCAGTCAGTTAATTCCTGTTGCAACCAACAGATCAACATTCAATTGATCTGAAAAAGCTGGCCCTGCACCTACAGGAAAAATGCTAGGAAGAAAGAAAAAAGAAAAAAAAATGTTTTGCTTGCATATAGAAACACATTGTAAGAATATGGAAATAAATCTTTTACAAATGGGGTTTTAAGATTTCTGGTGGGGACATGAGTGACTGAACAGCTGTGACCATGAGCTCCTCAGACAGCAGTGGTTCTTTTTTGGGGCTTGGGCAGGCTTTTCCTGAAGCCCGAGAGTGATTTCATGGAACAAAATGCTTGGAATCATCTCATCTGCCTTCTAGACTGGCGACTTGCAGCCTAAGAATCACACACAGCATTCTCACTGATTGGGTAAAAGTTGTGGGGAGGCTGGGATGTCACCATTTCCAAGCCAGACTGTAGCATTAAGGAACACTAGGTTGAGCCACCCCATTTCTAAATCACCCAATTTATGTGGCACAGAGTGGTAAGTAGCAGTACTGCAGCTGAAACTCTCCCCACGACCAGAGTTCAATCCCAACAGAAGCTGGATTCTTGGGTAGCTGGTTCAGGTTGACTCAGCCTTCCATCCTTCTGAGGTCAGTAAAATGAATACCCAGCTTGCTGGGGAAAGTGACAACTGGGGAAGACAATGGCAAACCACCCCGCTATAGTGTGCCAAGAAAACATCATGAAAGTGGTGCCCCCCCCCCCAAGGGTCAGACATGACTCAGTGCTTGCACAGGGGACCTTTTACTCACACCCTAAGAGGGACTTCTTACAGCAAGAAGAAGTGATCTCTCTTGGTGCTTGTCATTATTTTGGGGATTAATTTTCAAAAATCTTTTTGGCTTGTTTTCCCATTTGGATACTGAAGAGGATTGAGAATAAATAATTGTCTCCTTGCTATTATTTTTGTATTGAATTTTCCTACACATTGAATCTGCTGTTTCAAATCTTCAGTTTTCTGTTCATTTTCTCTGAGAGGTGCTTGTTAGTGTACTTTCTCTTGTGTCAACAATTTTCAGAGATCTTCCATTAACTCATTAACTCCTACTCTTGCTAGTCAAGTATCTGGGGGGTGCCATAATCTACTGCCAGAAACATGGAGGATTTCAAGGAGACTTTCTCAGAGTTCCATTGTGAGCTTCACTGTGAGTTTAAACTGATTTTTTTATGATACCTGTCAAGCTATTCTGCAAGATATTTGGGACATTGCAGAAAATATCAGCTTTAAAATGTTTCATCTGGCTGAGGAGGTTGTGGAAGAAGTTGATTCTAGTGAAGATGGAGCTGTTTCTACCAATAGCAAAATTGAAGCTTTTGTTGTGCCAGATGACAAGATTTTGGTGTTGAAGGACTTAAAAGAACAGACTGAATTGCAAATTACAAATGCAGTTGTTTTTTTGATGGAATGTTATGGGAAAGAAGAGGCTCTGTTCTATGGGAGGTTTATTGCTGAGAAGTTCGAGTTTCCAAGGGGGGGCAGTTGGGCTGTTTGATTTCTGTATGAAAAATGCCTTGTGTGTAATATGGAGATATGGTTTATTCTGAGGTGGCGTAGAGAATTAAGAATGTTTATTTTGATTGATATTAAGGCTTGTATGATTTAATCCTTCTTTAATGATTTGGATTAAGATTTAATTGATTGTTTTCAAGGTTTGTTTGATTTTTAAGTTTTATAAGATATAATAATAATTGTTTGGTTTTAGGTTTCATAGGGTTAAATTTGTTATATTATTATTAATTATAAAAGTAAAAAAAATAAATGTTTTTATAATTTGATTTCTATTATAGTAGATAGAAATATATAGAATAGTGGTAGGAGGGAAATAATTAAATAAATACTGTTTTGGGGGGAGTTGATTGGGAGGTGTGTGTGTGTGTGTGTGTGTGTATAATGCTACAGATCCCATCAACAAAATAATTTCATCTAGCGGGGTCCAGGAGGCGGGCCTTCTCTGCAGCAGCACCCACCCTTTGGAATATCATGCCCCCGGAGTTGAGATGGGTTTCCTCGCTCCCAGACTTCCAGAAGAAATTGAAGACCTGGTTCTGCCACCTTACTTGGGATTGGGAGGGTAACACCTCCACCTGGGGGTTGTTGGTGCCATAGCACCCCTATTGATTGGGATTCCATCTCCCTTTGGATTTAATATTTATTATCGTATTTATGTTTTTAAAATTGTGACTGAGGCTTAGATGTTTGTATTATCTTTTTTATTGTAAACCACCCAGAGTCCCCCATTGGGGGAGAGAAGCGGTAATATAAATCTTATACTTATATATATATATATATATATATACACACACACACACACACACACACACACATACATACATACACATACATACACACACACACACACTCACACATACACATACACACACATACACACTGTACATATACATATACATATATATCTTTTAATGTAAGGGGAGGGAGCAATTGTGTTTAGTGATTTTTATAATGTGCTAATGGAATAATTTATAGAAATAAATTATTATTTTACAGAAATAATATGATCTTGGTTTGATATAGAGTAAGAAATTGATTATGGAAATTGCTATATATTCTTGTTGAGAGTCAGAAGTCACCTCTTTATGTTATCTTCAAAATTCTTTTTTCTTGTGTTTCACACTTCTTTAGTTTCTTTTTCTTTTTCTTTTTGTAGTTTTTTGCTTTTTTGTAGTTTTTGTCTTTGTTTTAAACTTAATAAAATACTTGGAAAAAAAAACAAATGGGATTTTAAAACAACAGAAACGTTTTCAGAGCTCGCAAGAGAGAGATAAAAAGCATTATATTAGCGACCAAGCTCCAGGTGCAAATCTGGGGCCTACTGACTGGAGAAGATCAGAAGAAGGGGGATGCAAAAAACTAGCAAATTAGCAAATCCTTTTTTAAAATAAATTTTATTAAAAATTTTACAAATAACATAAAAACTAACACAAATGAATAACGAGTAAAAAAAGCAAAGAAAGAAAGAAGAAAAAAGAAAAAAGAAAAAGTGCAGAAAGAGAACAAAAAGAAATAGAAAGAAGCTTCTGATTTCTTCTGCAGCACATATAAGTACAATTACAAAATTAAACCTGACTCTATGATTACAAAAAAAGCTCACTTTTTTCTATTATCCATATCCATTTTTTTCTAATCATCAAAGCCACAAATCATAAGCACATTTTTTTTCCATTTCATGCAAAAAGTCTATAAGGGGTTTCCAGTCAACCATAAATGTAGATTTGATTTCTCTAATCAAAGAAGTTAATTACCCATCTCCACAAGTTCCATCATCTTCATCAGCCATTCCTCCATTGTGGGTAGTGTTGGTAAATTAGCAAATCCTTAAAATCTTACAAAGAAGAACAGAAGCATTTATAGAGAGGGAAATGCCAAATTAACATGCAGGTTTTAGAAGAAGCAGAGGGACTTCGATAATTAAGACAGAGAGTGGAGTGAACCATATGAGCAGCAAAGCAATTGACTGTGTAAATCATGGCAAAGTGTGGAATATATTAAAGCTGTTCTATGTGCCAGAACACCTGATTATTTTTCTGAGAAATCTCTCTAATCAGCAAGACAGTACTATAAGGACTGCATTTGAAGAAACTTGGTTCAGAATGCAGAACAAAAGCAGACAAGAATGCATTTTCACTGTATTCATCTATGTATAATTTATATTATAAGAATGGCAGGATTAGAATGAACACAGCTGAAATCAAAACAGGATGCTGAAACACGAATCTTTTTAAATATATATAGGTGATAGCACTTGGTTAGCCAAAAGCAAGGAAGTCTTAGAAGAGCTCATCATGAAAGGCCCCAACAAATATTTGGGGAGAAGCTGGGAAGGTAGTAACTGCCTGGCTCTTTTCTGGACCAGGATGCCGAAGTTCTGTCCAGCAGAAGCCACTCTTCCATCATCTGTTCTCTGTGAGTCAAAGGAATGTTGTTTTGGTACAGCAGGATAAACTACTGGCTAGTTTACGACCAAAAGGGAGTACGGAGTCCCTTGGATGAGCCAACCTGGTTGCCTTTATGTATGAGCTTTGGGCATGAGTTCAGTCTCTAATGGGAAAAATTGCTTCAGTATGCTAGTTTTAATCATTGTGGCTTGGTGTTATGAAATGGGTCAGGGAATTTGGAGGGAATAGGGAATGGCCTTCAGGGATAGAAGAAAGAGCTTCTGCCAAGACAATGGTCAGATTAGTGGGGCTTGAGCTGGGCCAAGAAACTAATCTGAGAAACTCAGGTGAGCCTTTCCCTAGTTCACACAAAGGTAAAGGGAGGGAGGGGGAAGCACATTCAGACTTGCAAGATTCTGTTACAATAAAAGTAGTCCTGACCTATATGGCATTGGCTTCTTAGTCTGGTCTACCTTGTAGGGCTGGCAGGGAGATGGGGAGAATGGAGAATGGAACATGGCCTGTGAATAACTATTGATATAGTCACTGGCAGGAGGAATTATGGTGAAAGAATACAAGAAAAGGAAGGCAGGCCATGAGTTACCCTCCCTTCCTTTCAGTTTGCAGTGTAATAAAAGATGTCAAGGTGACCTCAAAGGTGGGTGACCAGGATTTATTTATTTATTTATGAAATCTATAGGCTGCTCCAATCTGTTACGACTCTGGGTAGCTTACAGAATATGATAAAAATACTCTAAAAACACACTCATCAAAACTCCATTAAAAAAACTCAGCAGTCATTTTAAAAACCTGAATACCATACAAGGGGTCCATCACCCACTCTAACTCAGGGTCTGAGGATAAAGCCAGGGCTCATTTAAATAGGACAAGGGTGGAACGTCTGCTTCCTTGGTCCCAACAGGTGGCACTGTTTAATCAATGGGACCTAGAGCACACTAACTCTGTCAGGCTGTGTGGGACAGGAAGAAACTATGGAGGATTGGCAGTCCCTCAGAGAATAAGGCCCCATGCCATAAAAGGCTTTATGGGTGATTACTAGTACCATGAAGTGCACCCCAAAGCCTACTGGCAGTCAGTATGTACTTTCAGACTTGCAAGATTTTGCTAATGTAACCTTACAATAAAGTTACAGCTAGTACTTCTGGGTGTGCATATTGTCTGGAGTACCTCGCAAGGCTGACATTAATCTTGCAAGTCTGAAAGTACATCTCTCCCACCTCGCCTTTACAGTCCAGGAAACTAGGGAGAGTCCCTTCTGAGACATTTACCATGCCCCCATTGCTTCTGCAGGCTATGCTGCCTCTGATCCGACCATTGTCTAGTCTGTGATTCTTCCTCCTATCTCCCAAGGTCATTCCCACATGCCATTACAGAAGCTCCTTTAGTTCCACTATTTCCCCCTTGATGGTTTAGGTAAAGACTGAGAGCCTGGAGTTGTTCTGTTATTGCTTTTTTTTTCTTTTCTCCATTCTATTCTTGTGGAGTTGAGCTAAATTCCAAGATGCTCAGGATGTTACAACTATTTAATTATCTTCAGGGAACAATAAAGCTTGTCAAAACTGACTAATGAAGTAAAATAAAATATGAATAAACAAACTAGAATAAAATGAGACACAGAGCAAATGGATTATCTTGTCATCACATCAGCACCATTTTCACTTCTTGCTGGAGGGATACTGTTAGTATACTGTTTCCCAGCTAAAGAACGATCTATCTTCCTCAGCTAGCAAGGCTGATCTCTAACATGGCAGTGGCAAGTCTAAGCCTTGTTAGACTTCTGGCCTTGAGGAACATCAATATCAATAGTGAGATTGCCTTGTCAGGAGTGGTTTAGGATTTTATGTCAGCCATGTTGACCATGGATTTGTCTATGCTGCTATATGTCCCTACACAGACAGCAGGACACACCCTGGACTTGGTATTCTGTTCAGCTGGATCTGGAGATCTGAAAGTAGAGTTCTCTTTAAGGACAGATTGTCACTGTCTGGTAATTTTTAAACTGGTAGCTATTATAAACCTCCATAGGGGTCGAGAACCCATTCAGATGAGTTTTACTCAGATGTCTGATGGATCTAGATAATTTCCTGAATGTGTTTGGAGAATTTCCAACTCTTCTGTCACTGAACAGTTGAATCCCTGGCTGATCTTTGGAACAGGGAGATGGCCCAGATGATTATAACCCCTGAGTGTTGTCTTCTCCCTAGCAGAATTAAATCAGCACCTTGCTTTTGCAGGAGGTTGAGAGCAGTGAAGCAGACTGGAGTGCAGATGGAAGAATTTTTGAGATAAAGCAGATCAAACACAAAATGGTGGTCTTTTTAAGGCCCATCTGAAATTCTCCTCCATGGCAGTGGACACAGTGAAGAAAGCTTATTTCTCTGCTTCCATTTTGTCTGCTCAGAACAGGATGATAATGCTTCTCTGTTCTGTATGGCGTTTCCTCTGTTGATATATTGTAGGAGCCAGAACAGTCAGAGGCTTGCTGAAAGCCGTGTTCATTATTCTTTGGTTGGTTTCTCAGCTTGGTTTCCAGTGTTGGGATAGTTCATAGAGAGATAATACTGGTACTCACTTATCTCAGTTATATGGATGCTTTTCAGCTTGTATGGTAATTCTTGAAAATGTGGAAATATTACAGCTATGACAATGCTTGCTTAACCCTTTTCCCTTCTGTCTGATTAAATCAGTCATGTTGGGACTGATCCTATAGCTCAGGAAGTGATCAATGCTTCCCTCAGTATAGGAGGAGTTGCCACCTGTTTAAAGGAGGCAGGTATAAGAACATTACCCCAAACAAACAAAAAAGTTCACTGGATACAGAATATTTTTTTAAA
The DNA here is from genome assembly GCF_035149785.1 of Candoia aspera. Classification (NCBI taxonomy): domain Eukaryota; kingdom Metazoa; phylum Chordata; class Lepidosauria; order Squamata; family Candoiidae; genus Candoia; species Candoia aspera. The sequence continues at coordinate 214,332,478 of NC_086153.1, forward strand.
CTATAAGCCAGTCTCAAATATTCCATTCCTTAGTGTGATGAATAAGAAAGCAGTAGCCTCATAGCTTCAGATGCATTTGGATGAATCTGATTATCTGAATTCCTTTAAGTTAAGATTTCATCCAGCATACTGTGCTGAGATTGCTTTAGTTACCTTGATGGGTGATCTACATTGGAAACTAGATTTGCAATCTACTGGGCCTTCCAGTGGAGTTGGGCTTTGCAAGCACAACTACGGAATAGTTATGATCCTTCCTCTTGGGATATTTCAGGTGTGCTGGTGGTCTGACACCTAGGACATTGACCTATGATATCATAAAACATTCTGTCTTGTCATCTGTGCTATTTAACATCTGTGTCAAACCACTGAGGGGTGGATCATTTAGAGCTTTGGAGTGGAATGCCATCAGTATCCTGATAACCCCATCTCAACTGCTCCCTTCCATCTAACTCCAAGGAAGTAATTGGAAGCCCTGAACTTAATAATGGACTGGATTAGGAAGAACAAATTGGAATCAGATCCAGGTAAGACAGAGGTTTCCTTGATAAGAAGAAAACTAGGCTCAGAGGGGAAGCCTATTTTGAATGGGGTAGCATTCTAGAAAGAACAGGTTTGCAATTTGGGAGTGTTCACTGACCTCCAGCTGTCACTGGAGATTGCAGATAGTTGCTGTAATGAGTAGCCAACTGTAATCTTTCCTAAACTATTTGGACTTGGTGAGAGTTAACGTTGACTTGGTTACAACCAGTTTTGACTACTGCTATGGTGAAAGGTGAAAGGTCCCCTGTGCAAGCACCGAGTCAAGTCTGACCCTTTGGAGGGATGCCACTTTCATGACGTTTTTGCCACACGAGGCTGCTATGTGCTCTATAAATACAGAATTGTAGAATTGGAAGGGATCACAAGAATAATCATCCAATCCTCTGCAGTGTGCAGGGAAACTATTTACATCATACATGAGAAATGACTACCCAGCCTCTTAAAATGCTCCAGAGATGAGGAACCCACAAACTCCATAGGCAGACTATTCCACTGTTGTACAAATCTTACCATCAGGAAGTTTTTCCTTATGTATAAATGGAGTCTAGATAGTTGAAATTTATACCCATTATTTCTGGTTCTAGTTTCTGTGGCCATAGAAAATAGTCCGTGACCATCTTTCCTGTGTGTGTGTGTGTGTGCGTGTGCGTGTGTGTGTTTGGTTGTTTGTTTAATCCATTCAGTCATGTCCAATTCTCAGAGACTGCCTCGACAAATCCCTGCAATTTTCTTGGCAAGGTTTGTCAGAAGTGGTCTGCCATTGCCTCCTTCATAAGGTTGAGAGAAGTCAAGGCCGAAGGTCACACAGCTGGCTTTGTGCCTAATGTGGAACCAGAGCTCATGGTCTCCCAGCTTCTAGCCTGGTGCCTTAACCACTACACCAAACTGGCTCATCTTTCCTGTGAGCTATCATGTCTCACCTAAGTCTTATTTTCTTCAAACTGAACTTCTCAAAAGGACACAGGGCATGTCCCCAAGTCCCTGTATCATCTTTGTTGACTTCCTCTGAACCTTCTCAAGCCTGTCAATATCTGTCTGGAAATGGGATGTCCAGAATTATACAACCTATTCCAAGTGTGGTCTCACCAGTGCCATGTAGAGAAGAATAATGACTTCCCATATCTTTGATACAATGCTTCTTCTAATGCAGCCAGAACACCATTATCCTTCTAGCACACTACTGTGTCTTGCATACTACTAACTCATATTCAGCTTGCTATCAATGATCACAGTTAAGTCTTTCTCAGAAGTAGTGTTACACAAGCCATGAATATCCCATCTTGTGTGTCTGTTCTACATTTCTTCTCCCTAAATATAAAAAGGAGTGTTCCTCTCAGCCCAGTCTTCCAAACTATCCAGATTAGAATGCAAGATCATTCTGTCATCCTGGTTGTTGGCTAGAATTCCAAGGTTTGTGTTATCCACAAATTTGATAAGCAGCCCATCAATCCCCTCATCCTTATCATTAATAAAAATGTTGAATAATAATGGCTCCACATAAGGTTACCCTCAAAAAGTGTATCGAAATTGCAAGGAGACAAAGGTAATACACCCTTACTATAGTGCCTACCAAAGTGAAGGTGGTTGGTGGTTTGTATCCCTGGGTTCAAGAATAGATTAAGATGAGCAGTGTGCTGGAATAGTGCAGAAGTTAATCCTACAGAGTAGGACAGTAACACAGTTAGCCAAGATTATATATTTATTATTTATTAAACAGATTTATAAGGCCGCCCAACTCACACATGGTGACTCCGGGTGGCTTACAAAATTAAAAACCATAAAAACACAATAGACACCCTCCCCCCTGGCAGCAGCAAACACATTCATATCAGCCACTTGATTGGCTCTGAAGCAGCCTGGGGTCCCCAGGCCCGTTGACAGAACATCTTCAGGGCCTTCCAGAAAAGGAGCAAGGAGGGGACCAATCTTATATCTGGGGGAATGATGTTCCAAAGGGAGGGAGCCACCATGGAGAATGCCCTTTTCCTTGCCCCACTAGATGTACCTCCCTAACTGAAGGGACCTGCAACATACCCTGCCTCCCCAGTCTGGTGGGCTGGGTATACCACTGTGAAAACTGAATATTGAGAAAAAGTGAGAGAAAGAAGATAGATGTCTGATCTCTTTATGTTATGGATCTGGACATGATTATTTAGAATACCATGGACTGCAAGAAGAATCAATCAATCAATTAATCAATCAATCAATTCTTGACTAAATGAAGACTGAAACCCTTGAGATGATGATCAGCAAGCAGAAGCTGAAAAACTTTGGACACATGATGTGAGTGTGTGAGCGTGATAAACTAGGGAAACATTAGTATGCTTGATAAGATTGTGAGAAATAAGAGAAGACAATGGAAAGGTAGATGGACAAGATCAAAGAAATTACAGGAATGTCCTTGAAGGATCTACAACTTATTACTAGAGAGGCAATCATTTGGCATCACCAGGAGTTAAGCTCACCACAGTAGCATCTAACTAACCTAGTCTTCTAGAGTGTTTTAACATTGTAACTTCCTGTGATAATCATGATTCTACTGAACAATTTCCTAGTTTGAGAGTGTATTTTTCAAGGTAGTATTCAGGAGAGAATAGGGAATCTGTTGATGGACAGTTTGTTCCATTTATCAATATTCTGCTTTCCTAAGTTAGCAGAATTGGTTTGGGGACTATTAATAGAATCCAGTAACCTTGTTATGCATGAAAACTTGAGCATACGTAATAAGAGTATCCTGATGAAAATGGCTCAGGATTTCATGGTTACCATGGTTTGTTTCAGTTAGTACCTGGCTTCACTGAACAGTGCATACTTTAGAACTGATTTTATGTATTGCATGAGTTTATTGGAGCCTCATGTGGTGCAGGGTGGTAGGCAGCGGTATTGTAACTGAAACTCTCCCTGTGACCTGAGTTCGATCCCAGCGGAAGCTGGATTCTCAGGTAGCTGGCTCAGGTCAACTCAGCCTTCCATCCTTCCCAGGTTGGTAAAATGAGTACCCGGCTTGCTGGGTTAGGTGACAACTGGGGAAGGCAATGGCAAACCACCCTGCTCTATAGTTTGCCAAGAAAACATCATGAAAGTGGCGTCCCCTCAAAGGGTCAGACATGACTCGGTGCTTGCACAGGGGACCTTTCACCTTTCTTCACATAAGTTTATTGTGATTTGGGTAGAGTGAAAACTTACTGAGTTGCCTGGCAATGCACAGGTATCTGGTAGGCTTAAACTTCAGAGACTCAGAACTCCATGAATGGTGGGCCAATTAGAATGTTCCATAGGTAAAGGTAAAGGTTTCCCTTGACGTAAAGTCCAGTCGAGTCCGACTCTAGGGGGTGGTGCTCATCTCCGTTTCAAAGCCTTGGAGCCAGCGTTGTCCATAGGACACTTCCGGGTCATGTGGCCAGCATGACTCACGGAATGCCGTTACCTTCCCGTCGAAGCAGTACCAATTAATCTACTCACATTTGCATGTTTTCGAACTGCTTGGTGTGCAGGAGCTGGGACGAGCAACGGGAGCTCACCCCGCCGCGCGGTTTCGAACCGCCGACCTTCCGATTGACAGCTCAGCGGTTTAACCCGCAGCGCCACCGCGTCCCTGTTCCATACTAGGAAGCTAATGGATCTGGTTTTCTGACAAATATGACAAATTTCCTATCATTCACACCAGTTAATTTTAAAATAAATGCTTGTATCATTTCCTCAAGATGAAATGATGATGTAACTAAGTCCGAGAAAAGCTTGGAATCACATCTAGATTTACCATATCTGACCTGCAAAAATCTGGATGAGTACTAGATGGCAGCAAAAAGATATAAAAAGCTTTAACTCTTTGCTGTTATCTAGTAGTCGTTCAGATTTGTGTAGTCCAGATATAGTACCCCTAGACTGGATAGCTGAAGCAAGACAGAAGTTCAAGCCACATTGGCTTTGATTATTGTGCCTTCTCTACTGAGAAAAGAGCAGAATGACTTAGCTGTACTGAGGAAGGGAGAGGGATTTTACCTGGCATTTTGGCTGAAAGCCTTCAAATCCTACTTGGGAGTAAGCTCCATTGGACTTAGTGGCAGTTACTTTTGAAAATTATCATGAAATCCTTGCTTTCCTCCCAGATACAATTATCAAGGCAAAGGGAGAGGAAAACATTGAATTTCAGCCATATGCATCAGCAGCTGTTTTCCCCATCTCAATCTATGCAATATATCTGCCTTGCACATTTGTAAGGCATGAGAAGTATAGAATGAAGGTGAAGAATACTGCAGATTGACAAGCCAGGCATGTGTGAAGAGAAGCTCTTAAAGGCTGAGAGGTGTGATAGCATAGTAAGTGCTATATTATAAATCACTTTTAAAACACACCTTTTTTTTTTCTTTCAAGGCTTGTTTTTCTAGTTGCCCCTTGCAGAGAAGGAAGACTTGTGATATTTGAACATGTATGTGCTACATTTATTGGAATGCAGTGGTAATCAAACTGCATTATTTTCCTTTTGAAAGACGCCCACTAAAGCTGCAAACCTGAATCCATTTGAGGCACTTACGCACCTTATGAAATCTCACCACATCGATACAACAGAAGCCCCTGGGACTTGCAGGCATTTAAGCACTGTAAAATAGGGCTGTGCACATTTGGCAGAAGTGCTCTGGAGCCAGAACAACATTTCTCTCTGATTCATCAAAGTGGTTTGGTGGTTTTCAAGCTTTTGCACAAGCCTGGAAAAAAGATGTCACTGCTTTAAGGAGTTCACTCATTAAAGTTAATGGGACTTCTAAAACAGTGACTTTTCAGGCTGACAAAGAAGCCAGGAAATACTTTAATAAATAGGAGAGAGATGCCATGGTCACCCAAAGACTGAAGAATTTCTGAATTATTTTTGAGGTGGATTCAGCTCTATTTTAGAATGGATGCATACCAAATGCATTGCATTTCTAGTTCCTTTGTTTGACTGGTATGAAAGGAGCATAAACAGACAAGCAGAGTCCTGCTGTACTGTTAAATAGATATGTTCCTGATGGCATGCTAAAGGGAGGCGGCTTTCTTTTGGACAAATCATTAACTATGGTACGTTACCAGAGTCACTGGTTCTGAAGAGCTCTCAGTGAGTCGCATCATTATTCTGCACTTGACTGGTGATGTATCAAAAATAATGCTTCATTATCCAGAATCATTATATGCCTCTGGTATGTAATAATAGCATCACCATTTTAGCAAAGTGTGGCATCAGATTAACAATATCCTTCTTGGGCATGCTTTGTGATTTCATGACATTAAGTTCATCCATACATCCTTATCTTTGCTATGTCTTGACAATGTTGCTTCAAAGAGGATTGCTGAACAGCTACATGCCAATGAGCTATAATTCTAAAAATATTAAGACATGAGGGATCGTTGGTTGGCTTTGTGACAGTCACTTGTTGGGTTTATACATTAAACTAATTTATACTCAACTACTGTGTGACCTCATCATCTACTATGAATTATACGTCTTTTTAATATTAATTTTATTGCTTTTTAAAATAATAACAGAAAAAGAAAAAAAATGATAAACAGAGACTTACATTGTCAAAAAAAAGAAATACATAACAGGTGTATAAAAAGTGAGAAAAATATAAAAGTAAAATAAAATATGAAATATATCATTAGAACTGTAAACAGTTACAATTTTACATATATTTATCTAATGCAAATATGGCATAAATGTTGCAGAATTCTGGGAAAGCCTTTAGCCCAGGAGAGATCAGAAAAGTCACACACCAGGCATTTCTATAAAAATAATGTATTAACAAAAAGCAAAACAAAAGCAAAACATATTTAAAGGACTTAGCTCTCCTGGCTTGCTACATATCGGCAGAGAGAAAAAAGAGGAAGTAAGAAACAAGTCCGGGCAGGTTCCTCCCCCCAGGTGATTTGTATCAAGCACCTGAAAGGAGACAATCAAATACAACCTCTTCACCTGGCCAAAATGATTAGGTAAAATAGCAGTCTTAATCGTTAGTAGGAAAACATCAACATTCCCCTTTTTACACTATAGATTAAGATGCAAACCAATCTTCTCTGACAACTTTATATGTCTTTCCATTCACATTATTTTACCATTATCTCCCCTTTGGTTTAACAGAAAGCTACCATCCTTCTTCCTGTGTTTTTCCAAACCTAGGTTGTTATAATTCCAAGGCTTTTTAATGTGAAATGGCTTTTCATGCAGGCTTCAAAATCAAGCCTTTGTTTTTCTGTTGATGTGAACAGCAGCAAATCATCAACATAAATGCACAGATACATACAGCCTTGTTTGTCCTTCTTCATATATACACAGGGATCTGCTTTTCCTTTTTCAAAACCAAAATTCTGCAGTTTTTCATCTACTTTTTGGTTCCAGGATCTAGCAGCTTGTTTTAACCCATAGATTGACTTCTGCAGTTCACAGACCAGATTCTCCCCTTTTTCATAGCCAGGGGGTTGCTGCATGTATAATCTGTGATTTAAATCACCATAGAGAAATGCAGTCTGAATGTCATAGTGGTTAACTGACATTCCTTTTAGTGCAGCAACTTTTAACAGTAATCTAATTGATTCACCTTTAGTAACTGGTGCAAAAGTCTTGTCAAAGTCTAAATCTTTCCTTTGAGTGAACCCTTTTGCAACCAACCTTGCTTTATATTTTTGGATTTTGCCATCAGCATCCCTTTTCAGTTTGAAAACTCACCTACAACCCAGACAGCGTTCATTGGGAGGTAGATTTACCAGTTTCCATGTTTTATTTTCTTTCAAGGATGCTAACTCCTGTTGCATGGCAGAATGCCAATTTTGTGCAGTCTCAGGTGGTAAAGCATTCACTTGTTCTAAAGACTCAGGTTCTGTGAATATGTGAAAAGCCTTTACTGTTTCAGCTTGAAAACGTGATGGAGGAATGCCTTTATTACTCCTCTGAGATCTGCGGGGTAATACAGGGCTTAAATTTTGACTCCTATCACTTTCCTGAGAAGCATCTGTCTCATCAGACAGATCTTCAGTTTGCTTTTCTGGTTTAATGTCCTCATCAGTCAAAAGATCACCATCAGCAAGTCCTTGCTGTTTTCTTGTGGTGGTCAGATCAACTGGAGAGCTAGAATTTAATCTCCCCCAGTTTTGTTCAGCAAAAGAAGCACTTTTGCTAATTATTAATTTCTCTCCCATTATGAACCTGTAGCTCTTCTGGCTTTGTTCATAGCCAACAAAGATGGCTTTCTTTGTTGTGGGGCCTCCTTTCCTTCTCTGCTGTTTTGGAATGTGAACCCATGCAGTGCTACCAAACACTCTAAGATGGTTTACCTTTGGTTTCACACCATAAAACAAATGGAATGGAGTGTCCTGAATCACAGAGTTATACAATCTGTTTTGTACATAAGTGGCAGTAGATATGGCCTCTCCCCAGTACTTAAAGGATAATTGTGAATCTTTAATCATGCATTCCATCGCATTTTGCAAGGTTCTGCCCTTTCTTTCAGCAACACCATTTTGCTGAGGGGTGTAAGGGTTAGAAAGAATTTGTTCTATCCCTTTTTCCACTAGGAACCTTTTGAATTTGTGAGAAAGGTATTCTCCTCCTCCATCACATTGGAGTGCAGATACAGGCCTAGGGAATTTTCCATTTGCCCATGTCACAAAACTTTTAAATTTCTCAAATGCCTCATCTTTATGTTTTAAGATGTAGATAAATGTGTATCTTGAGAAATCATCAATGATGGTCATTGCATACCTTGCTTGTCCAAGACTTGGAGCAAAAGGACCAATAATGTCAGAGTGTACTAGGTCTGTTGTAACTCTGTCACTGTGCTTACTCACAGGAGCTTTTAGTGTTTTGCATTCTTTGCAAACTACACAGTCTAAGTATTTATCACAGGGTTTTATCTTTAGGTCAGCACACAGCTGTGGCATTTGTGCTATATACTTGAAATTAGCATGACCAAATCTCCTGTGCATCAGGTGTACACATTGGTCATGATATGGAGTGTTGCCAACTGCAGCCTTGCAGCTTGGCCTCCTTGTATTTTGCACAATGTACAAGGAGTCTTTTAACATACCAGTAGCACACAATTTCCCATGTTCACGTATCTCACAACCATTTTTCTTAAATGTTATGATATACCCTGTTGCAGCCAATTGTGCCACAGATAAAAGGTTTGATTGTAAATTTGGCACATACAACACACCTTTTACAGTTTCTCCCAAACAGGATAAATACGTCACCTTGTCCCATAATTTTGGTCACAGATCCATCAGCGAAAGATACACTTTGTTTTTCAGTTTTAGACAGTGACACAAAAGAGCTTTTACAATTACATAAATGACAATTGGCCCCAGAATCTAACACCCATACATCAGAATTACCCTTCTTAGCAACCTGTGCAATTTGGGTTGTCTGAAGAGCCTTCTTCTGTGTTGCCCTTGTGTTTTTCTTCTCTGTCTTTCTACTCTTGGGTCTCATGGCACAGTCTCTTTGCAAATGTCCAGCTGAACCACAAGTGAAGCATCGCTGGCTTGCTAGCGCTGTGGCCTCAGGTTCCTTTCCCTTCTTTTCCCTCATTTTCTGGTATTGCAGCTTTCCAGAAGAGATGGGGGGGATCTTTCCTCTCTCTTCTCCCATTCAGCGAGTAAGCGCTGTGTAAGATACGATGGGGTGAGGTCTGCTTCAGGCATAGCCTCCAGGGTACAAATCAGCGTGTCCCACGTTGCATTAAGTGAGGACAGGAGGATATAGGATTTTGTGAGAGGTGTAAATTCCATTCCTCTCTCCTGCAACTCAACAAATAGCTGCTGAATATAATGCAGGTGTTCAGGAAGGCTATCTCCTTCTGCAAGGTAGGCTCTGTACAGCTTTTTCGTCAGGGTAACTTTACTCCCTGCTGTTGCCTTTACATATAAGTCTCTCAAAGCATCCCAAAGTTGCTTTGCAGACTGCATGCCTCGCACGTGGACTAGCTGATTGTCCTCAACTCCCAAGATAATGGTGGCTCTAGCCTGCTCATCCTGTCTCAGCCATTCAGCACTGGGATTTTGGGGGTTTTGCTCACCAATTGGCAGCCAAAGATTCTCTCTGTGAAGATACATCTCCATCTTCAGGGCCCAATTCAAATAGTTGGTCTCTGATAGGCACTCCAGAGGCATCGCTGAGGGCTGGGAGGTAGCCATGGCTTCTTCCTTCTTTTGCAAGTCACCTCAGCTGGCTTCTTTGTCCTGTAGACCGGCAGTTGCTGGAAAATCTCCAGGTGGCTCCAAAGAAAATCTTCACAGGTCTTTGCTACCTGCCTTTAAATTGTGCATGAGGTGTGGAGCTGATCTCTCTTGGTTTTACTGGGTTGCTCACTGGGCACATAACCTGTTGCAGAATGCTGGGAAAGCCTTTAGCCCAGGAGAGATCAGAAAAGTCACACACCAGACATTTCTATAAAAATAATTTATTTACAAAAAGCAAAACATATTTAAAGGACTTAGCTCTCCTGGCTTGCTACATATCGGCAGAGAGAAAAAAGAGGAAGCAAGAAACAAGTCTGGGCAGGTTCCTCCCCCCAGGTGATTTGCATCAAGCACCTGAAAGGAGACAATCAAATACAACCTCTTCACCCGGCCAAAATGATTAGGTACAATAGCAGTCTTAATCGTTAGTAGGAAAACATCAACAATAAATATATATCTATATTTATTTCTAATACAATTATATAACCATCATGCTTTTCCATAAATTACTGTATTTTGTATAAATGAGTCCCATATTTCATTATACTTATCCATACAAAGTCTACATCTATAGACAATCCTCTCATAGGTGGCAAGTGTACCCAGGTCTTCATCCATCGAGTAAATGGGGCCATACAGTTATTTTTCCAATGTTGCAATATCAGTCTTTTAGCCATAGTAAGGGCACAGATACTATGAATTGTACAGCATAGTTTACAAATGAACCACTTTCAGGTGACTAGAAAGGTGAACTTGGGGGAATCACATGAATTGTTGTTTATTAAATAAAGAATGATTAAATGAACCATGCCTTAGTGTGATGTATGAATCTGTGACTGTGGCTGAGAATGGGTACCATTGCCTGCAAGATCCATATGCCCTGGAATATAGCTGGAGATTTGATCAAAAATATCCCAACAAGGAATTGTCATCCCTTACCATCAAGTTGTCTTGGACTTTGGGAGTTGCAACTGAATATATATTGGGGGGGAGGATGTCAGGATGTCAATGAAAGCTGATGTAGACATCTGCAACATTCAAAACCTGGATGGTGCTGCTTTATCCATGATAACAATGTACAAGCCTTTTAGTGTTTGTGAAATGCTACTTGCCTTCTTCTGGTAATTCCAGAAACAAGCATTCTGTCATTCGCCTCCTCATATTACCCTTATATAAGATTGGGACAGACACTGTCTTACAGATTTTTGTTAGATGTATATTCCACCTTTCCTCAAGAACTCAACGTAGTATGCATAGCACTTCCTCCTCCAATTTTTCCCCACCACAACTACTCTGTAGGGTTGGTTGGGCTGCAAGAAAGAAAGTGACTGGTCTAAAGTCACCCACTGAGCTTCCATGGTTGAGGGTGGATTTGAACCTGTGTCTCCTTGGTGACAGTCTAACACTTTAACCCCTGCACCATACTGAAAATGAAGAGTTCAGTAAATGATGTGGTAGAAATGAAATAGGATATGTGGATATGTGGATTCCTGAGTCTTCATCTGGGGTGGGAGATTTGACCAAGAGCCATAGAAGGAAATGTGTTACAAATTTTCAAGTTCAGCAAATTCTAATGTTGAATGTCAAACATTGTAACACTAAATGTTCTGTTCAACATTCTTCTACTTCTTTCTTTCTTGTCTCAGTGTGTACACAGAACGTTAAAAGAATAAAATGTGCTGTTCTAAATTATAAAAAAAAGATTGACAAGGAGAGTCTGCAGAATAATTATTTCTGTGCAAGTGTAATTTGTATGAGTGTGCATATGCATCTTTAATAAGAGTATTATTAAAATTATGATACTATGCTAGTTAAAATGCACTTGTCTATTTTATATGATTTTATTCCTGCTAGTTAATTTATTTCTTTCCTTTGCTGAATCTCAGGGAGAAGTGAACCAAGAAGGAAAATTATATTAGTTTAGTGTACCTTTTAAATATAGAGTTTTAATCAATTTTGCAATAGAGTATATGGATTCATATTAGACCTTCAATTAGCCCATGCATTAACATCAGCACTGCATTTTTAGATCTTTAATTTAACTCTACAGGCAAAGTAAATATAAAATTTTAATCTCTCTACAAAATTGTTCTTCTGAGGAATATTTCAGTGCCAAACAAAACAATAGAAAAAGGTGAAGAATCAAAATTAGAATTAAACAGGTTGTTGAATAGAATAACCCGATTCTCCGTTAAATCACAGTGTATGTAACAGTCATTTCTGACCTATAAGGATAAGTAAGAAGAAGGAAAGACATTAAGACAAGAATGCACGCATCACTTGTAATGTTCTTCTGAATAATGTACATGATTGGCATATCTGATGTGCCTCCTCAGAGTTATACTGATCCATATTCTTTTTTCTACTAGATCCAGATAATCAGTTTATCCAGAAAGGCTTGAAATTATATTGGAATAAACACAAGGGATAAGCAGTTAATTTGGAGCTTCAGTCTGAAGGATCAGATCTCCATATCATCTTGACTTTCTGAATCAGATTAAGGTTACTGTTTGAATTAATATGTGGAATGGATGCCTTTAGTGATTCAGAATGACTTTTGCAAATGTGAAAAAGTCTATTTTTAATTGGTTTGGAAAATCAAATTGACTTGATTTTTCAAATCTGTTTGAATTGTCTTATTATATCAGATGGATGTTCTGAACTTCATCATTGATTCAAATCAGGTCAGAGCCAACCTGCACAGACTTTGCTTCATGTCAAAGCAGAATTGGATGGTGATTTCTTTAACAAACTGCTGTCAGACAGGATGGACTCTCATCTAAAAAGGAACAGAACATTTCTGCCATCTGATCAGCCTGTTCACTTCTGCCTGTCTTTACAAATCAGGATGTGCCAGTTACAAGGCACCCATCCTTCATATAGAAATCTAAGTCTTGGACTCAACTTTCACAAGCTGGAGAAGAATCTGTAATCATGGATAAGTGTCATGGGTTCTTTTTTAAACCATACCCAATTAGATTGACCCAGACTCAAGTGAGACACATAAGCACTGTATCTTGGATCATGTGGGTTTCCTTTGTATCTCCATATAGTTGGTGGGGAGACTTTTTATTTGCAAAGCAAAGGTATTTTATAAAAATGATGTGTAAAACTTAACTATACTGTATAAGGTAAAGGTTTCCCTTGACATTAAGTCCAGTCGTGTCCGACTCTAGGGGACGGTGCTCACCTCCGTTTCAAAGCCGAAGAGCCGGCCTTTGTCCGTAGACACTTCCGTGGTCATGTGGCCGGCATGACTAAATGGAATGCCGTTACCTGCCCACCGAAGCGGTGCCTATTCATCTACTCACATTTGCATGTTTTCGAACTGCTCGGTTGGCAGGAGCTGGGACTAGCAACGGGAGCTCACCCCATCACACGGATTCGAACCGCTGACCTTCTGATCGGCAAGCTCAGCAGCTCAGTGGTTTAACCCACAGCGCCACTGCATCCCTTAACTATACTGTATACACAAATATATATGTGTTTCCTATTACCTGTATACTATATTCTATTACTATTACTTCTATACCATTACTATTACAATTATCTGTATATTTCAGATAATATACAGATTACTATTACTTCTATAACATTACTATTATGCTTACAATTAGTTCTATGCTATACTCTATACGCTACAACATACTGTAATTCTCTATTGCTGTTTACTATGCATCAATGTTGTCTTCTTACAGAGCCTGTTCTGTCTTTTTTTCTTGCTCTGGGATTTCTTCTACTTTTCCCCCTTTGTGGTCGCTTTTAAATGGCCAGCATGTAGAGCTCTTGCACCTTTCCAAGTTGTGCTTTTACCTTGCTGTGCCTCTAGACTTCTTTTTCTGGACTATCCACTCCTTCTGAAGGGAAAAACAGCTTCTATCTTTTTGCTGCTGGACTTCTCCATTCACTGGTGGCTGCAGAGCCTCCAAAATATGCCTCTCCTCTCCCTCACATGTCAAGGTTCTTCTTTTATTGGCATATCTGCCTTGCTGATGCTGGGAGAAAGGCTCAAATGGGAGGGAATTTTCCTCAAGGAGCCTGCTCTCTCACAATAAGCAACTTCAGAAGATTCATCACAGAGGTTTTTATTTTTTGATAGGAATAAGCAGGAATGATTCACAAAGAGGGTAGACCAGACTATTGAATGGTCTGCCAACTCCTGGGTCACTAATGTAAAAGACCACAGACCACATATAAATCCTTTGTTACTGTATTTTCCATTTTATTTTATGTTATGCTAATCAAGAGAAATATGAATGCATGCAACAGCACTAAAACCTCAAAACTAATAAGCATAACAACTGAAAAAAAGGAGGAAATTCTGGAAATATTATGAACAGAAAAACGCCAAAAATGTTGACTATATTGCATGGAAGTCTTTCTCCTTGCCCTTTTGTCAACTCTTTCTTAATTTAGACAACATTGCAAATCAGCTACAGTTTTCTCCTAGTGTTGAATAATAATAATTTTAGCCAACCGCAATATCCACAAAATCCTCAATTCATGATATATTGAGAGGCCAAATACTAGGAATATGGCCAAGAAGAATATGTGTGTGTTTAAATACAGGGATTGATTCAGAATCATATTAACAAATCTATTGATGTTAGCCCCCAAATGAAACAATAATAGGACAAGTCCAAATCACATGGATTAAGGAGTCACATTTCTAGTAGGGGGAAAATTTTGACTAACCCTTGTGAACAAGAATCACAAATTGTGAGATTAAAAAATAAACATTCTCTGAGGAATCCAGAAGCAAAGTTGGGTGGTGGGGTTTTGGGGGAGGAATTAACCTCATGTTAAGTTCACAGGATAATATTTTATATTATAACCTTGCAACCCTGAATCGGTTTACCAGGAAGGAACACTCAAGCTGATTATTCCAAAGGTCAACTAAATAATCTTCAATTTATTTTGGAAAGTTGAGGTGAAGAGGATCCCTAACTCATGTATTAATGAAAAAGAATTAGGAATAGACATTTCTGGTCTATCCATAACAGATAAAATATCAGCATGTAATAATACCTTATCTGAATTTTCAGTATTTCCAATTATGCAAGCAAGGGGTTCTAAAATCCAATTAAAAAGAAAAGGCAAAAAGACAATATCTTTGGCATGTACCTTGACATAAATTCAACTAAAATGAAGCATATTATTAATAAGAACCTAATGTATGATACAGGAGTTGAATAAATCATATCAATCCCAAAATATAAAACTTCGGGGAAATTAGCTGCAGGATTAACATCTGTAACGTAAGAATGTTAATGTTTTCTACTACAGATTAAGGTTACTATGGTAACTAATCATTTTGGCCGGGTGAAGAGGTTGAATTTAATTGTCCTCTTTTCAGATGTTAATTTTTGTACCTGGGGAGAAGAACTTGCCTGGACTTGTTTTAGTTTCAGTTTCCCTTCTGTGTAGGCATGTAGAGAGTTAAACAGCTCTCACTGAGAGCCTGTAAATATGTTTGCTTTCTGTAAATTAAATGATTTTTATAGAAATGCCTGGTGTTTGACTTTTCTGATCTCTCCTCGGCCAAAGGCTTTCCTAGCAATCTGCTAACAAAGAACAGCCCATAAGTTATATAGATCGTAGATATAAAATTGTAAAATAGTTATATAACAGCATAAAAACTGTGAAGTTACTATGGAACTTACAAGTATAAAATTCTAATGCTTTCCAAGATTAAGATTTAATTAAAATAAAAAAATAAATCTCAACTAATGAGTAATTACACTTATGAAAATAACTGTGCAATAATAAAAATAACAATTTATATTAAAATGACATTCTATATTATTTATTTATTCATTCATTCATTCAATTTCTATAGTCGCCCATCTCAGCAAGTGACTCTGAGTGGCTTACAACAATAAAAACTATAAAACAATTAAAACAATATCAGTTAAAACAATTAAAATACAAAATAAATATTCATGGTCACCAAGTAAGCAATGCATGGATGTTAATATAACCAAGAAACAGGACCATTCACATGCTCGGGGGCCCAGGCCTGGGCACATAACCAGGTCTTCACAGCCTTATGAAAGGCCAACAGGTTGGGGACATCCTAATCTCTGAAGGGAGAATATTCCAGAGGGCAGGTGCTATAGCTGAGAAGACATGCCTCCTAGTCCCCGCCAACCGACATTCCTTGGCTGACGGGACCTGCAGCACACCCAACCTACTAGATCAAATTGGATGGGCAGAAACAACTGGGAGAAGACGGTCCCTTAGATAACCCAGTCCCAAGCCATGAAGGGCTTTAAAGGTGACAACCAGCACATTGAATTGCACCCGGAAGCACACCGGCAACCAATGCAGCTCACGTAACAACATTTAAAAACTAAAACGAAACAATAAAAAGAGAGAATGTGTCAAGCCTGATTAATGCTTCATACTGGGCTATTCCTATTGATTTTAAAAGGGCATTGTGCAAAAGATGTACATGGGTGTAGAATTTGTGTGTATAACCTGATAGTCTGAAGAATAATGGTAAAAAAAAGAGTGCTATGAATGCCCCAGTAAAAGAAGCAATAAAGAAGGGTGTTACTGTATTAGTGTTTTCAAGCTTCCTGTTCATCCTCTCATGGGCATGGGTGTTTTAGAAGGATGATTTCCTGTATCTTTCCTACAATGCAGCCAAAGGAAGATTGCTTCAAGTGAACCAAAGTAAAGGCCATCCTGTGATTAGATGCTTCTAGCTGCACCAGGTATACAACAGATACAACTGTGTACCTCTGGCTTTTATTAAGAACATTTGGAACTCTGACAGGCATCCATTATCCTCTGCTTAAGGAGAGTCTTAGCCCATTGATAACCCAAAAGACATAAGTGGGAAGGGAAGAACCCAAGTAATGATAACACCTGCAATTATGGTTCACTTCCATACGGAGAGATAGCCATCTATCAGTAGTAAAGGAGCTTAAACCAGTTGAAAGAAGAAAAGGATAAACCATAACTATAGGCTGAGTATAGTCAGCCATACTCTAGCTTCTGTTTTTACCAATAGAATCTCCAATTAAAACTTAGCATTTCAGACCCAGCAAAGTACCTCAAAACCATCTCTTAGAAACTTCTACTGGAGAAGCTCCTGAAGGACAAAGTTGGTAACAGGACACACCTGGGCTCCACATAGAAGTTGTGCCAATGAGTTTACTTCAAAGTGTTTAAGAACGGCAAATAGGTAGTAGCCTCCTTTTCATCAAGAACAAACTAACAAAAAAATTAAACAATTAAAAATTATGTCCATGTGATACAGATGCCACAGAATTTATTGCCCACATTTTGCTGTAAGGCAGGCAGGCAGGCAGACAATTTCATTTTATTTTAACCTACTTCTATCTTAGAATTTTAGCTCTATATCTTAGTTTTAGACAAATAACATTCTGTTCCTTAGTTCTAGAGAAATAGCTTACCCTGATAATAAGAGTGACAATAATATTCTGTATTATTCCTTTAGCTTGCATTGTATATCTGGTCCTCCTCCTCTTTTACTTTTAAACAGTTTGTTAATTGTTTTGTTCTATAATTGTTTTGTTCTATAGTCAACTTTGTCTTGAGTATAAATGCCCATTGTAAATCTTGCTAACAGTCCTTAATAAGCTTCTGCATGTACAATTTGCAGAAATGTTCCTCCTTCCTTTCTCTTAACTGTTAGTCCCTAATCCATAGGGATGTGACTGTGCTTATCAGTAGATGTGAATTAGAGCCCACTATGGTGAGTTATGTTGAATTAGCTTGGGAGAAGCTAATAATTAAATAATTTCCAGCAGGGGCTTAATTCTTGACCCCCATAATAGACACTGGAAACCAAACAGGCAGGTATTTTAAATCATTCCAAGGGTATCCATAGGTTATTGCTTCATCCTTATACAGTTCACTGGAGTCTCATTTTTTCAAAAGAAATCAAAGCCCATTTCAAAATCTGCCAAGAAACCAGATCAAAGGTTCTTTCAGCACCCAAAGAAACTACACCTCCTGGGCCTTCCCTAGTTTGAATGAATGGTAAAACTTCAACTAAATGTGATATTGTCAGAAGCTTGAGCCTGAGCTGAGTGCATCATGAATGAAAGGATGATTAGTTTGCTTAGCTTAAAGGGTTAAAACTCCTCATGATAATGCCATCCATGAGCCCTGCTTTTCAAAAAGGCCATTATTGACACCTGAACTTCAAACATCTAGGCTAGCTACACCTGCAAAGACTTCCATGTGAGCTTGAGTGAGATAATGGAGGATGGGGCCACTTTTGCTTCATTGAAAATGCAGATGCCCTTGAAGTTTTGACTTCACCATTGTGATTTTGAAGGGGCATGGGTCATCCATGCCTCTTGCATGGAGGATTTTAGCCCTAGCTGTAACATCTGAGCAGGGTCTTTGTGCTAATGCAGCGATGAAAATGCAAGCCTTCTTTGCTGACATCGTAGCTCCAGGGTAATTCTGAAAGTAGGCTGTAGTTTATGTTCAATCGAATTAATGGCAAATTTACTTCCATTGTCACTCTATTTGTCTTCTCACTTATTTTATTGCCAACAAATCTGCAGAAAACCAAGGAGCTGTCTCAGCTCTGAGTAGAAGAAAATATGCCCAGGAACGATGATGTTAATGTCTGAAATCATTTTTCCATTTCAGAAGACAACCAAGCTTCAGTAGGATCATCATTCAGAGAGAAAATCTCCCAGAGCCATATGGAATCCATCTGGATCCATTAACTACCGAGGTTGGGTCATTTTAGATTGTTGCAGTTCACATATCATGCTAAGACACCCAAATGTATTAATACATCACTTCAAGAGTTCTTTTGAGAGTACATTGGATTGGTGTTTCATTGTTGTTTTCTAGGCTGGTGGAAAAACGCCCTGATGTAATTTAAATTGGTGGTCTGGACAGGCATGATTTGAGACCCAAGGGCAACTCAATTTGACCTGAACTACTTTGAGATTTCATTCTAGGAAGACATTTGTCCCTAGGCTATAATGAGGAAAAGTCAAAACAGCTCTTCTATTTTTTCCATTTGGCAAAATGGAAAACAGCAAGGATGGTAGACTAGAGGACATTAACCCAACCAAGTTTCAGCTGGACGCTTCAAGCATTTTACACAATATGATTTGGAAATATCCCTTCCATTTGACAAAACCTGATCTCATCTGAGCAAATCTCAGAAGAAAGTCCTCTCACTTGCCCTTATGGGATATTGTGGCTTTCCTGCCTCTTATAATCAGGATTTCTGGCATTTGAGAAGAGTTGGCATAACTTACTGCAAGCTTGGCCCTTTCTGGAAAGAATTCACTCATCACTGGCAGCTCTGTGAAGGTTGTGGCTTGCTGGCAATACTCTATGTTAGTTAGCAGAAGCAAGGAAGCACAGTGTTCAACAATGCCACAGAGATGGTGATAGTTGTACCATGCCACTCATCCTTTGTTTTTTAGAACAGGAAAGATTTGGGCCAGTGGCTGTGTGAATCAGCTTGGCCTGATTCAGTCATTATCAAGAGACTTAAACCTGTCCTGGTCATGCCAAATTTAAAAATAGAGGCAACCTTGGGACTATATCAAAAATGCCTGAGCTGAACTGAGTTCCCACTTCTGTTGCCAAGATCTGTACAAAGGTGTAATATTCATTTAGCAGAAGAGAGTGTAATGTTAAAGCGCATAGTTGGCCCCAAGAAAAGTTGAAGGCTAAAAGCTAAGAAATAGAATTCAGTGAGAAACTAAACTGGTTTGCTACTTATGTTAATGTCAGAGAGCCTATCATACTAGTCAGCCTCCCCTTGGCATTTTCCATATAAGGAACTGTTGCAGTGCAATGTATATTGTATGTAACAACTCCAGAAACAGGAGAAAAGTTAGTAGAGAAATCAGTAAAGCGTTTAAGATGCCAGTGAGGCATTTGAAAGCTACCTGATCTAGTTTGCTCCTGTAAAAGAAGTCCCCACTTCGATTTGAGAATCTGCTTTGATGGGTTGATTCGATCAAAGCTTCATCAAATCAAAACACTCCTTTGAAATACTGCACAGTTTTGCAATGTTTTCTAAGTGTTGTTTTCTAAAGCTATTTACTATTATTTGCTATACTATTGACAAAAAAAATATTCTTGTTTGACTAATCACAAATATCTCTAAAACAAGAATGCCTGAATGGCTTTTTTCAAAGACTCAGTATCTTTTAAGTTAATTAAAATTATTGAAAAACGGAATTTCACTCTATTGCACGGCGTCTAGCATTTCTGATTGTTGAGATAGTCTTTTTCTTTTGTTTCTTTTTTTTTAACTTTCATTATTCTACATTATTTGAGGCTGTTCAAAATTCTGTAATGTTTCCTTTATTACTTTCTTTGCATCTTCCTTATTGAGCAGGTGGGGAAATCTAATTACTCTAACTGTGAAATTGCTAATGACAGGATTATTATGTGTGTTTGAGATAGCAGTCACTATATTTTTTAACAAAATCTCATTCCACAAAGGGAAGCAATTATCTACACTCACAGATAAAGCAACAAGTTTAATTTACTAATTGTTAGTTACATTGCAATCTTTTTAGAGGCAAATGTAGTCATGGTGGAAATGACAACATGGGCAGTAGCAGTTGGCTTTATCCAGTTTTGTCTATCAATACAGCACAGAAGTTTTATGAATGCGAAAAACTTATAGGACCTGGGAAATATTATTTTATTATATGAAGGAAGCATTTATCAATGTACCTATGTTATTAGTATTGCAGTATATAGATAGTTTTTCATAGCCCTTGGGATTTAAAATTTAGTAAGGGAAGTTATCCAAACCTATTTTCTTGCTATATTTGGGGATATCAAACTTTTATGGGAGAATTGCTATCTCACAACCTTCATCAGGATCAACTTTTTTTCAACATGGTTAGAAAACGTTTCCTGTAACTCACAGGCCCTTTGATTGGGAAATATGGCAACTGTGGTCTAATACAGCTGGAGGAACCAGCTTGGGGAAGGCTGAAGTAGTTCTAAAGCTCTCAGTTCCTCCATGCAGCATTTCCTTGATTATATCATCTGTTGTATCTTTTGGTGTGAAGCTGAAATAAAAGTATGCCATACACCGCAGATGAAGGCAGAACCATATTATGTCCTTCCTCCCATCCCTGCCCCAACTAAAACAAATGACTTTGCATTGTGCAAGTCACATTTGGCATATTAGCAAACAAGAGGAAGTAAAATGTTGCTTCAAGGAGCCAATGATGCTGTAGTTGATAATGAAGCTTGTCGGCACCTTCACTATAAGATTCTGTTATTTCCTTGATACTAATTTCTACCAGACACCGGTGTCCCAATCTATAAAATAATCTGTCAAGCAGGCATGAGTGTATATTCCTGCAATTATTGTCTTGCTGATCAGAATTCCAATTGACAATATTCTTCCTCTTTGGGGTAGTTGAATGCCAAGCTGATAGGAACCTGCAATAGGCATGCCATTGGCTGCAAAGGTTTATTACTGGATTTGAAAACATGAAGGAGCTGAGTATGCTTGTGTGTCTTAGGTGATTTCATTGTATTTAGTAAAATTAAAAGTCAGCTGATTATCCTTCACATAAATATTGGGATAAATTGTCACATCCTTAGGTTTCTTGACCCTAAGTAAATAGCAGAAGAGAGATGGATGCTAGTTTGTAAACATTTTTTAGTGTATTTAATCTGCTGCTTCAGCTATGGAACGTTTTTCTATGGCACAGGAAAATAAAGGCTGTAAATTGTGTTGCATGTGCAGACATCCACTTGTTACTTTGGATCCAGTTCTTTGTTTTAATAGACTCCTGTTTATAACAGTGCCTTCAGATGAGCAAGCCATGTTCCATGTGTCACTCACAGAGCCCTATTTCTCACTGCAAAGTATTTGACTTAGTTACATCCAAAGATTGGGTCTGGCCAAGGGGGAAGGCATCTCTGCATCTGTTCCACTTTTTGAGGCTATGCATGTTGAAGGTTTGTAAAATCTCTTCCTGTGTTTTTTTTAGTGATGGTCAAGCATAGCAGAAGATTAGGAAATAGAGTTGTTCCCATTATAGAAATAATTTCTATCTGTTAAATAGAAACTACCTCTGAGCTATGCTGCTGTTAGGAAGTACAAAAGAAAAACCAGTAAAGACAAGATGGCAGCCCAAAACTGTTCTGGAGTTTGCAAAATAGAATCTTGTAATTATCGCTGCCTTCATCTTTGCACCAGAACAGGGACATCTGAACCAGCCTCCCTATAAGCCATAGTTCAGCCAAGTTAAAAACATAGAACCCTCTGATGACAGTTCTCACTGTTTTCTTCTAGAATTTTACTTCACAGGTTTTTATTGACTATAGCTGTGGGGGAGGGGAAGAAATCTGGATTGCATTGTGTAATTACCTAGCAGAACTACAGGAATTGCCTGAAGGGTAAGCTATAAATCACATTCATGGCATTTATTACTTTTCCATTCCATTTCTTTTCTGTATTAAATAGGCACAAAAATATTATTTGTCAACAGCAGTGAGTTAGCAGGCAGTCCAAACATGGTGTGCATGGGAGTATTGTGATCCCCAGGTTCTCTGACTAACACTAAAGTTCCTCACTACAAAGACAGTGAGCTTCAGTGTTTAAACACACCTGACTGCAACTCTTTCAAGTGTTCTGGAGAAAAGTATTTCCCTCCAGTCCTACTCGTGCATACAAGCAGTTGTATAGAGAATGCAATGAGGGACAATGGGATCTACAAAATAATGGTATATTTTAAAATTACCACAAAATTAAAAAAAAAAAAAAACAGTTTTAAAGGATGAGTACTTTATTCTTTGCTAAGTGCTGAATTTTTTCCATTCTCTTATCTTTTTGGACTTAAGGGAAGACCCCTTGTTACAGGGTTCATGGGAACAACTGACTGTATTATTTTCCAGTGAAGTTGGCTATTGCCATTTCTTGAAAGCTTGGAAGTCAGCATCTGTGCTCAGTGGTAGGAAACCTATATTGACTATTTCTGGTCATTTACCATTGGTGATAGCACAACATCATCTGTAAGACCTAGGACAGTGTTTCTCAATCTTGGCAGCTTGAAGTCCACACAACTTCAAGCTGTCAAGCTTAAGAAACACTGACCTAGTGAGTTGGTGATACAAGCATGTTCAAGATTCCTCCAACACCTCCCTGCTGCTTGTGGCTCCTCATCTTTCCAAAGAAAGAACAGAAGGGGAAAGGACATTGACAGCATTATTTGGTAAGGCACTGATACATAGCCAAGTATCATTAGCTTTCTGATAGTGCTTCATCCTGTGCTTATTTACTGCTTGACTACTACACTACTATTATACTACTACACCTCAAACAGAATGATTAAAAAGATGGAAATCTCAAGTAAAACTCCTTCATAATTGGATAGAACTGCTTGAGGAGTTGCCTGGAGGTTCGGAGGAGGAGTGGATGGTTTGGAGATGTTTAAACATACTGCGCACTGGTTTGGCCAGAACTAAAGATTATATGGAAAAAATGGGGGTTTCTCCCTGAGGGCAAGGAAATTTGCTGTGAATGCAGCAATATTCAAACAACTACCCATCTTTTACAGTGCCCTTTGGGACCAACATGCACACAGAGTGACTTACTGGTCAGAAACACCTCTGCCATCAATGTGGCCTGGAATTGGGCTAGAGCTATATACATTTTATATTTCTTATTAAATGTTTTTAACTTTTAATACTTTCCCCTTTTCTATTTCCTGCATTTCTGACACGAAACAAGATGAGACTGCTTGACTGTTTGTCTGGTGTTAATTCCTGCTTATCTGGGTGTAGGCTCAGACACAAAGATCAGTAGACATATAGAGTTAAACCATATTTGCACAACATTCAAAAGGACAATAAGAAAGCTAAGAAGGAGACAAAAAGACCAGAACACATCCTCTCCAGCAACCAACACCCAGATAAGCAGGGATTAATACCAGACAAATAATCAAGCAGAAAACAATCAAGGAACTACCAAAGAGACAAACAATCAAGCAGACAAGCAATCAAGTGGGGAAAAATAGCTTAAACAAGGAACTATGTAAGGAATTCTGTAAGCAGCCCAGAGTCACTGTGTGTGAGTTGGGCGGCCTTATAAATCTGTTTAATATATAAAATAAAACTACCAAGGAGAAAACCACCCCACCACCAACACTGGCAGGGCAAACTATTGTATATAAACAGAGAACAAACCCCACACTCACTCGCACTGGTGATGTCTGCAATCAAACAACCAAGCTCAAAGAGCACCAAGAACTCTATAGAAAAAGGAGAAGTACAAAGAGAAAAAAAAAATACAAGCTGAATAAAACTGAATAAAAAGTTTGAAGCAACAAATCAGTGTTGTATGTTAAAATTTATTTTCCAATTTGAGACTTCAAAACGATTATTAAGATCAAGTCAATATTCAATAATGAACGAAAGTGGCCAATATAATATGAATCATGCCACAATGAAATATTAACAGAAGTTTCTGTCTAGTCTAAAAATTCTATCCTTATATAATGAATCCAGGAGAAGCTAATGTATTAATGCCTTAGATTAAGAAAACCCAAACTTTGAATATATGGATCTATATGTAAAATTGTGTTAAATAAATGTTTTCCAAGTTGAATTTGGAAAACTTGAACATGTATCAGACATGTTCTTCAAATATGATTTTTGACAATGATGTATACTCCCACAACTTAGTTTGTCATTCTTTTAAAGAAGGAATTATGTGTGGTTTCCAGTAAAGGCATAAAGTGGAAATAAAGTGTCCCACCAGCTGTTATCATATACAGAGCTAACTTGATATACTTTATAGCGATATAAGATTTGTCAATGTTTAACAGAAAAACAGCTAGCAGGAAAGAAATATTAATCTTTAAAATTTGTTTTATTCTGTAATAAATCATCTTCCAGAATTGTTGGGCTTTATAGCATTGACCTGATTTTTGAAATCCCAACAATTTTTAGAAAAGGAATTATCTATTTTGACGATAAACACTGGATAATATATTGGTGGTAAAACATATTGTATTAGTTTTCTCTAAGTGTAATTGTTTTGTATTTCTGTATGCCCCTTTTCAACATGGATCAATAATGGTTGGAATCATATTATTCTTTTTTGGAAGACACATGAAGATGATCAGCCATGGAATCTTCCTACTTTTTTTGTGGTAATTGGTTTCATGCCTTTTTAATTCTCTAGCTGATTGTATATCACCTTTGGCTGAATCAGTTTGCATTTGTCAGATCAATATATCTATGAATAAATGCATTAAATTACATTCCCTCCCCCTACTTTACTAAACTCCAGTTTGCTTGATATATCACTCATCCTATTTCTGTTATATACCAAATGTAGCTATGTGGACTAAAATTCACTTCAGAAGTTTTGTCATTTTGTCCTTTTCTTCATTTATATGCATGCACAATGTATCTCTTTTAAAAAAAAACCTGTATATTTTATACAGCTTTTATTTATGCTACAGCTTTATTATAAATACCATTGTCAGCATTATTGGCTCAGAAGTTACAATGCTTCCTGGGAGGCATATGATTTCATTATAGCACTCATAGAACTATAGAGAATATATGTGACACCAAAGCTTAAATCTGCTTACTTGTGCATACTAATTGTTTTGATGCAGAAATCTGAAATGTAAAAAGTGACAGCTATATTAAAACTTGGGTAGTAGATTTTCATTATTTACTAGTGAATCAGTTTTCCATGAATAAAAGAGAAGGAGAGAAATGATCATTTCCTGCACAGTTAACTTGCAAAACAGGTGTGCCAGATGCATACATGAAATACAAACCATGATTGAATGGATGTAATTTCATATTATTTCAATGAATCAGATTTTCAAGCAAGTTCTGAAAATAAACTGATGGTTTTTCCTTAAAATCTTCATCAAATGTTACAAAGAGACTATGACCTGTTTCACACATGATTTGCTTAACCTACTTGTTGGGTAAACCAAAATTGTCTGGGTTCACATATACTCTTATGTCACAAACCATTGTTTATAGAACATGGTAGGTAAGATCAAACAATATGTTAAATATTAATGAGCTTTGTTTGGTTTTGGCTTAGTGTGGTGAATGCATACAGTCGTTGATTAGCTATTGACAGGTTTTCCTGTTATCTTTATAGGGGTATTTGGGAAGCACCTAGTTATGAGCCCTGAAAGATTTGCCTCTGGTTCAGCTCCATCTGGCTTGGGATAGGTCTTTGTCTCTGTCAGTCCTTCAAGGTGGACCAGATCAGGAAACAGACTCAACAGAAAGAGTAGAACTGTATACTTTATTGAGATAGATAGGCTAATAACAAAATCTTTCAAGTTCACCCATGTCTTCCCTTCCCTCTTCCTTATATACGAGCAACGTGATATTACATATAATTTTTGATATTGTGAACTGCATTGAGCCTGGCAACTATGCAAAAACTTCATACAAATATGAGGAATACATTTATTTATTGTATTCATTTATTAAATTGGATACCACCATAACTGCATAAAGACTCCCGATGGTTAACAGTATGACAGTGATGAAGTTACAGATGGTTAATATATATGGCTGAACATGTTGTGAGTTGCATTTTATTCTACTATATATGTACAGTTCATTGGAAGATTCAACAGTCTGCTAAACATTTCCTTAAGGAAATCATTGTGCTCGTTTTAGTAAACCAGCTTGCTTCAGAAGCCACGGCAGGACTGACTGTGACTGTGTAAATCAATACAGTGCACAGCCAGCTGAAAAGACCTTTTAATAACCTGTAGTGTGGGGAGTGGGCGATTTTCAGGGAGAATGCTGGAAATATAAATGTGGTTATGTTCTTTTAAAGCAGAGTTGATTTCCCAAAACACTATACCGCTCTTCTGTGAGATTCCCCGTGCTTTTCTGGTCAAGGTTCACAATTCATTATTAATCTTGCAGAAAAAAGGCTGTCAAATTACTCTACAACCATGTAGCCCTGTTGGCACCTGGGCTCTTGGAGAGGAAGGGCTGCAGCCTGGAAATCTTGAAAAAGAATCTTTGCCTGGTAAGTTGGCACAAACTCTGGAAAGTTGTTGCCAACCAATGTAGACAATGCAAAACAAGTTAGACTGAGAGTCTAACAGTGGAAAGCTTCTTGTCATATGATGTGCCAACCCAAATCTGATTCTAAAAAATCAGCTATATAGAAAGTATAAGAACGATGCCCTTTATAATCAAGTCACACACACACACACACACACATTTTTTAATCACATTGCACCAAAGGTTAATTGCATTAGCACATGACATACCTTTTTTATTTTTTAGCTGAGAAAAATTGAGCATTCCTAGAAATAATATGCTAAATTATACTGTATTTATTATATCTTTTGGCAACATCAGTCATCTATGAACAATCTTGTATTAATAGTAAGTGCTAGTTTAATAACTTACTAACTAGATAGCTTGCTTATAGTGTGGGTGTGGGTGGGTGTGTATGTACAAAAGTATCTATTTTTACATACTTTGAAAGTAATTTATAAGTACTTTGAGACTCTCGTCAGCATGAATGCAGTCAACTCATTACAGCAGCTGCATTTATTTTTTTCAGACCCCAGTGGAAGCCGGTATGAGATGACTGAATGAGTAGCACAGATGTATTGCTCTTGCATGAATTCCAAAACACTGCAAACATTACATGTGTGTACATGTGTCCCAAACACAGGCACACATACAATTTTGTCCACAAACATTCTCTTCCACCTCATCTCTTGCATATGGAGGATTGGAGTGATCAAAATATTCT